>NC_079489.1:126239269-126611769 GCF_020520425.1 Spinacia oleracea | reverse complement strand
AGTAAGAACCTCAAGCGGTATATGATACCAAGGAAGTTTGATTGCTAGGTCACTTCTCTTTAAACATAAACTTATAGGTAGAAACGGAATCGTAAATTCCTTTCATTTGTTCCTCGTTTTCCTATTTCTTGTACCCTTTCTTATAGTCTTAAGAATTGAATTCTTTAGTGTTGACTTTTATACTTTGTTAGACATGTCCAATGTCACCCCAACAAGGTTCTTTACCATTTAATTTATGTTGAACATTCTGTTTCAACTAGATGATCTTACCAGAAGCTTCTAAAGTTCTCTAAGCATCGATCTATTCGAATGTCTAGGGACTAGACTCATTCGAGAATTAAATGGACAAAGATATTAGGTTGTTAACCATTGGTAAAGCTGAGCGTTTTAAGCTCGATGCTTTATGATCTCAAAACTACATTGTATTTTGAATTCACAAGCACCAATTGGTTTGCCATTCGACTTTGATGTTCGAAAACAACCATAAAAGTCGCTATAAGAAACGTACATTTTAAATTGCTCACTTTCTCCCATTTCCGTGAATCGTTCTTGGATTCACTACCAATCGAGGAAATTTACTGTTACCTTTCTAAAAGGATTTACTGCAATGCAAGATATTTAATTATAAAAAATAATTAAAACATACATTGAAGCATGCAAAGTCTAAACATTTATCATGAATAATAACTTGAAAATGAAAGCAATCATGCAATTTAAACAAGTCATTAGCATTTTATTCGAATTATGTGTTCCGGCTGGTGTGAATAAAATGATTCCAAGATCCTAAAATCATTGAAGAACTAAGAACAGTTTGTCGACTTAATCCTAAAACATCTTAGGTAAGCAAAAGCCTTTTGCTAATATTCTAGAAACTATTCTTGGTTGATAGGTACGTCTAAGAACTTATTAGGTAAACCTATCGATTTTGCCACGACATAAAAGGACTCCTTACTTATATCGTTGAGTTTCACCAAAACTAACATGTACTCACAATTATTTGTGTACCTTGCCCCTTTAGGACCAATAAGTAACACCTCGCTGAGCGAAAACTATTACTAGATTGATGTAAAGGATATCCAAGCAAGTGTATATTTTGGCATGGCACCTTTTAACTCAATTTTTAAGTTTGGAACTTAAGGCTCTTACTATGTTGGTTAGATTTTAAGTGAACTAAAATCCTTAATCATGCAACATAATCAAGCTTTTGATCTCATGCATTTTAAGACATATTTAAAACTAATAAATAACTTAAAACATGCATAAGATAAATGTGATCTAGTATGGCCCGACTTCATCTTGAAGCTTTAACTTCAAAGTCCGTCTTGAAAATCTCCGTGGGAGGCACCATTTTCTTCAAATAGGATAAGCTATAATTAAAACTAATTACAACTATTTGATGGTACGCATACCATATTTGAATTGAAAAACAACTTTGGTACTTTAGACCAATTACATTCAAATTAATGGTACGCAGACCATATTTTCTATCCTATTTGGGCCATACTAGTCACTTCATAACCTGCAAAACAGTACATATACAATATATACCATTCACCCATTCATTATCATGAATGGCCCACATAGCTGGTTAGTAAAACACATTATGCATCACGTAAACATTTGCAGCAATTAATCAAGGGCACCAATAATCTACCAATTATTCAGTCCTTATTAATTCTAATCAAGTTGTTTTAACCTTAAGGATTTGTAGACCTAATCAAGCGTTTATGACTAAAAGCGCTCCCACTTAAACCAATAAATTCATATGCTTTACTAATTTTAAACATAAAAATGTATTTCTAGTCTAACCGGAAACATACAAATTTAATTAAAATTTAAAGCTCATATAAATTTATGATTGAATCCAAAAAGTTTAATTTAATTTCAGTCGTATTTAAATTAATTCATGATTTTAATTTTAGTAAAATAATTAGAATAAATAAAATTTATTATAATTACAATATTCAAAATTAAAATCCAAGAAAATAATTTAAATTATTAATTTTAAAATTAATTAAAATTACGTAAACTGAAAATTTCAAATTAAACATTCAAAACGATCTAATCGCAACGCAAACACCCTACGCATTGCACGCCCATGGGCCACATGCACACAGCCATCGCTGGCCATGTGCGCGCAGCCCATGCGCTGCGTCGCATAGCTGCTGCTTCTACCCTTCGCAAGCCATCGCACGAGTTGGTGCTCGTTGCGCGCGCGCCAGTGCTCGATGCACGCGAGCCATCGCTTGCTGTGCGCGCTCGCCAGCGCTCGATGTGCGCGCTCGCCAGCGCTCGCTGTGCGCGCTCGCCAGCGCTCGCTTGATGCGAGCCAGCGCTCGCTTGTGCGAGCTCGCCAGCGCTCGCTTGATGCGAGCCAGCGCTCACTGCGCGAGGCATCGACGCTGGGCGCAGCACTCGTGCCACGCGAGCTTGCGCTCGCTGCGCGCGAGGCAGCGCGCGCTTGCGCGAGGCAGTGCGCGTTGTGGCGCAGCTCGCTTGCTGCCCACACGCCACTGCCGTGCCTTGCCTTCGCCCATGCTCATTCATCCATTGCTCGTAGCCCACGACACAAGGCAGGGCTGCTGCCTTGTGCTCTTGCACCATGCCCTTGCTCATTGCATTCGTGCCGCATGGGCGACGAGCTCCCTTGCTCGTCGTCGCATGCCCGCACTATACAACACCCCTTAAGGGTAACACGTAGCGTCCATTGCTTTGTGCGTGCAAGTTATATGAACGAACCGCATAAAATTTAAAAAAATTATATTTAAAATTAATGACAAATTAATAAATTAATATTAATTTCATAATTTTAGGGCGAAAAATCGAAAATTTATTATTCAATTGATTTCCGATTAACATGGATTCAAGTATAGGTCATAAAAATTTAAAATTTATCATAAATTTACAATTTTTATGGTGGTTTTTAATCATAGGTATCTAATTAAATTATAATTAATTATGAAAATCAAATTAATTCTAAATTATTCTAATTTTCAACAAATTAATCATAATTACAAATTAGATTGCATAATTAACAAGGCTAAGCATTCAAACTTGTTAAACATATACAGTAGGTCAATCAAAAATTCAAGATTTATCAACAAGAATCGCAAATATTTAATTTAACATCTTAAATTTACGAAATTTTGCATTCGAAAAACTAAAACCTTCGAAAAGTCATAGTTAGGCTTCGAATTTGAGAATTCTGGGTTCGGCAGAAAAATACTAATTTTGTCAAAATTTTAGAATGCCTTTTACATGCGGAATTGACACAAAAATCACTCGATTTGGATGAGTAACGAAGAAACTGCCGAAAAACTGCGTACGTATAATTAAATAAACGCAATTTGCAATTAATTAACAATTACGAAAATTAATCACCCCTTTTAATTCTTGCAAATTTGTAATATTTAACCATGTTCATGCAATTTAGATTATGAAAATAATAAGAGGCTCGTGATACCACTGTTACGTTATGATACATATGACAATTCATAAATCATGCGGAAAAACCATTTAGCCAGGAATACATATTATTTACACATAATCATATAGCATAGTTTAGATGCATACTCTTTGTTGCGTGCCTTCCCTAGCTGCGCCCGAACCGAACAAGAACAAGTCTTTAGGACTCCAAGTGTCGTCCCTCCGTAGATAGTCCACAGCACGTCCGGATCCGCCTTAAGATTGACCAACTAGAATCGCCCTTAAGGTACTAATAATTTCGGCACTTTTAGGCAAGGAATGTGTCTGAATTTTTCTCTCAAAAACTCACTTTGAATACTTGAAAAATCGTCATAAATTGTGAACCCAGGCCACATATTTATAGGGGTATGGAAAGAGAATTGGAATCCTATTAGGATACGAATTAATTAAATTAGAATCCTAATGAAACTCTTATTTAATTAATTTATCAAATAGAATTAGGAATTTAATCATTAAACGAATCCTGTACGTTTTAGGTTTCGTATGTGAACACAAACACCCACGCACGCACAGCAGCCCACGAGGGGCGCCATGCGCGCGCGCGCACAGCCCGAGCATCGCAGCCCACGACTGCCGCAGCCTTGGGCGCGCGCTGGGCCTGCCTTGCGGTGGGCCTGGCGCAGCCTTGGGCTGGCGTGTTGTGGCGCGCGTTTCCCTTGCTGGACGTGGGCCTGGCTTCGTGCTGGGCCTTCGTCTAGCAAGCTCGTCCGATGCTAATTCGTACGACGCGCTTCCGATTAATTTTCCGATTCCGGAATTCATTTCCGATACGAACAATATTTAACATTTCCGATTCCGGAATTAATTTCCGTTTCGAACAAATATTTAATATTTCCGTTTCCGGAATTATTTTCCGATTCCGATAATATTTCCGATTCAGACAATATTTCCGTTTCCGGCAATATTTTCGATTCCGGCAATATTTCTATTTCCGATAATATTTCCCGATACGTACCATGTTTCCGTTTCCGGCAACATCTACGACTTGGATAATATTTATATTTCCGATACGATCCATATTTCCGTTTCCGGCAATATCATCGTTTCCGGAGTATTCATTTCTTGCCTGTGACGATCTCAGCTCCCACTGAAACCAAGATCCGTCGATTCCGAATATCCATAGATGGAGTATTTAATGCCATTAAATACTTGATCCGTTTACGTACTATTTGTGTGACCCTACGGGTTCAGTCAAGAGTAAGTTGTGGATTAATATCATTAATTCCACTTGAACTGAAGCGGCCTCTAGCTAGGCATTCAGCTCACTTGATCTCACTGAATTATTAACTTGTTAATTAATACTGAACCGCATATATTAGACTTATCATTGAATGCATACTTGGACCAAGGGCATTATTTCCTTCAGTTTCTTGAGACAAGTCTAAGTTTCGACCAAGTTTTACCATTCATTTTTGCTATTTGGGAACTTAAAGGTGCTTTTGGGCTTGATCTTAATTGTACATAGGACCTCGTGTCTAGCAACACGGTTTTAAGTCTGTTCCTGTTCCGCGTTTTGTGAAATCTGGGCCTTGGGCTGCATTTTCGGTGCCCAAGGCTGGGCGTTAAATATTTCGGCGCCCAGCTTTGGGCGCTGAAAGTCTTTCCTGGTGAATTTTGACTTTCGGATTTCTTAACGCGTTTCCGAATGGGATCAGGATGTCACTTGATGCGTTCAGCTATATATAGGGGCTAGATGCGTCCCTTATTTTCCATCACTCTCAATTTCCTTCTCTCTTTGCTGTGTTTTAATTACTCCCTGCTTTTGTCATGTCAATTCCCACTTTCTCACTCCAACGGGCTGTTAGGCGTTGGATACGGGCCCTTAATCCTACAGAAAAGGCTTTATTGAAAGAATACCACTTAGAGGCACTTTTAGGCTTACAACAAATTAACATTGACTATAATTTTCTGCACGCAGCCCTAAGCTTTTGGGATTCCGATCATCATGTTTTTGTCTTTCGGGGCAACAAAATATGTCCTTTGCCAGATGAATTTGCTGCGATCCTTGGTTATCCTACTAATGCTACCCCTGCCACTCCTGGCACTATTGAAGAGAGTAAAACAACCATAGGGGCTTTCCTAGGACTAGATGCTAACATGCTTGCTGAAGTTGTTGTAGGTGATGAAGTTAATTTGGCAAAACTTGTAAAACACCACTTTAGGCCTAGTAAGAATATGACCGAACAGAAATTGAATATTCGAGCCCTTGTATTTTGCTTGTTGAATCATTATTTGCTGTCGAATAACAATGGTGAGTTCGGTGACATAAGGTTGATCCCCTTGATTAGCCAGATGGAAAGTTGATATTCCATTATGCCGTTGGTTGTTGCCGAGACTTTGCTGAGTGCGGATGAGCTGAAGAAGGATGCCAAATCTGAACATTCTAAGGGAAGCCCCCTATTACTGCAGTTAATCGATTTTTTCTTGCGCACGTATACACGTTTTTTTTTGCGTACACATTTTTTATTCGTCCTGCCTTGGGGCTGAGTTTCAGCGCCCAGGGCTGGGCGCTGGAATTTTCGGCGCCTGGTCCTGGGCGTTGAAACTGCGCCCCAAGAACCGTTTTCTTTTATTATTATTTTTTGATCGTGCCCGTTTTTTGCAGATTTGGCTCGTGGAACGGCTTAGACTCTTGGAAGCTCCTGCCGATCCTAAACATTATCGCCCTACACCAAGGCCAGGACGAGGCCGAATGGACCTCCTTTTTTACTTATGGCATTTGTTCTATTAAGTGGGTGGTACCATGGTGGGGTTTGACTACTATGACGGGGGGTTCTGATGTATCGGTTTATGTTTCCTTGTTGGGACTATCTCGTCCCATTTATATTTTCCCTTACCGAGTCATGCGTCAATATGGTTTAAGACAGACTATCCCCTTTTCTGATACGGTACCGCCTAAGGTAGCGGCCTTTTCACAATCACGGGTTCTAGCGTGGGCTAAGTATTATGATGGTCTCCCGCGTTGGGCTGTAGCTACAAATGGCTTTGTGGGTCTTTCTGAAAACTACAAGTTGTGGATGAGCTCCGATGATAAAGCTGTGAGGACCGAGGCTCGAAATGGGGAGCCGGCTGAGCTTTTGATACCTCGTATTCGTGTTAAGTATGAGGGTCCTGATTCGGCCAAACCTCGTACCTATAGTATTAAGACTGTGAAAGCTCGTCCTGATCGAAAGCGAAAGGAAGTTCCTCCCCGTTCCAGTTTCAGGCCTAAAAAGATGCCTAACATGAAGGGGCCTGCTGTTGTTAAAAGAAATGCAAGCTCTCGCGGAGATCATCGCCGGAACAATGTATGGGTTAGGAAGGCTCAGCCGCCTGTAGAAACAGTGGCTAGTCTAGTTGATGATAATAATCCTTCTCCCACCATTGTCTGTGCCCTTGAGGCTGAGCGGGCTATAACTGAGAATGTTTCTGAAGCCTTGGCATCTTTGGAAGTTAGTGTCCAGGAGCCGGTTCTTATGGAGATTGATATTGGGGCAGCGCAGAAGACTGTGGGGGTGGATCCTGCGAACATTGCCCTCTACAAGACTTTATTTGATGATCCGGAAGAACTAGAGTAGTGTAGTTCTTGCTAGGGTGTAGGTGCCCTTTATTTATTTCAGTTGTGTTTGTTTTTTCGGATTTTTCATCAAATGACCCCGAGGTTTGCGTTAATGCACCAAATACCCCTAATGTTTCCAGAATGCACCAAATACCCCCGACGTATAAAACAATAACACCAAATGCCCATAATGACCATTTTCCGTCCATTCCGTTAACTTTTCCGTTAACATTATTTTTTATTTTTTTCCCTTTATCTTTCTCTCTGTTTTTCTCTTTCCTTTTTCAATCTCCATTGTTAACCTCACCTCACCCACCACTATTCACCGCCACCTCTCTTTTATCCCAATCTCTCTCCTCTCCTCTCCCATTCCTTCACAACAAACCACCATATCCTCTCCTCCCCAAACACCACCCTCTCCCCCACCCTACCGCCGCCACCACAGAAACCCCAACCCCCCACCACTGCAACCCCCTCCCATCATCCAAGCCCTCTCTTACAACCCTCTCAAAAAACCCAACCCATCCGTTGCCCCCAATTTCAATTACCAACAACAACTACAATATCAACCACAACATTAACAACAATAACACCAATAATAATGGACATCGACGACAAACAACAATAATGATGTGCAGCTACGAAGAACAAGTTGGAGTCTGATTCGCGAATTTAGGGAAATTGCGAGGCGAGAACATCGCTCAATTTGAGAGTTGGGTTTTCCAAATCAGGGAAATTGAAAATGGTTATACAAGAGGAAGTGAATTTGAAGGTTGGAATTTAAGAAATTTGAGGGATTTGAATGAAGTGTCGAAGGAGAGAGACTAAAGAGGAGAGGGAGTGGAGCAAAGAGAACTCAAAGCGAGACGGTGGAGTCGGCGGATCTGGTGCCGTCAGAGTCATCTTGCAGGCTTGTAGTGGGAGTGGAATGAAAGAGAAAACAAGGGTTTGGGATTTTTGCCGCATTTTTTGGCTAAAATGGTGAAGAAGACGAAGATTTATTGAGAAGGGGATGAAGGGTACGAAATGGAGGAGGAAGAAGAAGAAGAAGAGGAGGAGATTGTGGAGGAGAGAGAAAAATGAGTGAATTTGATGGGTGAATTGGTTGCTCAAATGAGGGGATTTGCTGAGAGTTTTGTTAGGATTGTGAAGCAATTTGATGGGATGAAGAAGATGATGATGATGATGATTGATGGTGTGAAGTCGTGAAGGGAAGAAGATGAGCCCAATTTATTTTTTTTAAAAAATAATAGTAGGTAATTAATTTTTTGGGTTTAATTAATATAATTAGGTGTTAATATTAGGATTAGTAGAGAAAATGGTCGAGTAAGGGCAAAAAAGTAAATTCACGCTAACGGAGACTTAACGGAATGGACGGAAAATGGTCATTATGGGCATTTGGTGTTATTGTTTTATACGTCGGGGGTATTTGGTGCATTCGGCAAACATTAGGGGTATTTGGTGCATTAACGCAAACCTCGGGGTCATTTCATGAAAAATCCGTTGTTTTTTCATTCCTTAGCACTTTGTTTTCCTTCTTATTATTTTTCAATAAAGGTGTATTTTATTTTTTTCATTTTCATTTTTTGTTTCTCCTTCTTTTTATATTTTTACATGTCTAACACTTTTTGCACAATTTATGTATGTTTGTTTTTTGATTGGACCGAATCCTTGGTAAGGATTGCCTACGTATCTTGTCAGAATCAGGTCGCGCGTAGTTCTAGCTAGAATAAGTTCTAGGATGCCAGATTTTAATAGATATGCCCTGAGGTGGTAGCATATTACTTAATCGGTCAAACGAGTGAAGTATTATCATTATTTTCGTCTGCCGTTTTTTTGCCGTAAGTCGCGTACAAAATGAAATTCGACTACTTTTTGTATGGCTATATTTTTTGGTGAGCCTATTTGGATACGTGCTGTACCCCCCAAGTGTTCGTTATTTTTCCGTTATGTGCGGATAAAATGACGAGCACTTTTAAAAACATTTAGGCAGACAGAGAGTTTCAACGCCCAGGCTGGGGCGTCAAAGATTTCGGCGCCCAGCTCTGGGCGCTGAAAATGACTTGGGCGGTCAATTTTGACGCTTTGCTTCACGTGTTCTTGCATTTATTTCTTTTTTCCTTTTTTAGTGCTTTGATTTTTCTCGTATTTAAAATCAATTTTGAGGCTAATTCGGGGGCTTTTTTGACTGTTAGCGTGAGATGCATTTTTGTCCGGATTAATTTTTTCTATCCGTGACTCGAGATGGCTTTGAAAATGGAGTTAAGGCGTGGAAGATATGAAAATTTTTGTGTAGGATTTTTGGGTGGATTGAGGAGCGCGTTGTTAGTGAAGGGTATGATGGAATTATGTTTTATGAATCTGTTTTTTTTTTGTAATATTTGCATTGTTTTGGATTTTGATTTCCTTTGTTTTTTTTGGGTTGCATGGATTGACTCTTGTGATAACACTGGTCGACTTTTTAGGTTTTTTGGGGATATGAATGGGATGGTGCGGTTTATTTTGTGGGTTTCGGGACCTGGTTCTCATAGCACTATTTCAAGACCGAATGGGCCTCGTTTGTTGGGCCTTAGAGTGGGCCGCCTCTTTATTTTTGCAAGTACATTTGGTATTTACTTGGTGTTAGAATAAAATTTTAGGAGAAATATTACGCCTTTATTAATTTGGAAAGTGAGGAAAACACACTGAAACAAACTTGACCTATATTCTAAGGGGTCTTAGGACCATCTAAAGTCTTTATTATTTTTCTACCAATCTAAAGAACTACTAGGCGCTTTTTACTACGGTGCTCTATGTGGCTCAAGCCTTGGGTTTAGTCACGTAAAACTTTGGTCCTTCACCGGTACTCATCTTGAATTCTATTCCTTTTGCATTGACCCACTGATATGTCTTCACCCATCCGTTCTCGATCTATTCTAGTGTTGATGCAGGAGCGATTAACCGGGTTGGATCGAAACCTTCATCTTGTAAAGCTAGGGTAGTCGTCACAGTCTCGTCCTCCATAGGCCTCGATTCGTTAAACAATGTCCATAGAGCCTGGTCGTCCAATATTTCAGTTGTTTTAGTCTTGGTGAGGTGGGGTGCCTCATCCAAGGTGTGGCAGTCATGGAAGATTTCAAATCCTGTTTTTAGGAAGCCATCCTGAACGAAGGGTTCAGGGAAATCACAGCATGGGTGTCCTTCTCCTTCCCGAACGAACATCCGTTAAGGGTTCTTTGATATGGGGAAAGGAGGGTGGTTTGTTTGGCCTTGTTAAGGCGTAGCCTAGACAGGCGGTCAGCAATATCTTCCTCCGTTGGTTCATAGCCTAAGCCAAAGGGAGTAGATTTGTTGGGTAAAGGATGGAATGTGCATTCCTTCTTTCTTATGCCCAATGGGGTTCCAGGGAAATAACCTTGAGCTAACAGCATTCTAGGGATGACTCGGGATGCATGCGGGTCTAGGAATGCTGGATCATAATCTTCGATGAACTGGATTGTTTCTTCCATTTGAAACCCATAAAGGTCGTCTGCAGTTTCGGCCGTTCCAACCATAGTACAACTGACGTCGAGAGGAGGGGCGCGGATTTCTAGTATTACCCCGTTATGGTTAAGTTTAACCATTTGGTGCAACGTAGAAGTCACACCTCCTAAGTCATGGAGCCAAGGTCGCCCCAAGAGGAGGTTGAAAGTGGGCTTGATGTCAATTATTTGAAACTTCGTGGTGCGTGCCACAGGCCCGGTTTGTATGGTGAGGTTGATTTTTCCCAACACAGGCCTTCGGGAGTTATCATAAGCTCGTACCCCTTGCGTGGAGGTTTTGAAGTCATCATTTCCTAGTCCCAAGCAATGGGCGGTTCGCAATGGGAAAACATTGACCGCCGAACCGTTATCTACGAGCGCTAGGGGGATGTTTTGTCCTTTGCATCCAACCACTAGGTAAAGGGCTTTGTTGTAAGCACCCCCCTCTTTGGGCAAGTCTTGTCAGTGAAAACTATGGTCTTTTCTCCGGCATCTCTCGTGACATGGCTAACCAGTGAGTCAGGTGTGATATCTATAGGTACTGAGATGAGGTCGAGTGAGCGAATAAGCTTTTCGCGATGTTCCTTTGAAGTACACATGAGATCCCAGATGGTAATTTCGGCTTTGGTTCTTTTTAGTTGATTCAAGAGAGGATTTTCAATGACTTCCGCGACGGTGGTGTGCCGTCCATTCTCAAGAGTTTGCCTAACTGGGATATCGCCCATGGGAGGTGGGTGAATATCCGGTTTGTATATCCTTCCGGATCGGGTGAGGTTGTCGACCTCGGGCTCCTGAGGGGTGGTGTCAATGAGAGCATACCTGGGCCAAGTTTCAGTAAAGAGGTCCTGGCCCGACACTTGAGATAGGTAAATATCTTCAGCATCATCATTCCACACACCACATACTTCTCTCTCGATTCGATCCATAGGGACCACAGCGGGTGGTGCACCTTGGGGTGTAATGTACACCGTAGGGTCGAAGTTCTCATTTTCTGGTTGGTCGAGAGAGATGTGACAAGAGCCGAGTGTGATCTTGTTGTTGTTGGGTTTGCCAACGTTAGGGAGAGGTATCACTTCATCCTCTATCATGTCCTGGATCGTATGTTTTAGATTCCAGCAGTTTTCGGTGTCATACCCATTTCCTTGATGGAATTTGCAGTAAGTACCTTCGACCCAATATTTGTTCTTGACAGGAGGGTCACGGGTGGGGCCTATAGGTCTCAACTTTCCTTGATTGGTTAGCCTTTCAAAGGCTTGTACCAAAGTCGACCCGAGTGGGGCAAACTTTCGGTCTCGGACCCATCTTCCAGGGCTTCTTCGGGCGGGAGTCTCCTCTACGGCATGGACTTCTTGGGCTTGGGATGTGTTGCCCCTGTTGTAGGTATTGCTTTTATATGCGGGTTTACTTTGTATTGTTTTTGCGAGATCATTCTCGATCTTTATTCCCCCATCATAAACTCTTTTGAAAGTGTCAAGTCCCAGGTACCTAAGGTGCTGTCTGTAGGCCGGTTCCAGGTTGTCAATGAATTTTTGGACCAATTCTGTTTCGGGAGGCCTATTGATTAGCTGGGCCGCCTGATCCCTCCATCTAGCAAAGTAGGTTGTGAAACCCTCATTTTTCTTTTGGAAGAGAACTTCCAGCTCGCGCATGGTGACTTGAAAATCCATGTTCGACCAGTATTGCTTGATGAAGACATTGACAAAGTCTTCCCAAGTGGGGAAGAGCTTAGGGTCCTGGTGATAGTACCATTTGAGCGGCACAGGTTCCAAGGACAAAGGAAAGGCAGGTAAATACATGGACTTGTCCACGCCTTTCAAGTTCATGGCATTCACAAAGCTCAATAGATGATCACGGGGATTGTCCGTGGCTTTAAACTTTGGTAAGTCAGATGAACTAAACTTTTCTGGTAGTTTGTCAGGAAAAGGTTCAGGATCGAGGGACAAGTACTTGCTCCCCATGGTTTGCTGTCGGACCATTTTTTCAATCCTCTTCTCGTTATCGAGGTCATTTTTGGCTTGTGCAGCCGTTAAGGCTTCGTTTTCCATTTTCAGTTGGGTCATTTGAGCCATCTGCTCTTGCAATTCTTCGATGGACATGTTTGAGGGTGCGAATCGAGGTTGGGGAAGCGGAGATCCTTGAAATGAAGGATGACGGACGGAGCTTGGAGTCACTAAACCTGGTGCTGGCGATGTATCTTCGAGGCGCACTAACCGTTGATTTCCTGATCGGCACCAAGTGGCAGGACCAGTCCTATGCATAACATAAGCTAAAGTTTAGGTCCCAAAGTTTCAAGTGTTACTTAGTCTAGACTTCGACTCTCTCTATTGGTTTTTCACTCTTTCTTTTGTTGGTACACTTTTTAGTTTTTTTCTTTTGGTCATTCTTTGGATTTTCGAAACACTTGCCCGTGTGACATTCATAATTATTAGCATGTTCGGTTTTTTTGCCGAGCATTGTCGTCGTAGGAGGCCTAACAACGACGCAAAGAGTTATTATTTTTTTATGAGTCGCTTTTAGAATCGAGTGGTTTACTTACGCCCTCGCAGCAATTTTTTTTTACGAACGGTTTTTTGCTACGTGTTTCTTTTTCGAGGGCACCGAGGCTGCTGCGCCTGACCAGAAGGTCAAACAGCAACTTCAGCGCCCAGCGTCGGGCGTGAGAAATTCTGGCGCCCGGCCAGGGGCGTTGAAAATGCGTCCCTGGCTGGTTCTCGTTTTCTGTTTGCGTCTACTTTTGTTTACGCGACTTCGATTTTGCGTGTTTGCCTAATAACGTCCTTTACGCGTTGTACAGCGTTTGTGGGATTCGTTACAGGCCATCCCGAGTGTCGCTTATTTTTGTGGCGATCGTTCGGGTTTGCGAAACACATGTTTCGGTATAACTCTTTGGCAAATTGGTTTATGAATGTTTGGGCAATTTTTAAGGTCGTTGGTTTTTCTAGGACAGTTTGTCACACACAATCATATATTTCGCTACACATAACTAACATTCCATCATGAGGCAATAATAATATGTCATGTAGTTTATGATAGGCTTCTATGGGTAGTTATTTGCGCCTGGCTTGGTACCGCTTCTATCGTAGATCCAACACATGCCCCGGTCGAGGTAGTGTCTTCAGCAGACAAATTTCTCTCAAGAGGCCAACCCGCAAGTGCAAGCCAAGGGGGCATGCAGGCGAGAGGGACCTAATGGGCGAGCGATTGGGTTTGGGACGGGTGTACTACTAGCGAAAGTGCCGAGTGGACAACATTCGAAGCGTATGCACCCCCCGGTTGGCGATGGGTATCCTTAGTCCCAACTCCCAAGATGAAACACCAAGGGAGCCAAGATTCGTTATGCGGTTCTGCCCGTTCACATTAATATGCTGATTTTCAGGTCGTCCTAACTTGATTGGGAAATAAACGCGGGGTAGGATCGTTTCACCCTTCGGCTATTTTGATTACCTACAAGCACGAGTATTTCCTTCACTATCCCCAATGGAGTCACCACTGTGAGGGGGTCGAAAAAGCACGAGGCTAATGCGTGACCTCGTCCCTCGTGGGTGTGACGCTTCTTTTTGTCAAATCAAGTGTAATTGGATTTCCTGTGAGTTTACACCCAATTGACTAGTAATATAGGAGTCGCCATTCAGTTTTTAACGACAATGAGAAAAACTGACAAAACCCGGTTATCGTGACATAAAGGGAGTGCAATTATGTTTGACCACGACGGCCGTAGGTTCCCTTGTGATCCCTGGTGGTGGGGATCGCTCAACGTACACCCGCAGGGTAGAGATTGAGGGTTCGGGGGACTGTAACTACCGAGAGGAGTACTCGCTCTTCGATAAATACAGAGGCATGATATCCTTACTAGCTCAGCATAAATAATTGAAGGGACATGCGTTAACTATTAAACTAATCTGAGTTGATTTTAAGAATATGCAACATATAGTACTAGATCGAACGCGATTATCTGATTTAGATTGTTTTAAGGGACCTAGCATGATAATCCAATTTCCCAAAAATATCATATTTATTAAGCGTGATCGAACAATCAGATTTTAGTTAGTTTAACAGTTCATAAAAGGGCGAGGAAAGCATTTAAACCATGGAAAAGGGACACATTACGACGCACCCTTGAGAAGTGCGTCACGGTTCTCAGAAAACTAACCACTTTGACTTTGCTATTTCTCCTTTTATTTAATGAATCTCAAATTATGGGACGGGGTACGTTCTGTTCGATTTATGGATCGATTGCGACAGAACGCGTGATCAGTTTTGCAGCGTGAGGCTTAGGCTTAGGGGGTTTAGAGTCAATACTCAGAATATAATTGTGTGTTGTTGTGTTCCTTTCACGTCGAACTTAAGGGTCTATTTATAGGAAAGAGCTCGTGGAAAGATAGAATTGCATAACTCTAATCCACGAGGAATTAGGAAAAAACACGTACCAGGTATTTTCAGCGCCCAGCCCTGGGCGCCGAAGATTTCGGCGCCCAGAGCCAGGCGTTGAAAATAGGGTCTGGGCTGTTTTTCTTTGTCAGATTCGGATTCCTAGAATCCGGAGTATTCGAGATTTAATTGAGTCCTTTAGTGCGTATTAACCTTGTGACGGGATGCGTCTGGGCCCGTTACGAACTCTAGGCTCGTTAGGATTTTAATTAATACGTGACTCTTACTTTCGAATCATATTAGGAATAGGATTCTCTCGCAATTTCTATCTCATTTAGGATTTATGTTGGAGTGCAACACCTAATTCTGACAGGTTTCTATCTTTTATGACTTGCCACTTTTAACAACTACCTATTACGGCAGTTACTATGTTTAGCAGGTTTCCATAAATAGCAGGTTTCTATAAATAGCAGGTTTCGGGTGAAATGAAAAGGGGATTTGAGATTCATTATTTTATAGGAGATGCGTTGTCAAGTGGAGATTTACGCTTTCATCATCGAACCTTTCCCTTTCGGGAATGGGGACAAAAGTAGGTGTCTACAGCCGCCAGAGAGAGGTGGCGACTCGTCAGACATGCTGATCAACGATACAACAAGGCATTATACCTTTAACAAAATTGGCACTCACACCAATCCCTAAAAAGAGTGCATTCCACTCATGAAATGGAGTCATACAATTTTTGTTCCCTAAAAACATGATACTAAGTTCATACTGAGCAAAAATTCCCTAAGTAAAAATTAACTCCATCAAAATCAAAATTCTTCCATAATTTGTCACTCATGAATTATGAGGAACGCAAGCAATATACCAAGAACACCTACATTGCAAGAAAATACTAGAATCGTAGGTATACTTGGGGGCTAATATAAACAAGCCCAAAATCAACAAAAACCAACATACTTGCGAAAATCAACATGCACAAACTGATTAACATGTCATGTAGAACATTTCCAACTATCTAATTGAAGGAAAGGGGCACAAAATCAAAAACCCCCAAATCAATGTCATGCACAAAAATACTTGACAAAAATACTGAAATTGACAAAAAAAAAGCTCAAAATTACTGAAAATTACTTACATTGGGAAGATTAGGAAGTGATTTGGAGTAGAATTCGTGAAGAAAAGTGAAGAAAACGAGTAAAAATCAGTAGAATGAAGTGGAGAAGCGAGAACAAAAATGGTGGAAATGGGAAAGGAGGGAGACGGTCCGCGTCTTTTAAAGACCAGTCTCCCCTTTGCATTTTCAATGCCCAGCCCTGGGCGTTAGAAATTCTCTTTCCCAGAGCTGGGCGCTGAAAATGCTTCCCAGACAGCGAATATTCGCTGTCGGGCACGCGCGATTCCCCTATTTGTGTAAGATATCCGTTATCTTGTTATTTCTTTCCCAAAGAAAAAAACGGTATTTTAAAAAAAATATCGTTAACAAAAATATACACAGTGTGGGCCCACTTATAGGACACACCTAATCAGGAAATATTGCGACCCACCAACAGGTTGTAATCACAAAAGCCCTTCTACATAGGCAAAATGAAAAGAAAGTAAGAAATTCAAAATGGGCTCGCCTACCCTCAGCGGGCGGGGTCTGCGTCACTAGCCGCGCAGGACCTCAGTTTTCGGAAAAAGAATCTTCAAAAAAAAAAAACAAAATGAAACAGGCTCGCCATCTTCAGCCGGCGGGGTCTACGTCACAAACCACGTAGGTCCTTATTTTCAAAAAGCACAAACAAATTTCAAAATAGATTCGTCCACTTCTATCGGACGGGGTGTCCACCCTTAGCGGACAGGTTCGCCATCTTTAGCCGGTGGGGTCTACGTCACAAGCCGCGTAGGTCCTTATTTTCAAATTTCAAAAACAGATTCGTCCACTTCTATCGGACGGGGTGTCCACCCTTAGCGGACAGGCTCGCCATCTTTAGCCGGCGGGGTCTGCGTCACTAACCGCGCAGGTCCTTAGTCGCTGCAGCGATAACTTTTTCTAGTTTTCCGTTTTTTCAAAAAAGAACGATGTGAGTAGTTTTCCTTTTTTCCAAAAATTAAAAGGATTGGTTTTCCGTTTTTTCAAAAAAGAACGATGTGCTGGATTTTCCTTCGTTTTACGTCCCATAAAAACAAGGGGGTTTTCTCGTTTAGCTAGCCCTGAAAATGAGAATCTTTAAAAACATTTTTACCTCGTGGTTGGGCTTGGCCAGGCCCAATCACACTTTATAGCTTTGATTTCGAAAACATCTGTAGCTACTCCCAATGACAAAGTGAGGGAGTTTCTACGCTTCTCTAGATACTTCCAATGACAAAGTGAGGGAGTTTCTATACTATCCGTTGACAAATCCCAATGACACGTGAGGGATATGTCGACACTTCAAGTGATGACCCTTAAGTCAAATGTTATCACTCGGGGGCTCGTGAGACCCTCGCAAAAAACAGGTCACCATGACTTGTGTGACGCACTCCGTCTAATACTTTGACCATCGTCTTACCCCAAGACTCAGTCATAGTGGGGGCTAACTGTAGACACCTACTTTTGTCCCCATTCCCGAAAGGGAAGGTTCGATGATGAGGACATAAATCTCCACTTGACAACGCATCTCCTATAAAATAACGAATCTCAATCACCCTTTTCATTTCACCCGAAACCTGCTATTTATGGAAACCTGTTAAAAATAGTAACTGTCGTAATGGGCAGTTGTTAAAAGTGGCAAGTCATAAAAGATATAAACCTGTCAGAATTAGGTGTTGCACTCCAACATAAATCCTAAATGAGATAGAAGTTGCGAGAGAATCCTATTCCTAATACGATTCGAAAATAAGAGTTACGTATTAAATTAAAATCCTAACGAGCCTAGAGTTCGTAACGGGCCCAGACGCATTCCGTCATAAAATTAATACGCACTAAAAGACTCGATTAAGTCTCATGCACTCCGGATTCTAAGAATCCGAATCTGACAAAGAAACGGCCCAGACTCTATTTTCAACGCTTGGCTCTGGGCGCCGAAATCTTCGGCGCCCAGCCCTGGGCGTTGAAATTACCTGGGACGTGTTCTTTCCTAATTCCTCGTGGATTAGAGTTCTACAATTCTATCTTTCCACGAACTCTTTTCTATAAATATAGCCCCAAGTCGACGTGAAAAGAACAACACACAATTATTATTCTGAGTATTGACTCCAACCCCTAAGCCTAAGCCTCACGCTGCAAAATTGATCACGCGTTCTGTCGCAATCGATCCAAAAATCGAACAGAACGTATCCTGTCTCGTATCTTGAGATTCGTTAAATAAAAGGAGAAATAGCAAAGTGAAAGTGGTTAGTTTTCTGAGAACCGTGACGCACCTCTCAAGGGTGCGTCGTAATGTGTCCCTTTTCCATGGTTTAATTGATTTCCTCGCCCTTTTATGAACTGTTTAACTAATTAAATCTGATTGTTCTATCACGCCTAATAAACATAATATTTTGGGAAATTGGATTATCATGCTAGGTCCCTTAAAACAATCTAAATCAGATAATCGCGATCGATCTAGTATCATGTGTTGCATATTGTTAAAATCAACTCAGATTAGTTTAATAGTTAACGCATGTCCCTTCAATTATTTATGTTGAGCTAGTAAGGATATCCTGCCTCTGGAGGTATCGACGAGCGAGTACTCCTCTCGGTAGTTACAGTCCCCCGAACCCTCAATCTCTACCTTGCGGGTGTATGTTGAGAGATCCCCACACCAGGGATCACAAGGGAACCTACGGCCGTCGTGGTCAAACATAATTGCACTCCCTTTATGTCACGATAACCGGGTTTTGTCAGTTTTTCTCATTGTCGTTAAAAACTGAATGGTGACTCCTATATTACTAGTCAATTGGGTGTAAACTCACAGGAAATCCAATTACACTTGATTTGACAAAAAGAAACGTCACACCCACAAGGGACGAGGTCACGCATTAGCCTCGCGCTTTTTCGACCCCCTCACAAGTCTGCATATGCATAGCAAAAGTTGAATATACTTTGACTTGCGCTTTTCCTAACCAAAAAACCTCAGTCAAAGTGGGGGCTTATAGTGGGTATATACACCCGAAAAAATGGGCAAATTTTTTCAAATTTTTTGCAAAATTCCTCATGCATGCATATAGCTACAAATTTCAAAGGCACACACAACGCATACAAGTTCAAATTTTCAAGCATACAAAAAACCAAACTTCAAAAATTTTAAACCAATTCAAGTTCAATACCATACAACCATACAAAATTCAAATCACAAACATTACAAATCCATACAAATACAAACCAATCCATACAAAATCAAACCAAGGCAAGCTGGAACTCGCTACCATGCAGGGTCAGTCCGAGTCATCATCAGCCGTGATGTCAACCACAGGCTCCTTGTCCCTGTTTCAGCTCCTAAAGCGCTCCACATCCCGATCCATCTCGGTCCCAGGGGTACCAGGATCCTGCTCCGAGATACAAAGAGTGCCAGGGGAGGGATAAACTCCCTGCTGAGGGGAAGGGTACTGATAAGGCGGCAGCATCGCCATGAACTGGTACGACGCCCCAAACATCTGAGCCTGACACATCCTCTCCAACTCCGACCAGTAAGCCCAAGCATCCGCACCCCAAGGCTGAGGACCGCTCCCTCCAAAGTAGCAACCAGGAGGAGGAACAAAAGGCATCGAACTGCTCGCACCCCCAAAAGAATGCCTGGTGGGATCAGCATATACAAAAGGGGCAGCTCCCCTCTCGGCATCAGAATACCTCTGGAAAGTACCAGCACTGGACCCCTATCCAAGATTCAAGCTCGGTCCGTCCTGCCTCAACGAAGTCTCCGCCTGGGGCTCCCTGTCAACGGAACCTCTGCGACCTCGACGGCGCTCCTATACAAAGTACAAATTTCAAGAATCAGACATCCAAGTTCGAATTTTCAAAATACAAATTTCAAAATCGAGAAGAGCACCTCTCTGTCCCGGCTAGAAAGCTTCTGGGTCATCTTGGCACAATGCCTCTTCAAGGAATCAATCAAAAGCATCAAGCGACGCACTCTCACCCGAGGCGCCTGCATACAAAATTCAAGATCAATTTCCAGATACAAGATTACAATCAAGTTTCAAGAAAAAACAACAGTACTTACAGCGGCATAATGCTCAGGTAAAGCATCATACGATCTCCGATGCGGAGGAGAAGCTATAGGAATGGTCACCTCCACTTGTTCCCCGTCCGACTCATAGCGGATGACCCAATTAGCATGGGGAATGTCCTCATGATCAACCTCCTCCTCCTACATACAATCATACAATCATACAAGAATACAAGAATACGAGATACAAGATTCAAGATTCCAAAGCTCACCGGCAGTACGAAGCGTACTGGTGGAGCAAGCCTCTTCAAGAAGTCCTCATAGCGACCCCTCCTATCTACAAAGCTTTCCTAATGGCGACAAACAGCATCGCCAGCATTCAAATAGAGCCGGGCAAGTTCATCGTCTGGCGCCAACATGAACTCTGGTGGGTCCTTAGGGACAAGCCTGTCCCCCGTACTGTGCTGAAGGGACACGCGCTCCCCCAAGTACCACATATGGCGATACACGCTCGGGAGCAAAACCCCCCACGAAGAAAAGAAATGGGCCCGAGCGGCCGAAACAGGTATAGGCGCGTCAGCAAAAGGACACCAAACCACCTACAGAGCAGACAATTCAGGCAACTATACAAATACAAATACAAGAGAACAAAACAGTACAAGAGTTTACCTCACTGACGGGTAAAACCCGCCAAGCTCTGCGGGAGGCCGGGAGAGGCACCCTCCTGCACACCGCTCTTATCCAAGAGGCAGCATACGGGTAAGCCGCATTTCCAGTACGATCCGGCGCCAAAGTAGGAAAGTGCTCGTACATCCAAATCTTTCAAAAAGCAGACAAAGCATCAGTCAAATTCAAGATACAAGCATACAAGTACAAAATACAAAGTACAAGGAGTCCCATATACCTCCAGAACACTCCATAAAGAAACTATGCTCGGCTCGCTCCCCCGCACAGTCCGAGAAGCCCACTTCATCTCATACAAGAGGTGGCCGTAGGCCATGCCACCCCAGTTAAGGCTCGAAACAGCCCTCAAATCCTGCAAAGTTGTGAGGAAGCCGATGTGCACCCGGTTGTTCCTGCTCGGAGCCATCACTCTACTCACCAGATCCAAGAGGAAGAGCCGAACCCTCGCAGATATGCCCACACTACGGATAGCATCCATGATCACCGTCACGGAAGCATGAGTGTCATCATCCGCCAAATCAGCAACAGGGCCGAGCAAGTCCCTAGCGGTGTTCGAGAACCACCTCATCCCAGAATCAAAAATCACGGTCCTCTCGGAAAAAGGAAGGCCCGTAATCATGGCAAACACGAAGGGAGTAATGGTGATCTCCCCCCATGCCATATGAAAAGTGTTGGTGGTATCCCACCACCGCTCCAACAAAGCTTGTAGCCGGGGTTTGATCCCCGTTCTCCTCGGAGTATCTCCCATGGCATGCCAGAAATCAACCAGGCCCGTTCGCAACCAGATCTCCATAGCCTCCTCGTCAGCACGGATGGCTCGAAAAGCCTTCTGAAGCTCCGCCAAGGACCAAAAGGTGCGAAATGGCTCTCCATCGGCCTACAGATGAACGAATCAGCTCAAAACCTATACAAGTACAAGAGACAAATTCAAAGCACAGTACAAGACTCACCAAGCCAGCGCGAGGCCGCTGAGACAAATGAAAGTCCGGTCGGAACACTAGATCGGAAGGACTCCAACCAGTGCCAACGAAAGCGGGTAGACTCCGGGGAATCATGCCCCCCTCCGGCACATTCGTGGCAGCCGCTTCATCATCCGAAGCGTCCTCCATAGCAGCTTGAAACACCGAGCGCTCGGCGAGCTTTCTTCGAGTGTGACGAGGCATACTAAGTCATGCAAAATACAAAACATCAAGATTCTAAACTGGGGTATCCAAAACCAATTTCAAAATCCAAGTACAATCTCACCCAATGGGCTATCCCATTAGTTTTACAAGGCCTTTTCCACTCAAAATCATATAAGGCAAGTCGAATTCGGGGGCCGACCCACAAAATCGAGCAAGCTGGGCCTCGTCCCATAAAACCGAAATTCAAAAACCTGAAACGGCTTGTTTTTAGACGCAAAATCAAGTCTTAAGCCCCAAGCAAACACTACACGCTAAAATTTGTACAAATAGTACGAAGGTACATCAATACAAGACAAGGCAAGGACGGAGCCCGCGTCCTTGTTTTGGCAGCATCCCTGCCACGTCACCAGCGCCCAGCGCTGCCAGCTGCGTGCTGCGCTGGCAATGGCTGGCGTTTAGCAGCAAATCCCCCTATAAATACCCCTAATTCTGAGCAGTTTAGGGAGGCAAAATCGACACATAACATCGTAATATAAAAATTGCACCTCAAAATTCAATACAAAACTCAGTACAAAATCCTCCAAAAAACACCATACAATCTTCAAGCTTTAAGCAATTGGGAGTTCTAATCGGAAAGCTTGCCTAAACCTAACTAGGTAATTCCGAATCCCAACCTTAATCTATTCAATGTTGTCTTGATTTTCTATTTCAAAATTATTAGTAAGTTGGCATTTTTACTCTTAAAAATGTCACTTGCAACAATCATACATCTTTTCAAAATCCAAACTATTCAAAATACAAAAATGCAAACTTTCAAGATTCAAGGATTTTCAAAGTTGTTTGTAATCACTTCTTTGAACTAGAATCATTTTCAAATATAGAGTAATCAAAGATGATGCCTTTCCAACTTTTAAAGGTTTATTCTTTGAGATTCAAGACTACATTTTTCAATATACAAGTTCAAGTTTTCAAATTTCAAGATCCAACAATGTTTAGGGTTGCTCATGACTACTTCCCTAAACTAGGATCCTTTCAAAGTAAGAGCACATCAAAGATCTAACCTTTTCAACATTAAAAGGCCCGATCTTTGAGATTCAAGTCTCTTAATTTCAATATTTCAAGTTCAAGTTCAATATTTCAAGTTCAAAGTTCAAGTATTTCAAGTTTAATATTTCAAGATTCAAGCTTTCAAGTTCAAGTTCTATATGCAAAATCTAGGATACTTTGGGATGAGCAACTTCTCCCAAGTTGAGATTTTTGGCTTTGAATTCGTGTCGAGCGCACTTATTTTTAAGTAGTGGTTTGGCGTTCGGATCTCATGTGCCCAAGTACAAATTTCAATATTGCAATTTCAATTATGCACTTTCAATTCCGCACCTTTCAATTATGCACTTTCAATTCCGCAATTTCAATCCCGCACCTTTCAATTCCGCACTTTCAATAACGTGTTTCAATTCTGCAATTTCAATTATGCAATTTTACTTGCCTAGTCCTTCTAGGCAATGTGGACCTACTCCCTAGTCCATTTCTAGGGGGTCTTGTATTTACTAATTCCGCACTTATTTACTATTGTGATGTTGCTTTATTTGCTTTATTGCTTTCATCACCGCACATGAATGCAAGGTTACATCACGCTTAACGAAGATAATTTCTTGGACAAACCGATCTTAGGTTCCCTTAAATTAACTTTAAAGCAAAGTGACCACCATACAAAGTAGAAATTCTATTTGTCCTAAATTCAAACCCACATAGTCTAAACTAGGGTATTTTCGAAAATGTTGTGCCACGTACTTGAATAATTTCTAAAGCTCGCGGAATAAGCACCTCGTTCCCGTGCCCGGATCTTACCCATCCGTTTCGAAGATTCAAAGCCTTATCCTAATAGAGTCATTTGCGGTCTTCCCAAACAAGACCCTAAACAATGTTTGGTGGCGACTCCTTCAAGATCCAAAAATACAAAGGTTTCTAAAACCGCCCCTTGTAGGGAAAGAGCAATTCAAAGCCTCTTTACAAGCAACAACAACAAAAAAAACCCCTACATAAAGTAATAGTTTTTAGTTTTGCTTAGCATCCTTCTATTTTAAGGTTTGATTAAGTACTTATTATTGAGTTCTATCCCTTCAACAAAAGGGCTTTGCTTCTATCCGTGGAAATATAATAGGAAACATAAGTAGTTTGTTTTTCAAGATTAGCTAACTAATATTGTAGCTTATTGCGGCAAAGTTAATGACTACTGTATATTTCTTAGAACTGATTTATTATTTATATACCTCTTATTTTCGAATAATATTACTTTAACTTTATCATTTCGAATTCTCGTGAGTTAGAATTAAGTGTTGAACAATTAAGATAGCATATGCAATCTCTTTCGACTTATTTACAAAGATAAATGTTATGTTACAAGTGTTAGTAGTCCTTAAGCTATATGTTTTTTTTCTACAAACAAATATTTATTAACCATAATTGAGATACTTTAATAAAAAATAATTACTCCATTAATTTTTGTCTATCTTGGGGGACGGCGCGCGATAGCGCGCTGGCCAACAACTAGTATCAGACAAAAGTTTAACTTGCAATCATATTCCACATAAATTTTGACGTATACCATTTGGGATAGATTATTGCGCCCTTATGTATTCTCCGTTTAATGGTATTTTAACTCTGTTTTAAAACTAGGGCTTGTTTAGCCAATCTTCTGAAAATCAACTTCAGTTTCCTAGAAGTAGTTTTATGAAAAATATTTCTAGAGAAACACTTCTTATAAACACAGTTGTTTGGCCAAAATCAGAGGCGAATCTTCTACAGGGGCCATTTGGGATCTGGCCCCTGGTAGAAGCCTAAACAATTTCTAGTATTATAAGCCCAAAGCCCCATACGCAAAAAACATATGAGGAAAAGAGGTAGCCAAACTGTCCCAGGTGTACACGTTAAAGTAAGGGTACCCAACTCTCTCTCATGTACGGTGTATTTTAACCTTTTTTTATGGACCCACGTCACTCCATCAAGACTGTAAATTGTAGAAGTAGCCGTTATAGTTGTGATTGATTGATGGTCTTCTACACTTTTTTAAACCATTGTTTAATACTCCGTAATTGTTATTGCCTACTCCGTACTAAAATCAGAAAACAATATTATTAGCATAAACATATAAAATCATGAAATATGTTACTCAAGGATAGCATAGAATACTTGTTAATTATATTACAATATAAACATTAAAATCATGAAATATGTTACTCCCTGTAATATTTTAATTTAGCTTCGTATATAAGGAATTATATTGTACAAGTATATAGAATTACTAGTATCACAAGTTTCCTATTGTTAATAGGTTTATGTTTTAGAAGTTTATATAGTGTTAGAGTTGTACAACCGTATATTATAAATTCGTCAATTATTTAAAACGCTACACCGTTTTTCCTAATCTACTCCAAGTTTAACATTATACATAGTAAAAGTACGAATTAGCTAGTTTAGATGAAAGTTATTTAGTTAAACAATACTATGATTTTTTTAGAAATTATAGAGTAATTTTCAACTACTGAAAGACTAAAGAACAACACCTTGTATAAATAAATTTGATAGAATATCGGAGCTTATAAATAAGTCATAGCATTTTAATATATTGGCCCCTGAAAGAAAAAAATTCAAGATCCGCCACTGGCCAAAATGTTTAGAAGCAATTCCAAAAAATAGAAATAATTTTATGTTGTCTAGCCTATTTAGTATTTAGTTGTTTACCCATTGTTTATTTATTTCTTTTAACAAGTAATTTCAGCATCAATTGTCGTAAATCAATACAAAATAAATTTGAGTATGGAATATATGACTTAAGAGCAGGAGTATATGGGAGAAGAAGGAGGCCACACACTAACAAATACGAAGAACAATTCATCGGCAAATTAATTTGACATGTCTAGTTGCATGTTGCATCTCCTTGGGATTTTCTCACCTGCAAATTAATTTTCATCAACATCAATGTTTTCTTCACACGTTTGCCACCGAAAATGGAAACCATAAACTACTTTATGAAGCAAATGGATCATACTACATACTACATGTACACCTAGTGTATAAGACATCTTGTACACCATGTTTTTCTATTGGTTGAAATAACATATTTATTGTCTTTTATTCTCATTTTTTAGTGGGTTTGATGATGTGTCAATAAATTAATGGTGGTGTACAAGAGAATCTTGTACATTAGGGCCCTGTTCTTTTGGACTTTATTGCAGTTCCATTCAGTTCAGTTCATTCAGTTCAGTTCAGCTCAGCTCCATTCATTTCAGTTCAGTTCAGTTCAGTTCAGTTCAGCTTCATTCAGTTGTATTCAGTTCAGTTCAAAAAAAAAAATCATCTTTCTTTGTAGTTATTTTTATTCTTGATATTGCAATTAAAATTGACAATTATTTTTTTATATATATATATATATATATATATATATATATATATATATATTATCGTTATTATTACTTAAATATTACTATTATTATATTAATATTATATGTAATTATTGTTATTAATAAATAATCATGATTATTGTAGTTATTATTATGAGTATTATTATAAATATTAACATTAAAATTATTACTATTAATCTCTTAATTATTATTGATATTGCTAAAATTATAACTACTACAATATTGGCATATGCGCGAGTAAAATTGCAAAATAACAATGTAAATATTTCTATATAAACATCATAAGTACAACACAAATTTATATTCTATTATTTATTATTTATTATCTATCTTATTTAGACTACCTACACTATAAATACAGCCCTTCTACACCCTATTTTCAATCATCAATTCAGTCTCACTCCTCTGATATTCTGAATTCTTTCTTCCCTCTCTGTTATATTAAAATTTTGTTGACGTCCCGCCCCGTATTCGTAATAGTTCTGCCGTATTAACTCTTGTTAAGCAGAACTATGTCGATACAAGCATTCAAACCTTCCCAATTACTGCCCAAGTTCTAGCCAATTCATAAGCCAAAACCAAGGAATCTAAGAGGAAACTCTGCCGGAATTGAAGGAAGGATAAGGATTTGAAAGTCACCACAAAGGTTGTTCTAAATCTAAAAGGATGCTCTGCTAAGGCGAGTGGTAGGTGTTCCTGAGAACCGTAGTATAGCCTACGTTATACTGTAACAGAAATCTACCTTTTTTGTTGCTTTCACCACATTTATAAATCTGTTCACTTAATCTGCTCCTTGCGATGCTGCAACCTTGGCGAGGCATGGGCCTTGCGTCCATGAGCCTTGCCTCGGCTTAATGACTTGTTTCGTTTTAATTTTTCTGTTGATCAACGAATTTAATTGATTTTAATTTCGTGCTTTTAATTTTTTCTAGGAATTTAATTTTGTTAAGTTAATTATTATAATTTATTTTATACTAATTATTTAATAAAATTAAAACCTTGATAAAATTATAATTAATTAATTTTAATCAACTGGAAAATAATTAAGGGATTTAAAATTATTTTATGTGAGCTTTAAATTTTAATTAAATTTGTAAGTTCAGTTGGACTAGGAAATACAATTTTATGTTTAAAATTAGTAAGCATGTAAACTCTTGGTTTATTGGGAGATTTTAGTCATTAAACTCTTGATTAAATCTTTATTCCTTTAAGATTAAAACAACTCGGTTAGAACTAATAAGGTTGAATAATTTGTAGATTGTTGGAACCTGATTAGTTGCTGCAAATGTTTATGTGATGCATATTTTTCTGGTAACTTGCTAAGTGGGTCATTCATTGATAAATGAATGGATGAATGGTATATTGTAAATGTACTGTTTTGCAGGTTGCGGAAAGTGACTAGTATGGCCCAAATAGGATAGTAATTATGGTCTGCGAACCATTAATTTGAATGTAAATATGGTCTAATGCACCATAGTTTTTATTTAAATATTAATTTGAATGTAAATATGGTCTAATGCACCATAGTTTTTATTTAAATATGGTCTGCGTACCATCAATTTGTTGTAATTATTTTAATTATTGCAAAGTCCTATTTGAAGAAAATGGCGCCTCCCATGGTGAAATTCAAGACGGAGTTTCCAATCCATTTTCAAGACGGAGTTTGAAGTTGAAGCTTCATGACGAAGTCGGGCCATAATTGATCACATTTAAATCTTATGCATGTTTTAAGATAGTTATGCTTTAAATATGTCTTGATATTATGCATGAGATTGTGGCTTGATTATGTTGCATGATTAAGGATTTTAGTTCACTTAAAATCTAACCAACATAGTAAGAGCCCTAAGTTCCAAATTTTTAAATTAAGTTAAAATGTGTCATTCCAAAATAACACTTACTTGGATAACTTTTACATCAATCTAGTAATAGTTTTCCGCCATAGCGAGGTGTTACTTATTGATTCTAAAGGGGTAAGGTACACAATGTTGTGAGTACATTTGCCGATCAATTAGTGATAATGGGATAGGTTTTCCTAATAAGTTCTTAGACGTGCCTATCAACCAAGAATAGTTTCTAGACTATTTGCAACGGTTTTGCTTACCTAAAATATTTTAGAATTAAGTCAAATCGTGCTTAATTTTTCAATGATTTTGGGGTCTTGGATTCATTTTATTCACACCTGTCGGAACTAAATATTTCGAATAAAATGCCAATGATTTGTTTAAATTGCATGTTTGCTTTTCAAGTTATTCCCATGATAAATGTTTAGACTTTGCATGCTTCAATGTATGTTTTTATTATTATTTATAATTAAATATCTTCCACTGCAGTAAATCCTTTTAGAAAGGTAACAGTAAATTTCCTCCATTTGGTAGTGAATCCAATAATGATTCACGAAAATGAGAGAAAATGAGCAATTAAAAATGTACGTTTCTTATAGCGACTTTTATGGTTGTTTTCGAGTATCAAAGTCGAATGACAAACCTATTGATGCTTGTGAATTCAAAATGCAATGTCGTTTTGAGATCATAAAGCATTGATTTTAGTACTCAACTTTACCAATGGTCAACAACTTAATATCTTTGTCAATTTTATTCTCGAATGAGTCTAGTTCCTAAACATTCGAATAGATCGATGCTTAGAGAAATTTAGAAGCTTCTGGTATGATCATCTAGTTGAAGAAAAATATTCAACATAAATTAAATGGTAAAAACTTTGTTTGAGTGACATTGGACATGTCTAACAAAGTATAAAAGTCAAGCTAGAGAAGTCAATTCTTAAGACTATAAGAAGGGGTACATTAAATAGGAAAACAAGGAATAAGTGAAAGGAATTTACAATTTTGTTTCTACCTATAAGTTTGTGTTTAAAGAAAAGTAACCTAGCAATCAAACTTCCTTGGTATCATATACCGCTTGAGGTTCTTACTTCAGTAATAACTCAAATCATGGAAGCTAGGCTACACTAATGACCTACAAGTGGGAAATGAAGCATGGCATTGCTACATTAATTGTAGGGTCATCTAGTTTGTTTTAAGTCCTTTCAAGGCTGGAGCTTAATGACTATTTTGTTGCATAATCGACATACCTAAATTTCTGTTTCAAACAAATAAAGACTCACATTCAACGTATACAAAAAACAATGTTTGTTTGTTTATTTGAATGAAATGGTCATTTACGGGTTGAGTCAGTATGCTTGATTAAAACAAACAACTCTTTAACAAAAGAACTTTACCAGGTTCAAATCAAAAATTTTGATTTGAGTTCCAATAATCTTTGGCATTGTTACTTATACCATGTCAACAAGTTAACTTTCTAAAGCTCTATTTTGATGGACTTTTGAAAGTTGATTGATTTATAGATCATTTCAAGACAAGCTAGTCTTACTTGTTGAAAGTAACAAAAGATATGAACTATTGTTAGAACTCCTAGGCAATAGAGTTCAAAGCTAAGGAAAGATTTTATAACTTTATTATTTCACTTGGATTTGAGTGAATATGGGTTTATTTACTCAATGTGATATAAGTTTGAATCTGTTTGGCTAGTTCAAAGATTCAGAAATATAAAATCCACTTGGCAGGAAATCATAAAGAACTAGGATAGATCATGACAATGATTACTTAAGACCAAGAATGATCATCGATTATTGTGTGTTGTAATTTCACAATCTAGCTCCATAAGATATGGTATATCTAGAATGGCTGAAGTCAAATGGTACTTGATTCGATCAATGACGAATCATAAGAAGTTTAGTGGGAGTACGTAAAAATTAATTGGTCTTATGTATATCACACATATCTCTCTATTGAAAAAAAACATTCAAATGCTAATGACTTAGATTTGAAAATTATTTTATCAACGATGGACCAAGGAGAAACTTAGTACATACTGGGTATTAAGATCTATTTACAAAGATCATAGAAAAATTATTTTGGATTAAGTAATGGCACTTACTAAGTCAAACATGAAAGACTCCATTGGAGATATTTGACCCATATGAATAAATCTAAGTAAAGAATGTTTGAACTATGTATAAGCATTTAATAAGTTAAACATCAAAGAATCTAGATGAGATTCTTCACCTATATTATATATTAAAGAATTTAGCTGGATTCAGTATCTACTGAAACTGGATGAGCTAAAGTTACATGAATAGAATTCAATTGGGAATCATTAATTCTGCAAAAGAATTTATCATGTATGATATAATATGAGGATCGCAAAAAATATATCGTACGGCTTTAGGTATGACGAACATATACCAATCTCTATTGATCTAAGTAAATATTAACTAGATTGAGATCAAGAAAACCCTATGGTACTTTAAAAGGTAAATAGCAAAAGTTCATGATTCAAGGAAATAAAGATATGCTAAATATTGATTCCACGCGCATAAACCCTGGCAAAGGATCAAGCAGGATCCCTTTATAGTTAACCATTGGCAAGGACGAGCTACAACGCATCGTGTTTGAAATAGCAACATGGATTAGAGACCATGAGTTGTTGTGTGGGAAATTAAATATTAATTTCTATGTTCTAAGACTCAGATGGAAAGTCTTCCACATATCCGTGAACTGCTTGGATAAGAAGATCCAAATAAAGCATCACTGGCAACCTATACAGTTGAAGTAAAGTACTTATTGCCTAAGAAGCAATAAAACAGAGTTGTTTACGTTAAAGAGTTCTTCGCTGAACTTGGGTGGATCACATGTCTGCTGAACTGATGGTTCTTCATTGCAAAATGCGGAGAACCACTATTGAAGCAAGAAAGACTAGATCACAAAATAAACATACTCAAAATATCTTATCATCCTATCTCGAGAGACATTCGATGAAAAGGATCTTAAGATTGGCAAAGAATGATAACTAAACCTATGCAACAAGTGAGAAGCAACACTCACATTGTGGCACTGGAAATCAAGCATAGCTTTGAACTCCATTAGTTGTTTTAAATATGGGTTGGAGGCCCATGGTTATAAAACATTGGGGTTGAACATTTATCATATATGAAATATATGTTCATATTCCATTTAATCTTGGTTTAGTATTAAATGATGAGTCCTTTCATTTGAAAAATATTAAAGATAGACTGTCAGGACCAGTCCTGTGACTAAGAAATGTCTATCAAGTGAACTTGAATGTCAAAAGTTGAAAATGGTCCCTGGTCGGAAGTTTTCTATAAAGGTGGACACATAGAAAACGCTAGACGACTAGAATGCAAGATGACTAGTGGTTCTGTTTCTTGAACTATGTGGACATGGCAATGTAGAAATCATTTGCATAGATATTTACTTAATAAGATTAGTATTGGACAGACCTATGAAACTTTACTGTAAGAGATGAAAATCTTTCATAAGTAAATTTCATTATATTATTAGACACTAATCCTCAATACATAAGTGATTTGAGATTACTTGTTTGAGAACTGGTTACTTTGACGTTGTCAAGCGTCACACCGTAAAAGGAGACTATAACGGAAACGCTCAGGTAATCACCTATCAAACTAATTCTAACCTTGAGATCACAAGATTGGGGTTGTCCTCCCATAAATCGGCATAAGATGCCGAAAGTTGTACAAGGTCACTCGGAGAGCTAGAAACTGTAAAATGCATGGTCGTGCTCAGATGAATCATAGGATATGATTATTTGTTTTTTTATCAGTGGAACTCTGACACCGAGTAATACCTCTGGACATAATTAGGATGACTACTCTTACCTTATGTTCATGAGCAGGCATCGAGCGACAAAGGAATTAGGAAATGCACACTTGTCCCTAACGACAAGTGGGAGACTGAAGGAAATAATGCCCTTAATTGGTCCAAGTTTGCATTTAATGCTAAGTCTAATAAATGCGGTTCAGTATTAATTAACAAGTTAATAATTCAGTGAAATCAAGTGATCTGAATTCCTAGCTAGAGGCCACTTCAGTTCAAGTGGAATTAATGAATTAATCCACAGCTTACTCTTGACTGAACCCGTAGGGTCACACAAATAGTGCGTGAACGGATCAAGTATTTAAGTGAATATAATATTCATTAAGTACTCTATTTATGGTCATTCGGAAAAGATGGATCTAGGTTCCAGTGGGAGCAAAAATCATCAAAAAGGAAAAAGGGAATGTTTGCCGGAAATGAAGATATTGCCGGAAACGGAAATATGGTTCATGATAGAAATATAAATATTATCCAAGTCGGAGATATTTCTGGAAACAGAAATATGGTTCGAATCGGAAAGTATTATCGAAAATAGAAATATTGCCGGAATCAGAAATATTGCCGGAAACATAAATATTACCGAAATCGGAAATATTGTCGAAATTGGAAAATATTATCGGAATCGGAAATATTAGTTAATATTGTTCGAAACGAAAATAAATTTCGGAATCGGAAAACGAATCGGAAGCGCGACGTGCAAATGCTCGACGAACGATCTTGCAAGACGGAAGGCCCAGCGCATGCGCCAGGCCCAGCGCCAAACAAGCCCGCACGGAGAAAGCGTGCTTGGGTCGAGCAAGTGCAGTAGCGTCCAACTCATGGGACGCGTGTTGTGGCTTGGCGCCAAGCCTTGCGCAACAACGTGGGCTTGTGCCGCACGCTGCAAGGACTTTGGCCGACCGGTTGCTTGCACGCTAAGCAAGCTTGGGCGCCAAGATTCTTGTGCGTCAAGTTATTTTTTTCCTAATTCTACTATAATTTGATATTAAGGGTAGATCTGAAGTACTTAGTATTTGATTATCCCTATAATTCTAACGTTGTTAATTAACTAGGGTCCTAATAGGATTAGTTAATTGATTCCTAGTAGAATTCTAATCCCCTATTTCCACCCAATAAATATGTGGTTCATGATCACAATTTATACATCACAATTACAATTTCCTATCACCATTGTGAGTTTCCCGAGTGCACATAAAACCTAGAGAATATTCTAGTTGGTTGAATCTAAGGCGGATCCGAACGTGTTGTGGACTATCTACGGAGGGACGACACTTGGAGTCATGTACTTGTTCTTGTTCAGTTTGGGAGCAGCTAGGGAAGGCACGCATCACATAGTATGTAATTAACTATGTGGCAAATAATTTGGATTCCTAGCTTTACGGTTTTTCCGCATGAATTATATTGTTTATATTGTTCATAACCTAACAGAAGTAAAACACCAGAGCTAGATATTTCTAGCGCAAGGCATACATGCGCCACTAATATTCCAGCACACCAAAGCCAGCGCCAGGAAGTTCTGGCGCTACAATTTGGTTCTCACCTAATCACGGCAAAGATAAAGTTTTAAACGGCTCAGCATGAATAATATTTGGCGCCCATCTAGCTAGCGCCATGAAATAATAAGCGCTCCTGATCAGAGCGTTATAATATTCTGGCGTTGTTGGTTGTTTCACGAAAAGCTCAATCTCTTCAAACGTCACTCTTATTCGGCCGGTTACACCTCAATCCTTATATAAATGGCAAAGAAACTGCCATTGCTGCCCGTATATAAAGAATGCACGCGCTGGAAAATTCAAGCGCAACAAATGCACGCGCCAGAAATTTTGGCGCATAATTATTCCCATTCAAAAAACAGTCGGGCCACCTCGCCATTCGTATACTGCAAGTAACCGCTAGCTTTATTCTATTTTCTTCCCGTAGAAAGAGTAATGGTTTTTAAAAAATAGTAAGTTATTCCGTTGGCCCACCAATAGGAAGCGACATTCCAGGAAATCACCGTAAACCATTTAGGTAACGGTTCTTTCAAAATTAATTTTCCAAAAAAAATTCCGTATTCTGTATTTCGAAAATTCTGTATTTAGAAAATTCTATATTCTGTATTTTGAAAATTATGTATTCTCTATTCTGCATTCTATATTCTGTATTCTGTATTCCGCATTCTGTATTCTGTATTCTGTATTTCGCATTTCGTATCCTGTATTCTGCATTATGTATTCCGTATTCTGCATTTTGTATTTCGTATTTTTTATTCTACATTCTGCATTCTGTATTATGTATTATGTATTCCGCATTTTGTATTCTGTATTATGTATTATGTATTATGTATTCTGGATTCTGTATTCTGTATTCCGCATTCTGTATTCAGTATTCTGCATTATTTATTCAGTATTCTATATTTTGTATACTATATTCCGCATTCTATATTTTGTATTCCGCATTCTGTACTCTGCATTCTGTATTTTATATCCCGCATTCTGTATTCTGTATTCCGCATTCTGTATTCTGTATTCCGCATTCTGTATTTTATATTCTGTATTTTGCATTCCGTATTCCGTTGTCATTCTGTATTCTGTATTCTGTTGTCATCCCATATTCTGTATTCCGTTATCATTCCATATCTTGTATTCCGTCCTCAAAAAATCAAGTTAAGTATCTGTTTTCGAAAAACTATGTTCCACCATTTGGACGTATTCAATGACTCAGTGAGAAGTCGATTCAAGTCAATGGGTTCCCGATGACTCGTGAGGGAACTATTGGCATTCCCAGTGATGACTCTTCAGTCAAATGTTATCACTCGGGGGCTCGTGAGACCCTCGTTCTGACTTGGCCTTAACCAGGCTAGGTTCCAGACGCACTCCGTCTACCAATACTTTAATTATCGTCTTGCGTAGAATCAATCAAAGTGGGGGCTAACTGTAGACGCCTACATCTGTCCCTAACCCCGAAGCGGTGTTCGATAATAAAACTATAACCCACTTGTCAACAATGGACTCTGGTTAGTTGAAGAACGACCCTCAACTGACTAAAGAGACCATTCGGAGAAGAACCTGTTAAATATAGTAACTTCCATAAAAAAAAGCTTCCTAAAATAGACTGGACACATATTTAATCACATTTTCATCCCGATACAACTTAATATATGGTTGCATCGATAGAAAGATAGAATATGATTGTCCGCATTACAGCACACCTGTACGCGTCACAATGTTCTAGTGCTTGCCTTCAGGCTCTAGAATAACATAGCTCGAACAATAGCACTTCTCAAACTCATACTTATTTGGCACAATACATGTAAATGTTAACCCAAGTTACTTAAAAATGCTTACGAGTGCCTAGAATTAATACCCTCGTTAACCCGTTTAGCAAATTATACGTCCTTACAAAAGTCAAAGGTTGTATTATAAATTACGATTTGGATCATGAACATCACCTGATTGAATAGGCCTTGGAATAATATTTCCATAGACTTATCATAAGCCCAAATCCGATTTAAAACGAATAAGTTATAAGACTTTTACTTGGGCTTTGTCAAAACGGACCGACCTCCACTCTTTGGGCCATAACTCGAGATTTACGAAACCCATTGATGCGAGAATGACGGCATTGGAAATCTGGATTCTTAGCTTTCCAACAAGATATTATTTTCAAGAATACAAGTTCGTATGAAGAAGTTATGAGCTGTTAAGATCGGATTTTCTGAAAATCCGCAAACCTGCCTGCGCTGGAAATTTCCAGCGCTTGGTTCAGAAGCGCTGTTATTTTCTAGCGCTTCACATGTCAGCGCCACTTTTTTCTAGAGCTTTATTTTGACTTTTACTGAAACTTAAACCCTTCAAATTATATCTTATGCGCGCTAGAAATTTCTAGCGCGCACAGTGGCAGCACTGCTTTTTTTCAGCGCTCACATGGCTAGCGCTACTTTTTCCTGGCGCATCCATATCTATCTTATTCGGAATACCTACACTATAAATACAGCCCTTCTGCACCCTGTTTTCAATCATCAATTCAGTCTCACTCCTCTGATATTCTGAATTCTTTCTTCCCTCTCTTGTATACTAAAATTATGTTGACGTCCCGCCCCGTATTCGTAATAGTTATGCCGTATTAACTCTTGTTAAAGTGAACTTTTTCCGTACAAGCATTTAAACCCTCCCAATTACTACCGAAGTTCTAGCCAATTCATAAGCCAAAACCAAGGAATCTAAGAGGAAACTCTGCCGGAATTGAAGGAAGGATAAGGATCTGAAAGTCAGTACAAAGGTTGTTCTAAAACTAAAATGATGCTCTGCTAAGGCGAGTGGTAGGTTTTCTTGAGAACCACAATATAGCCTACGCTATACTGTAACCTGAAATCTACCTTTTTTATTGATTTCACCGCCTTTATAAATCTGTTCACTTGATCTGTTTATTTAATCACGTCTAATAAGATAATCTCTGGACAAATCTGATTATTGTTAAGCACCTTGAATTAACCTAAATCACTAGTTTGACGACTGTTTCATTAATATATGTGCATTAAAATCAATTCAGGGTAGTAATGTAGCATAACGCATGTCCCTCCGTTGTCCCATTGAACTAGTAAGGACCGCCGCGTGGGTTAATGTTCGGCACTCCTCGTAATAGTAAACGTCCCCCAAACTCTCAATCTCTACTCCGCTGGATGTACGTTGAGCAATCTCTACATCAGGGATCACAAGGGAATCTATGGCCATTGTGAGTCAAATATATTTGCACTCCAGGCATATCACGATAACCGGATTTTGTCAGTTTTCTTAAACTGAATGGCAACTCCTACAGACTAGTAAAAAGAGGCTAACGCCCAGAGTTAGTTCCTATTTACTTAATATGCTTGCCACATCCAGAGGGGAAAATTCGTGCGGGCCGTATACTCTTTTAGAGGCGCCCCGTCGTATTTTTCGACCCCCTCTCACCAGTTTAGCTCTATATGCTGAGCATATCCCAAAGTTGGCTGAGAAACCATGGATAAACAAGCCCATGTTGTCACGAAGCACTTATCCACCACCTGCAAGTCCTGGTGCACCTTTGGAAGCACCAGCAGTGTTCAAACACACCCACTCATGAGGGGGGGATATCCATCTTACAAAAACTTCAATTTTAGTCTTCGACTTCAAAGTGTTACAATCAGTCTTTTCTTGCGCTGCTAGCCATGTTTCCTTAACTCTTCCAAGTAAGAATGCCCCTGTATTGATTGGAATATCCTTTCTTCTCCCAAAGACAAAATAGTTCCTTCATTTCCAACTCCACCAGAGGGTTGTGGCGAAGTAAAGAGATAATTTTTCATGATAAGTTGGCTGTTTGGGATCAATATTGCAAGCGATCCAGGTGCTTAAATCATCAGTAAAGAAAGAGGTGTGGTTGTTAGGAACTCCTACACTTGACCAAATACTTCTTACTGTTGGGCAATCTCTAAGTAGGTGTAGCATTGTTCATCAACATCACGATTACATCGAGTGCACCGGGGATCATCTGAAAGATGACGTTTGAGTCTATTTGCATTACAAAGGAGCCTGTCATGGTGTGTCAGCCAAAGGAAAACTCTGATCCTTTGTTGAACTGGGAGTTGCCAAACTAAGTTCCATTTGGGGTCTTTGTTAATCAACTCATCATTTCTCATAATACCAAAAGCATATTTCATTCAAAATCCACCTGACTTGGCCCCCTTCCAATAGCGTAAGTCACCTGCTTCCATGTCTTGCACTAAGGTGTGTGCAGCGATCTTTTTGAGTTCTAGCGCTGGAAGTAAATTTGCAAACTGTTCCCATTTCCATCTCATGCTCTCATCCCAGAGTTCTTCAACAGTAGCTCCCTCAATGGAGCTTGGAATTGGATTGATGCAGTGCTCTCTGAGGGGTTCGTCAGTAGCCCAACAGTGGTCCCAAAAGAGAGTGCCTCTACCATTTCCAACAGCAACTACAGAACCTTTTTGGAGCCATTGGGCATTGTCCGTTATACCACTCCACACGTTAGACATATTCGAGGTGGGACGGAACATGTTTATATCACATTTCCCCTTGCAATATTTATGTTGAAGGACCCTAGACCATAAAGAATTGGGCTCCGAGAGGACTCTCCAACCAAGTTTAGTGAGGAATGCAGAATTTGCTTGTCGAGCCGAGCGAACCCCCAGGCCACCACGATCTCTAGGGAGTTGAATGATATCCCAAGACAGTAAATGTATACGCCTTTTCTCATCATCTCCGCCCCAAATAAGTCTCTTTGTACGCTTGTCGATATCATCACAGACTTTACGAGGGATCTTAGCGGTTTGCATTGAGTAATTAGACATCGAGGTGATTGTGGAGTTTGTTAGGTTATGATACATATGACATTACATAGATCATGCGGAAACAACCATTAACCCAGGAAACATATTATTTACACATAATCATTTAGCATAGTTTAGATGCATACTCTTTGTTGCGTGCCTTCCCTAGCTGCGCCCGAACCGAACAAGAACAAGTCTTTTAGGACTCCAAGTGTCGTCCCTCCGTAGAAAGTCCACAGCACGTCCGGATCCGCCTTAAGATTGACCAACTAGAATCGCCCTTAAGGTACTCAGAAAATTCGGCACTTTTGGGGCAAGATGGGTGTTTGAATTTTCTCTCAAAAAAACTCACTTTTGAATACTTTGAAACTTGTGTATAAATTATGACCCCTAGGCCTTTATTTATAGAGTTATGGAAAAGGAATCGTAATCCTAGTAGGATGCGAATTAATTGGAATTAGAATTCTACATGAATTCTACTTAATCAATTTATCCAATAGGAATAGACATTTAATCATACACTGACTCTTGCAGATTCAGGAATCTCGCATGAGCTCAAACTCACACACACACGGCAGCCACAAGGGCTGCCCACGCATGCGAGCAGCAGCCCACGCAGCGCGGCCCACGCATGCGTGGCCTTGTGCGCGCTGGGCTGTGGCGTGCGTGCTTGCTGGGCGATGGCCTGGCTTCGTGCTGGGCCTTCGTCCGGCAGGCCTCGTCCGATGCTAATTCGTACGATACGCTTCCGATTAAAATTCCATTTCCGGAATCTATTTCCGATACGAACAATATTCAATATTTCCGATTCCGGAATTAATTTCCGTTTCGAACAAATATTTAATATTTCCGTTTCCGGAATTATTTTCCGATTCCGGTAATATTTCCGATTCTGACAATATTTCCGTTTCCGGCAATATTTCCGATTCTGGTAATATTTCCATTTCCAACAATATTTTCCGATACGTACCATGTTTCCGTTTCCGGCAACATCTACGACTTGGATAATATTCATATTTCCGATACGATCCATATTTCCGTTTCCGGCAATATCATCGTTTCCGGAGTATTCATTTCTTGCCTGTGACGATCTTAGCTCCCACTGAAACCAAGATCCGTCGGTTCCGAATATTCATAGATGGAGTATTTAATGCCATTAAATACTTGATCCGTTTACGTACTATTTGTGTGACCCTACGGGTTCAGTCAAGAGTAAGCTGTGGATTAATATCATTAATTCCACTTGAACTGAAGCGGCCTCTAGCTAGGCATTCAGCTCACTTGATCTCACTGAATTATTAACTTGTTAATTAATACTGAACCGCATTTATTAGACTTAACATAGAATGCATACTTGGACCAAGGGCATTATTTCCTTCAGTCTCCCACTTGTCCTTAGGGACAAGTGTGCATTTCCTAATTCCTTTGTCGCTCGATGCTTGCTCTTGAACATAAGGTAAGAGTTGTCATCCTTATTATGTCCAGAGGTGTTCCTCGGTTTCAGAGTTCAACTGATCAAATAAACAGATAATCATAGCCTATGATTCATCCGAGCACGGCCATGCATTTCACAGTTTCTAGCTCTCCGAGTGGCCTTGTACAACTTTTAAGCATCTCATCCCGATTTATGGGAGGACAATCCCAATCTTGCGATCTTGAGATTAGACTTCGTTTGATAGGTGATTACCTGAGCGTTGCCTTTATAGCCTCCTTTTACGGTGCGACGGTTGGTCAACGTCAAAGCAACCAGTTCTCAAACAAGTAATCTCAAATCACTCAGGTATTGAGGATTTAGTGTCTAATAATTTAATGAAATTTACTTATGACAGACTTTCATCTCTTACAGTAAAGTTTCATAGGTCTTGTCCGATACTAGTCTTCCCAAAGTAAGTATCTATGCAAATGATTATGACATTGCCATGTCCACATAGTTCAAGAAACAGAACTACTAGTCATCTTGCACTCTAATCGTCTAACGTTTTCTATGCGTCCAATTTTATAGAAAACTCCAATTAGGGACCATTTTCAACCTTTGACATTCAAGTTCACTTGATAGACATTTCTTAGTCACAGGACTGGTCCTGACAGTCTATCTTGAATATATCGTCAAGTTGAAGGGACTCATCATTTAATAAACCACAAATTAAATGGAAAAATGAATTTCTTTCATTTATTGTGAATGATTAACCAATAATGTTTTACAAAGATTTAAACTCTAAAACTTTAAAACATTAAACAGAGACATCAAAGCCATTCTCCAATATGCTTGATTCCCATAGCTGCAGTGTGCGAGTTGTGCTTCGCTTGCGGCAGAGGTTTAGTTAATGGATCTGATATGTTGTCATCAGTTCCAATTTTGCTTATCTCGACTTCTTTTCTTTCAACGAACTCTCGTAGAAGGTGAAATCTACGAAGTACATGCTTGACTCTCTGGTGGTGTCTAGGCTCTTTTGCCTGTGCAATAGCTCCGTTATTATCACAATACAGGGCTATTGGTCCTTTAATGGAGGGGACTACACCAAGTTCTCCTATGAACTTCCTTAGCCATATAGCTTCCTTTGCTGCTTCATGTGCAGCAATGTACTCCGCTTCAGTTGTAGAATCCGCAATGGTGCTTTGCTTAGCACTTTTCCAGCTTACTGCTCCTCCGTTGAGGCAGAAGACAAACCCAGACTGTGATCTGAAATCATCTTTGTCGGTTTGGAAACTTGCGTCCGTATAGCCTTTAACAATTAATTCATCATCTCCACCATAGACCAGGAAGTCATCTTTGTGCCTTTTCAGGTACTTCAGAATATTCTTGGCAGCAGTCCAATGCGCCTCTCCTGGGTCTGACTGGTATCTGCTCGTAGCACTGAGTGCGTACGCAACATCCGGGCGTGTACATATCATAGCATACATTATTGAACCAATCAATGATGCATATGGAATCCCATTCATTTGTCTACGCTCATCAAGTGTTTTTGGGCACTGAGTCTTGCTTAGAGTCATTCCATGAGACATGGGTAGGTAGCCTCGCTTGGAGTCCGCCATCTTGAACCTATCAAGCACCTTATTGATATAAGTGCTTTGACTAAGTCCAATCATCCTTTTAGATCTATCTCTGTAAATCTTGATGCCCAATATGTACTGTGCTTCTCCTAGATCCTTCATCGAAAAACATTTCCCAAGCCAAATCTTGACAGAGTTCAACATAGGAATGTCATTTCCGATAAGCAATATGTCGTCGACATATAATACTAGGAAAGCAATTTTGCTCCCACTGACCTTCTTGTATACACAAGATTCGTCCGCGTTCTTGATGAAACCAAAGTCACTGACTGCTTCATCAAAACGTATATTCCAGCTCCTGGATGCCTGCTTCAATCCGTAGATTGACTTCTTTAGCTTGCATACCTTTTTAGCATTCTTTGGATCCTCAAAACCTTCAGGCTGTGTCATAAACACAGTTTCTGTTAAAACGCCGTTTAAGAAAGCAGTTTTGACATCCATCTGCCATATTTCGTAATCGTAATATGCAGCGATTGCTAACATTATTCGAATAGACTTTAGCATTGCAACTGGTGAAAAGGTTTCATCGTAATCCACACCGTGGACTTGCCTGTAACCTTTCGCAACCAATCTAGCTTTGAAAACTTCAAGTTTCCCATCCTTGTCCTTTTTCAGTTTGAAAACCCATTTGCTTCCAATGGCTTGGTAGCCATCTGGCAAATCGACCAAATCCCATACTTGGTTTTCAGACATGGAGTCTAATTCAGATTGCATGGCTTCTTGCCATTGCTTGGAGCTAGGGCTCGTCATAGCTTGCTTGTAAGTCGCAGGTTCATCACTTTCAAGTAATAGAACGTCATAGCTCTCGTTCGTCAAAATACCTAAGTACCTTTCCGGTTGAGATCTATATCTTTGCGATCTACGCGGGGTAACATTTCTAGATTGACCATGATTCTCACCAGATTCTTCTAAAGGTCTCTGAGTTTCATCCTGAATGTCATCTTGAGCATTCTCTAGAGTTTGTTGTTCGACTCGAATTTCTTCGAGGTCTACTTTTCTCCCACTTGTCATTTTGGAAATATGATCCTTCTCCAAAAAGACACCATCTCGAGCAACAAACACTTTGTTCTCAGATGTATTGTAGAAGTAATACCCCTTTGTTTCCTTTGGATAGCCCACAAGGATACATTTGTCAGATTTTGGATGAAGTTTGTCTGAAATTAATCGTTTGACGTATACTTCACATCCCCAAATCTTAAGAAAAGACACATTTGGAGGCTTTCCAAACCATAATTCGTATGGAGTCTTTTCGACAGCTTTAGACGGAGCTCTATTTATAGTGAGTGCAGCTGTATTTAGTGCATGTCCCCAAAATTCTAATGGAAGTTCGGCCTGACCCATCATTGACCTGACCATGTCTAGCAAGGTTCTGTTCCTCCGTTCTGACACACCGTTCCATTGTGGTGTTCCAGGAGGAGTCAATTCTGATAGAATTCCACATTCTTTCAGATGGTCATCAAATTCATAGCTCAGATATTCACCGCCTCTATCAGACCGCAGTGCCTTAATCTTCTTGCCTAATTGATTCTCTACTTCACTCTGAAATTCCTTGAATTTGTCAAAGGATTCAGACTTATGCTTCATTAGGTAGACATAACCATACCTACTGAAGTCATCAGTGAAAGTGATAAAGTAGCTGAAACCACCTCTAGCATTTGTACTCATTGGTCCACATACATCTGTATGGATTAAACCCAATAGTTCATTTGCTCTTTCTCCAACTTTAGAGAAAGGTTGCTTTGTCATTTTGCCAAGTAAACATGATTCGCATTTACCATAATCCTCTAAGTCAAATGGTTCTAGAATTCCTTCCCTTTGAAGTCTTTCTAAGCGTTTCAAGTTTATATGGCCTAATCGACAATGCCACAGATAGGTGAGATCTGAATCATCCTTTTTGGCCTTTTTGGTATTTATGTTATATACTTGTTTGTCGTGATCTAATAAATAAAGTCCATTGACTAATCTAGCAGATCCATAAAACATCTCTTTAAAATAAAATGAACAACTATTGTCTTTTATTATAAAGGAAAATCCCTTAGCATCTAAGCAAGAAACTGAAATGATGTTTTTAGTAAGACTTGGAACATGGAAACATTCTTCCAGTTCCAAAACTAGCCCGGAGGGCAACGACAAATAGTATGTTCCTACAGCTAATGCAGCAATCCGTGCTCCATTTCCCACTCGTAGGTCGACTTCACCCTTGCTTAACTTTCTACTTCTTCTTAGTCCCTGTGGATTGGAACATAAGTGTGAGCCACAACCTGTATCTAATACCCAAGAAGTTGAATTAGCAAGTATACAGTCTATAACGAAAATACCTGAAGATGGAACGACTGTTCCGTTCTTCTGATCTTCCTTTAGCTTCAAGCAATCTCTCTTCCAATGCCCCTTCTTTTTGCAGTAGAAGCATTCGGATTCAGAAGTGGGTTGACTGACCTTCCTCTTTGCAGATTTGGCGCCAGTTTGCTTAGTTGGGCTGGCTTTGTTGCCACCTTTCTTAGCATTCCTCTTCTTTCCAGATTTCTTGAACTTGCCCCCACGCACCATAAGCACATCCTGCTTATCACTTTTGAGCGTCTTTTCAGCGGTCTTCAGCATACCGTGAAGCTCAGTGAGCGTTTTGTCCAGACTATTCATACTGTAGTTCAGTTTGAACTGATCATACCCGCTATGAAGAGAATGGAGGATGGTGTCTATAGCCATTTCCTGAGAAAATTGCTGATCCAGCCGACTCATATTCTCAATGAGTCCAATCATTTTGAGAACATGTGGACTTACGGGCTCGCCTTTCTTAAGCTTGGTCTCAAGAATTTGCCTATGAGTCTCGAATCTTTCGACTCGAGCCAGATCTTGGAACATGTTCTTCAACTCACTGATGATTGTGAAAGCATCTGAGTTGATGAACGTTTTCTGCAGATCCGCACTCATAGTGGCGAGCATTAGACATTTCACATCCTTGTTGGCATCAATCCAACGATTGAGGGCTGCCTGAGTGATCCCGTCGCCTGGAGCTTCGGGCATCGCCTCATCTAGGACATACTCCTTTTCTTCCTGCATAAGAACTATTTGCAAGTTCCTTTGCCAGTCAAGGAAGTTTTTCCCGTTCAACTTCTCCTTTTCGAGAATTGATCGAATGTTGAATGAATTGTTGTTTGCCATATTAAAACTACAATTGAAAAGAATAAACAAATAAATAACCATTCACAGTTTCTCTTAATAAACTTAAATTCTAGCATTCATGCATAATTCAATGTCTATTAAGCATTTTATTCAAGTTATGTGTTCCGGCAGGTGTGAATAAAATGATTCCAAGATCCTAAAATCATTGAAGAACTAAGCACAGTTTGTCGACTTAATCCTAGAACATCTTAGGTAAGCAAAAGCCTTTTGCTAATAGTCTAGAAACTATTCTTGGTTGATAGGTACGTCTAAGAACTTATTAGGTAAACCTATCGAATTTGCCACGACATAAAAGGACTCCTTACTTATATCGTTGAGTTTCACCAAAACTAACATGTACTCACAATTATTTGTGTACCTTGCCCCTTTAGGACCAATAAGTAACACCTCGCTGAGCGAAAACTATTACTAGATTGATGTAAAGGATATCCAAGCAAGTGTATATTTTGGCATGGCACCTTTTAACTCAATTTTTAAGTTTGGAACTTAAGGCTCTTACTATGTTGGTTAGATTTTAAGTGAACTAAAATCCTTAATCATGCAACATAATCAAGCTTTTGATCTCATGCATTTTAAGACATATTTAAAGCAATAAATAACTTAAAACATGCATAAGATATTTGTGATCTAGTATGGCCCGACTTCATCTTGAAGCTTTGACTTCAAAGTCCGTCTTGAAAATCTCCGTGGGAGGCACCATTTTCTTCAAATAGGATAAGTTATAACTAATTACAACTATTTGATGGTACGCAGACCATATTTGAATTGAAAAACAACTTTGGTACTTTAGACCAATTACATTCAAATTAATGGTACGCAGACCATATTTTCTATCCTATTTGGGCCATACTAGTCACTTCATAACCTGCAAAACAGTACATATACAATATATACCATTCACCCATTCATTATCATGAATGGCCCACATAGCTGGTTAGTTAAACACATTATGCATCACGTAAACATTTGCAGCAATTAATCAAGGGCACCAATAATCTACCAATTATTCAGTCCTTATTAATTCTAATCGAGTTGTTTTAACCTTAAGGATTTGTAGACCTAATCAAGAGTTTATGACTAAAAGCACTCCCACTCAAACCAATAAATTCATATGCTTTACTAATTTTAAACATAAAATTGTATTTCTAGTCTAACCGGAAACATACAAATTTAATTAAAATTTAAAGCTCATATAAATTTATAATTGAATCCAAAAAATTAATTTTAATTTCAGTCACATTTAAATTAATTCATGATTTTAATTTTAGTAAAATAATTAGAATAAATTCCATTTATTATAATTATAATATTCAAAATTAAAATCCAAGAAATTAATTCAAATTATTAATTTTAAAATTAATTAAAATTACGTGAACTGAAATTTTCAAATTAAACATTCAAAACGATCTAATCGAAACGCAAACACCCTACGCGTTGCACGCCCATGGGCCGTACGCGCACAGCCATTGCTGGCCATGTGCGCGCAGCCCATGCGCTCGTAGCATAGCTGCTGCTGTCCCAACGCAAGCCTCCGCACAGCGCCCCATCGCACGCGAGCTATCGCTCGCAGTGCGCGCGCGAGATCGCTCGCTGGGCGCGCTGGCTCGCTCGCTGGCGCGCGAGATCGCTCGCTGGCGCGCGAGATCGCTCGCTGGTGCGCGCGAGCCATCGCTCGCTGGCGCGCGAGATCGCTCGCTGCGCGCGCGCGAGCCATCGCTCGCTGGTGCGCGACATCGCTCGCTGGGCGGGCGACGTCGCGCGCTGTGCGCGCGAGTGATGCTGTGCGCAGCGCTCGTGGCACGCGAGCTTGCGCTCGCTGCGCGCGAGGCTGCGCGCACTTGTGCGAGTCAGCGCGCGCTGTGGCGCAGCTCGCTTGCTGCCCACACGCGACTGCCTTGGCTCGCCCCTCGCCCATGCCCATACGTTCATTGCTCGTGGCACACGACACAAGGCAGGGCTGCTGCCTTGCGCTCGTGCACTACGCCCTTGCTCATTGCATTCGTGCCGCACGGGCGACGAGCTCCCTTGCTCGTCGTCGCATGCCCGCATTATACAACACCCCTTAAGGGTAACACGAAGCGTCCATTGCTTCGTGCGTGCAAGTTATTTGAACGAATCGCATAAAAATTTAAAATTTATATTTAAAATTAATGACAAATTAATAAATATTATTAATTTCATAATTTTAGGGCGAAAAATCGAAAATTTATTATCCAATTGATTTCCGATTGTTATGGATTCAAGTCTAGGTCATAAAAATTTAAAATTTATCATAAATTTACAATTTTTATGGTGGTTTTTAATCATAGGTTTCTAATTAAATTACAATTAATTATGAAAATCAAATTAATTCTAAATTATTCTAATTTTCAACAAATTAATCATAATTACAAATTAGATTGCATAATTAACAAGACTAGGCATTCAAACTTGTTAAACATATGCAATAGGTCAATCAAAAATTCAAGATTTATCAACAAGAATCGCAAATATTTAATTTAACATCTTAAATTTACGAAATTTTGCATCCGAAAAACTAAAACCTTCGAAAAGTCATAGTTAGGCTTCGAATTTGAGAATTCTGGGTTCGGCAGAAAAATACTATTTTTGTCAAAATTTTAGAATGCCTTTTACATGCGGAATTGACACAAAAATCACTCAATTCGGATGAGTAATGAAGAAACTGCCGAAAAACTGCGTACGTATAATTAAATAAACGCAATTTGCAACTAATTAACAATTACGAAAATTAATCACCCCTTTTAATTCTTGCAAATTTGTAATATTTAACCATGTTCATGCAATTTAGATTATGAAAATAATAAGGGGCTCGTGATACCACTGTTAGGTTATGATACATATGACATTACATAGATCATGCGGAAACAACCATTAACCCAGGAAACATATTATTTACACATAATCATTTAGCATAGTTTAGATGCATACTCTTTGTTGCGTGCCTTCCCTAGCTGCGCCCGAACCGAACAAGAACAAGTCTTTTAGGACTCCAAGTGTCGTCCCTCCGTAGAAAGTCCACAGCACGTCCGGATCCGCCTTAAGATTGACCAACTAGAATCGCCCTTAAGGTACTCAGAAAATTCGGCACTTTTGGGGCAAGATGGGTGTTTGAATTTTCTCTCAAAAAAACTCACTTTTGAATACTTTGAAACTTGTGTATAAATTATGACCCCTAGGCCTTTATTTATAGAGTTATGGAAAAGGAATCGTAATCCTAGTAGGATGCGAATTAATTGGAATTAGAATTCTACATGAATTCTACTTAATCAATTTATCCAATAGGAATAGACATTTAATCATACACTGACTCTTGCAGATTCAGGAATCTCGCATGAGCTCAAACTCACACACACACGGCAGCCACAAGGGCTGCCCACGCATGCGAGCAGCAGCCCACGCAGCGCGGCCCACGCATGCGTGGCCTTGTGCGCGCTGGGCTGTGGCGTGCGTGCTTGCTGGGCGATGGCCTGGCTTCGTGCTGGGCCTTCGTCCGGCAGGCCTCGTCCGATGCTAATTCGTACGATACGCTTCCGATTAAAATTCCATTTCCGGAATCTATTTCCGATACGAACAATATTCAATATTTCCGATTCCGGAATTAATTTCCGTTTCGAACAAATATTTAATATTTCCGTTTCCGGAATTATTTTCCGATTCCGGTAATATTTCCGATTCTGACAATATTTCCGTTTCCGGCAATATTTCCGATTCTGGTAATATTTCCATTTCCAACAATATTTTCCGATACGTACCATGTTTCCGTTTCCGGCAACATCTACGACTTGGATAATATTCATATTTCCGATACGATCCATATTTCCGTTTCCGGCAATATCATCGTTTCCGGAGTATTCATTTCTTGCCTGTGACGATCTTAGCTCCCACTGAAACCAAGATCCGTCGGTTCCGAATATTCATAGATGGAGTATTTAATGCCATTAAATACTTGATCCGTTTACGTACTATTTGTGTGACCCTACGGGTTCAGTCAAGAGTAAGCTGTGGATTAATATCATTAATTCCACTTGAACTGAAGCGGCCTCTAGCTAGGCATTCAGCTCACTTGATCTCACTGAATTATTAACTTGTTAATTAATACTGAACCGCATTTATTAGACTTAACATAGAATGCATACTTGGACCAAGGGCATTATTTCCTTCAGAGTTTTCTAGAGTAATACGTCCTGCCATAGACAAATACTTCGACTTCCAACCAGAGAGCCTTCTATCAATTTTTTCGCACAAATGGGCATAAGTATCTCGAGTGACTCGACTAGTTAAAGTTGGCATACCCAATAAAGACCAAGATCGTTTGTGGTATCCATCTCTAGCGCGGCACTAATGTTTTCTTGATCTTCCAGTAGCATGTTCTGGGAGAAAAAGAACGAGATTTGCTGAGGCTCACCTTCTGCCCCGAAAGCTGAACAAAAGCGGTTAAGACAGTCCCGGATCACCAAAGCCTGGTCAATTGATGCCTCTGCGAATAAGATGATATCATCTACGAAAAATAGGTTTGAAAGTAGAGGACCACCCCTGCTTGCATAGATTGGTTTCCATGTCCCACCAATGGATGCTTCCTCTATGACATGGTTTAACCTTTCCATACATAAGACAAATAAATATGGAGATAAGGGATCACCTCGTCTTATGCCAAGAGAGGGAGTAAAAGCCTCCGTTTGCTCACCATTCCAAAGAACACGCGTAGAAGGTGAGGTTACACATTCCATGATAACCTCAATCATTCGAATAGGCAGATTCATCTTTGTGAGGGTATCTCTGATGAAGTTCCACTTGAGGCGATCATATGCTTTCTCAAAGTCTATTTTGATAGTCATGTAACCTTTGTCCCCTTTTTTCCGTTTCATAGTGTGTAAGACCTCTTGAACAATGACTATGTTATCGGTGATTTGTCTTCCCGAGATGAAACTTGTCTGAGTGCTTGAGGTAATCTTGGGCAGCAGGGGTTTAATTCGATTAACTATGGCCTTTGTAAAAAAATTGTACGCTACATTACATAGGCCTATAGGTCGGAGTTGGGGCGGGAGCTCAGAATTTTCCACTTTGGGGATTAACACAAGGAACGTCTCATTGAGAGATGGAGGCAGACCCTTGCCTTCTAAGACATTCATGACAAGTTGATACACATTAGGAACCACAAATTATTTTAATATAATAATATAAATGTGATTTATTTAATATAAAAATGCAAATAATTATAATATACACATTTTATTTAAGTACTTATTGGAACTTATACGACCTTATTGAAACTTATACGACCATATTTATTGGAACTTATAAGACCTAATAACAGGACCTTATTCAATTTATAGAAACTTATCTGAACTTATCTGAACATATAGGACCTGGAAATAAGGTCCTATAAATTGAAGAGAACAAGGCCTAATTAGATTTTCAGCTCCCCGAGAAACAGTTTTCAAAAGCTATAATTTGTAGCTTCTGTTTCTAAGGTTTACAGAAGTCGTGTTGGGCTTCTAGAGGAGCATAAGCTGTTTTTTTTAAAAATCACATGTTTGGCCCAAATTCTGGTTTTTGCTCCTAGAAACTTGCCCGAAAACTAGGCTAAACAGATAATTCCTTCATATTTATTTAAGGGATACACTTGGTCGGGCACGGGTATTAAGAAAAAAATTTGAATGAAATAAAATAATAAAGCAAGTGAGGTTGGGTAGATATTTTAATAAGTAAACAAGTGGGGACCATGTCATTTTGGGGGTGGGAGGTGGGGTGGGTTTATGAAATTATTTGTTTAATAGGATGGTGGGTCATAAGGTAAATTAGATTTATTATTTAATTAAATGAGGGGTTGGTAAGTTACTAAAAATGGCAAGTGTATCTCTTAAATAAATACGGCTGGAAAAGACAAGTATATCCTTAAATAAATACGGAGAAAGTTCTAATTGAATATTTAAATAACAACATTTGAGGTTGAAGGTATTGTTGTTATCGTATTGACTTAACAGAATTCTCATACTTTATAGTTATCCGTGCAATACAACCCAACAAGCATTGCCACACAACAAGATCAAAAGTAAAGTCACAAGCTACAATCATACCAATTGTTTGTTGGTTCAGTGGTGATTGGGCTGAACTTGGTAGTGAGGACCCGTGTTCGATCCTCCGCAAAGGGACTGGAACCTATCCACCCAAAACTCGTCTCGAATCCGGATTAGCCCTAAGGGTGAATTGAGTGCTAACACCCACACACACACACAAAAACACAACAATCATGCGGAAATTTAACGAACAAACACATTGTGCAATAAAAGCTACACAAATTAAATCAAAAGACGTACAAAATTATGATGATAATTGTGACAGAATACACTGCTAGAATTGAGAAATTAATTTTGGAACACCTTTATATAAGTAGTGCAAAAAATTTAGTGTGCCAAAATCAATTTTTGTTAGTGCATATAAAAGGTGTATTTTCGTCGTTAGTTGGTGAACACTCACTGCGACCAAAATCACTTTTGTCGTCATCTTGGTCAGAGCAACACGGATAAGTATCAGGATGACATTCACGCTCAAATTCCTTCTCGCAAGCTCCTTCTTTACATTTAAATCCATCAGCAAATTTAAGGCATGTAAGTTCATCGCAACATTTGGTTGGATTTTCGAAAGCTGGATCGTCACATGTAGAATCAAGTGGTCGGCAAATCTGTTCGGGTTCAGGGCCAGCTTCGGGCTGTTCGGGTTCAGGGGCAGCTTCCACCTTAAAGACAACCATTTGGAGGATCACCACTAGCAATAATTCCAAATCAAATGTGATCAGTTTACATATATTTATATGTTTACCACAAATAATTTAACATGCTTCACGACAATCATATCTATACAACGATTCGTTTTTTTTATACAAAGTATTTTATACTTCCTTCGTTTCGGAATACTCGGAATTTTTATTTTACTTATCTCGCTTTGAATTTATACGTTTTTTAATGCACGTATTTGACCGTTTTTACGCCGTTGTCAATCGGGCGTTTTTCTGGGAGTGTATAACGTACATTTATCTCCGTTTCAAAAATGATTAACTTTTTGTTTTAGTCTGTTTCAAAAATATACATATATTTTTAAAGAATGAATCTAACAATATCTCGAACATATGAAAGTACGTAAATACAAAGTAGTACTTTATACTTTCCACTTTCCGTACTATATTAACTTGAAAGTATGTTAAATTTTTTAAAGTTTGACCTTCAAAATAAATGTTGAACAAATAATGTAGATGAAAAAACTTAACGGGGAGAGTAACCATTATGACTTTTGGTAGGCAACTAGGCACAAAACTAATAATGCGTACTACGTACAAAAGAGTGAAATACAATTAGAAGAATGAGAAGAACACCTGAGAGAAGAATGAAAAAGGAGGCTTGCATGATTCTTTTATCCATTGCTAGTACTTATAACGAATTCTTGTTTCTTAATTATACGATTAATCGTTTCTTTATTATACGAGTAATCGTTTGGGTTTGGGAGGATGAGTTTCCAAGTCATGTAATTCTTGATATTTATACTAGCTAGCTTTCTTTGTACCGGGTAGCCGACTTTATACTATATATTTGATTCATTCCGCTAGCTCCTACGATATGTGTCGTCACTACGTATTATTGGAGGAAGTATTTTCGGATATCTGATATATATATATGTGTTTGCAAATGCATATTATAGCAAAAGACAAAATAGGAAAAAACACAAAAAAGAAATTGAATGGTACTTTTTTTTTTTTACAGAATGGTATTTTTTAAATATGAATGGTACTTATTTTTTTGTCTTTTAACTATTTGTCTTTTAGCTGATATGTGTGTTGCCACACATGTCTGATATCCGAAAAAACGACCCCGTATTATTGTGTAAAATTTATACTCCTTTCTTCAAGAAAAAATTATCTCATATTATAAATAAATGTTACTATTTGTTTGTCCCGTACCTTAGTTGGGTTGTGGTCCTCACATGTCTCTTCTCAGTTCTCTCACACTATTATTAAATTTAACTAAAATACAAAATTATTTACCCACTTGTTTTTTTAGCATACCCCATTCTTAATAAAGTGAATAAAAAAATTTGTGACAATATTTTAGGGGCCGATGGAATAATACTCAGTAGTTGTTTGCATGACATATAAAAAATAATGATGGAGATATTGTGTATTTATTACTACATTATTAATTTTCAGGCACATAAGACGTTGTTAAGATGATGATAACACGATCAAATTGTTCAATTTATACAATAACCTAATTTGAATTTTCATATTTGATCTGTTAACAGTTCATAATCCCATTGATTTTAGATAAATGATTAAAGTTCATCCATATTTTGGATTTTTTGCATAGTTTTTAAAGAAACTAAAATCAATGATGCCAATGTTTTTGTTGAAGATTTTGTATATAGATTTGTTTTTTTCCGGGCATATCGATGTTATTAAGATTGATCGGTGCTGAATGTCAAAAAAAAAAATTAATTAAGGAGTTGGTAAGGGATCAAAGATGAGTGTTCTTACCAAAATGGTTGATTTTAGGATGAAATCCTCACGGGCTTATATGGTCAGTGGCATAGTTGCACGGTCCGTGAACTTGATTCTATCGCAAGAAGAATTGATCCTCGCTATCACTATGAGCCACCACCGCCGAATCATCTTGAGAAAATTACTAGCAACATTCTTACCCTTGTTTTCCCCCTTTCTGGGAAAAACTTCTAAATATGATCCTTCTTTTGGCAAGCATGACACACTACATTCTTGAACCTAGACTTCGACCTAGGGTACCACTCAAATGTTTCCTCTCCTTTGATTTTCAAGTAACTCTCTTTGCATTAATACACTCTTGACATTTCAAGAGACAACTCCCCCTTCCATATAAATTTGTCTCCCTAAAGTGTTTAAACTCCGGAGGCAATGCATACAACAACCATATAGCCAAATCCTCATCATCTAGGCTCCGTTTGGTAGGGCGTAAAACGTTTTCATGGAAAACAATTTTTCCTTTTTCAATCATTTTACGTTGTTTGGTTGGGTAAGGGATGAAAAAAAATTCTATGACTCTCTCAAAGGTGGAAAACCATTTTCTATTTGAAAAGAAGGGAAACCACTTTTCCTTCTTTCATCCTTACCTCCCTCTCCTTTCTTCCCCTCAATCTTCACCATCTTCTCCCATTTTCCTTTAAGGTACCAAACAAAGGAAAACTAGTTTGGAATTGTGTTTTCCCTTGTAATATGTTTTCCATGGAAAATCATTTTACAATGAAAGCATTTTACGCCCTACCAAACGGAGCCCTAAAGCAACATCTACATTATGCAAATCCATAACAATAGAATCAAACTCATTAAGGTAAGTTTTTAAGGATTCACCTTTCTGGAGTTTGAGGCATGGAGTTTGCTCTTCAACAAAAGTCGATTGGTGACCGACTTTGTCATGTAGAGGGACTCCGGCTTTAACCATAACCTCGTTGTTGTCGTTTCCTTAGCCACCTCCCTCGACACTTCATTTGAGACGCTCAATTGTATCAATGTACTAGCTTTCTTATCCATAACCGCAAGATCTTCATCCACAGCATTGCTAGTTTCTTTGTGATCCCCTCTGTCACATCATCCAAATTATTTTGAACCAAACACTACAAGAAATTGTACCATTAACGACGGGAAACCACGTCGCTAAAGGCCAATAATCGTTGATTAACGATGGGATTTCCTGTCGTGAACCCGTCATAAAAAAGAGCCATCATTAATGGAAAATTTCGTCGTTAATCCGTCGAAAAAAACATTCACGACGGTTGTTCCCGTCTTTGTTTGGTTGTTAGCCCCTTCGCATAAAAAATTTACGACGGAATTTTTGACCCGTCGTTATTAGGTTGTCATTAGAGATACAAATTCTTGTAGTGAAACTAGCATACATCTTCAACTTCCACAACCCAAAATTGGCCGATCTATCAAATTTTGAACCCCCATGACTCAACAACTCCAACTCTCAATCAAACTTGAAAATGCTCTAATCCCGCCAAAGAATTAACCTTAGCTCTGATACCAATTTGTTAGTGCAATTGGAGAATGTTAGAGTAATTAGAGAAGAGCAAATTGGAACAAGTGGGAAAATTGAAAGCAAGATCACACAACATTTAGGAAGTGGGAAGATCATTCAACCAATGTAAACCTACCCTGCCTAAACTAGGAGATTATGTTGTATTGATTTAGAATTAGAGTTTACAAGAGTATTGAGCAAATCCTTTCTCTAATCTCACTCACAAGCACAAGGGTAAAAATAATGAAGAACTTCTTCATAAATCATAGCTTTCTCTCTCTGAATTGTGGATTGTATATAATACTTACCCCCAAAAGGTACTTATATGAGTTCATTAAATGAACCACAAACCCGGTTCAAAACAAAGAGAAACTAGACAAACCCTCGCGTGTAGGCGCACAAGAGTCGATTCTTCTGCCTCATTGGTGCAGGCGCACAAGAGTCGATTCTTCTGCCTCATTGGTGCAGGCGCACTCTTGAATCACTCTTCGTAAAATTGACAAACTCTCTCATTTCTTATCCAAAATGAGTTTATGGCCATATATAGGAAAGCTATTGAACCAAACTTTCACCTCCAACTTGAATCACCTCAAACAAATGAGTAGATCATGAGATATGTCAATTTTAAGTTGAACTTATGTTTTGATTTTTTATTCGATTAACCGAGTCACCCATTCCAACAAATTATTTAGTACAAGAAATTGATAATGGTTAAATTATTTACCGTGGAATAAATATGTTGGGATGAGCACAACAATATACCCTGTCAAAATTTCAGGAACTGGAACAGAAACCTATTGCAACATATTTCTGAAAATGAGAATCGGAACCTGTTGCAACAGGTTCCTGAAAATGAGAACAGAGACCGGAACCTGCCCTATCATTTTAAGAAAATAAAATTATTGAAAACTTTTTGGTTTAGGCTTTGATTGTTTTATATTTTAAATTTAAATTTTATATTTATATTTTCAAAAACTAGCTTAGATTGTTTTTATTTTAGGCATATGAAACATTTTTATATGGCCTGTTCCCTTATTTCCTTATTTTAGGTATTTCATAATAGAATTGGTTTGTAAAAGATACCCAACAGGGTACCCATTCTAAAAAGTTGAGAACCAGAACCGAAACTTGTTTCAATACGTTCTCGATTTTGTTACCTGTAATCGGAACCTGTTTCAACGTGTTCTCGATTTTGTTACCTGAACCGAACCCTGTTTCAATATTTTCTTGATTTTGTTACCTGGAACCGGAACCTGTGTAACCATTTCCAGAACCGCATGTTCTTAACAGGTTTCGGTTTCGATTCAGGGTGCCCTAACTTTTTGCTACATAATTACTACAAGAGAATCCGAATATCAACTGATTAAGCATTGAATAAAGAAAGTATAGACTCTAAATATTCCTTTAAAACTTTCATTCACCTAGGGCAAGGAGATGCAAAAAGTACAAATCAGAACCCTAAAAGAAGAAAGAAGCATATGTGACCTGAAGCATAACACCAGCCTACAACAGGAACCATGTCCATAGATAAACCTTACTTATCATTCCAACAGGTGTTCAAGCGATGATTACAACAAACTATGCATTTAACAGTATATGTCTTCGTCGTTCCAAAATGTTGCCCTCGGTAGCACCAAGATGTTTCCTAGCTCTGACAGTAACTTCATAGGTATTCACTTCTTAGCTGTTTACTCAAAAGACAACAGTGCACAGATATTAACAAATCAGACAATAACAATAAACACAAGGCATAGCAAAAAACCAGATTTAAAAACTCTGCTTAAAAACAAATCGTACCTTTTTTTATTTAGAAACACTAGTTATCATCAAACCTAATCTTCTTAGATGCAGGCAGGTTGGCACCCTCCTGTAACATAGGAAAAGAACAACAGAATAAGAATAAGTCCTAAATATTATGCTTACACAAAAGATTGAACGAATCTAGCCAAAACTTGGAATGCCAGTACTTCATAACAAATTTGAGACATATACAAGGCTGCTAAGAGTGCATCCAAGTATCCAACTCCCCCACTGAAAATCTTCTCTACCCGCAAAAATACTGTTTACTCCTTCACCACTTAAACGCAGACATACAAAAATTACTGCCCTGAGGTTTGTAGCTTATAATTCCAACAAATACAATGCACCCTACTATGAAACATCATCCTTAGCATTTAGCAATCAAAACAATAAAAGAACAGAACCAAAAACTGAAACCAATAGATAGAAAGGTGGGATTTTAAAAAGAGAATCGGGTTAGGAGAACAACCAGATAATTTGACTCAAATGGTACCACTAAGTGAGTGAAGGCTACCGGGGTACAAGGCCATGTTCTCTTCAACTTATTCTTATTGCTTATTACTTATTCTTCTTAAAATCAGACTAAAATCTAGGTAAGAAAAAATCAGACAAGATCAAACCAGAACAGAAAAACAAAAGACACTCGCAGAGCACGGTAGACCAGGTGAATTCAGACCAAGAAGAATCAGACGGACCAGAAACTTGAAAAACCTGACTGGACCAGGTGAAGAGAACAGCGCCTAAATCTATGTCAGTAGACAAGTAGTTCATTCTTTCAAGTGAAGATACTACAGTGACTTTCTAGTTTCTACATAGAGCAACAAAAATGATCTAGATCCCAAAAGCTCTACTATGACTAGGATAAATAACGCAGAGATTCTATAATCCTTTTCGCAGGTTATCTTCATTTCTCATCCACAGAATACAAGAAGTAGCCGACAGATATATTCATATCGAGCTTTAAGCTCCTTAATGGCCATCTAAGTACCCTTCCAACACCTTCCTAAATCCACATATTCCCAACCACTTCAATCCACCACATCTAACATGGACAACTAAAGGAGACCCCAGCCATTACAAGCCGGTGATAAAGTCAAACTGATCAAGGTTTACATAGGCTGTCAAGCAGCAATTGCCTTCCATTACGTTAGAAATATCATGAACTTCGTACTTTTTATCATGACACCCTTATCTTTGTGATATTACACAGATTTTGCAGCTGCAACTGTTGGGAGCAATAACTGTGCAGTTGCTATAGGTGCCTCTCATAACAATAGGACTACTTGAACACAAAGACCTAAAATTTAGCAGCAGGGATAGGAAGAATAGCTGCTTTTGCAACTTTTTGTTGCTTCAATTATGCATCACAAATTTTGACCATTGTTAAAAAGCGATACCGAATTTCTTCCGCTGGAAAATATGACAAAACAACCCCAGACAACCCCCCCCCCCCCCCTCAGGCATTTAAAGTAAGTCCCACGATGTAATATACTACTTCGTATGTAGGTATTAAAATCTTACAATTTCGGGACATTCGTAATCAATTCCAGCAGCCTCTATTTTACTTCTTCGTTTTCTGTCCTGCTTCAGAATTGTTTTCAGCAATTTCTTATGCTCCTCGAGTGTCCTATCCTGCAAAGCCATACATTAATAAGACATACACAGATCTACCCTAAAAAAAATTAGCACTCTCTGCTTTTACCTTATTATGCTTCACCCTCTCTATTTCAACAAAGTCAACAGGTGTCTTCTGCCTGCGGTTTACGCCTTTCCATCTATATTTGCAAATGGACATGAAATCAGAAATCTCTATAATACACAAAATCCATAATAATGTTATATATAAAAAAAACAACTAACACCAGCCGGGTAAAGATTTCTGCCTTTCATGAATACCAAACTGATGGTAGCCGTGGTAGGGTTAACGAAGTTCAAACAGCATATTAGGATGTTCACTCAACTGTGAGCACTGAGCATAATTGCATTGGGAAGTGAATGAACAGTAGATAATGATCATTAAATCTAACAAGCTGTAAAGAGTAGCCATTATATACAATTTCATAGCATACAGAATAAGTCAATGCATATCATAGTTGCCAAAAGGTTTTACTTTGGAAAGGAAAGGAAGTGGTCCCTTAGTAAGTGAATGCTTTTGCTCCCTCTCTCAACTCTCCTGAAATAGAAGCACTGTGATGCACTCACACATAGTATCACCGAGTTTTGGATTCCAGCTCCTAGATTCAAGACTTCAATAAGCCCAACATATATGCCATCAAAACACTAAGTCACTAACACAACCTCCCATCTTAACCAACTAAGTTAATACAACCCATAACTCTATCTAATCATGACCAACTCCAGTTCCACTACCGATCATTACTTATTACCACCTACCTTCACAACTACCGAGACACTGATCTCAAAGACAAGTAGACAACCCAGATACAACTATCCTCAATCTCAGGCCTCCGCAAGTATCCACCTCTCCCACACATGCCACCTCCAATGTCTAGTGACCTAGTCATTTGTGCTCCCATAAGCCCTCCCATCTACACTATTATTAAATCTCCAAGACAAAGTATGTCATGTTGCCATGTGTCACCTTCTCTAAGTATGACAAGGCGCCACATCAACAATGACATGGAGGGTGTGCTTTTCATATTGATAAACAAAATGTTTTTGTTAAATTCGAACATGGGACCAACAAGAAATATAGTAGAAAGCTTACCATCTTAGCTAAATATTAGTTATGCCTTTTAACTCTACTTAAAGATATTTAAGTTGGATAAGATTAGTGTGTATTTATATTACTTTTTCACATGTTTATGTTATTTGCTAATTTTCAAAACATAATGATTGCAAGAAAATGTAATTTTGTTACCATTATTGAAAATGGTCTCGAATAATAACAAGATCTTTAATTTGTCCACTTTTCACATATAATAGGACATATTTTTTCATTCATTAGTCAACAATTGTGTTAGTATATATGGATTATAACATATATACAAGACAATAATTAGATATTAGGTATGACTTACAAATACTAACAAACCAAAAAGGATGAGCACTATTACTAAAACATGATACTACGTACAACACACCACATCCAAATAAAATAAACTATTTCCGGATAGTTATTAAAAAAAGAGTCAAGCTCGTATACCCTAAACGTGTAAACCGTGCATAAAAAATATTAATATGGTAACCTACGTTTTAACCGGGGCACCGCCCGGGGTGAACACTAGTTCACCACCTCAAACTCAAACCAACCACCTTCTACAAACCCCAAACAACACTTCCAATAACAACCAATTTTAATGCAACCCAACGTTCATCTGAAAATAGGCACCATCACTAATGAACCACAGTGGATCTTCCAAGAAAGAGAGAGAGAGGGAGACAAAGCCACACCTACTAGTTTAGAGGTTTTTGCTAATGATGGTAAGATTCTACCTATTAAATAAATGAATTTGGCCAACAAGGTTCAAGTTTTGGAAACTTAGAGATATCATTAGACACTCTAATGGTTTGATGTTACCACTTGAGGTGTTCTCGGCTGAAACAATGACAATGAAAGTGTAGGAAAGTGTAAGAAGGTAGGATCCACTGTCTGGAGGCTGAAAAAGGAAGGCAATGAAAGAATCAGATGATCAAGGAGGGGGGGGGGGGGAGGGGGGGGGTGGATGGTGCAATAATGGAATCTAAAGGGTGATTGTTAGAGGTTGGGAGGAATGGTAAAGAAAATAATTTTATAATGGAATGATTTTATTCAATTCCCTTGATTTTTTCCCCTCATATGATTGAACCAAATGGCCCCCCAGTACCTTTTGGTAAAAGAGAATGTAGTAGCTCAATAACACTAATTTGTTACTACCTGGCTTTTAATCAAGGTAAATTAGAAGAAATATTCATCCAAAGGAGACACGAAAACATGAACACAGCTATAAATTGCATCATTTGCTTCATATATACACTTGGACTTCATCCAATCAAACAATCAAGACTCTTGCCAAAGTCGGGTGACGGAGGAGGGTGGGACATAGTGCCTCAGTTTCTTCTTTGATAGATACTTGATGGCTCGAACATGCTATAAAGTTCAAGGACCACAACAAAATAAAAAGGTACACACTCGATAAAAAAAATGCGATTCCAGCAAAAAGATACAAGAAAGGCTTACAGTTTGGGATGTACATGCTCTGGAGAAATTAATCGTACTTGCAGCATGTGCTCAAACAGTAGATAATTATGCATACACTCAGCCACAACTTTGGCAACCTGTAACAGCAGAACAGCAAAATTTAGAAAAACAGTAGTAAACTCCAACATTACTTCAAGCCGGTAACATAAAACAACCTCTGGGTACTCGAACTCGATGAAACCGTGATGCTTAGATTTTCCGGTCTGTAAAACATTCAAATACATAAAAGAGATATTAAATAAGGAACAAGAAATAATACTAAAGTGTAAAGGCATGAAAGACCCTCACTGTCTCACACAAATGAATGAATACAGAAAAATAGAATAATGTTTGGTGACAAAACAAATCCAGTGAAAATTAGAATCTACATTGCTAATAAACTGTGATAAAATGGAGTTCCTATGAAATACAAATAGTACAGGTCACAGGAGCAAAATCATACTTTAAAGGAAGCACTTTTTTAAACCATAAAGACAAGAAAAGAACAAAGACAGGTAAAGTCACATTTAGCAAGAAACCGAGCTTGTCTAATACTCTCATGGAAAGCTAGTCCCTTTTCAGCCTTAAGATCCTCGGTTCAACCCACCACTTGAGTCTTTGACCTTTCCCATCTCCTAGTATCAAGAGCCTTCACCAACATACTATGACGGTGAGATACACTTAGTCGATTAGGAACTCAACAATTATAACTTCAAATGAGGCGCAAAAAGCCAATTCTAATGATTGACCTATACAAAGCTAGTAGGTTCAACGAATTCTGTCGTGCTATAGTTTGAGTAACTAACAAAAAAATCCAACTCGTCAATAACTAGGATCCCTCAGTACTAAATGAAGAATTCCTACAGCATATCACTCAGTAAGCCTTTTAGACTAATTTGTATCCAAAAAACAGTCTCCAAAAGCAGTGCTTTTGGCGTACAGAAAGCATCTATAACTACAAATATTACTATTGATAACTCTAAATACAATAGCAGCCAAACTCATAAAATGAAGAGATTTTAAAGCAACTAGAACACAAAGGACCTCTTTTTCGCTAATCACAAACATATAAACTGAAAAATGTTATTATCCTAACCTTCCTGTTTCTGGAAATCTTCAATCTCCTAATCGTGCCAAATTGTTTAAAAAACCCTACAAAAAAATCAGTAAAATTCAGTAAAAAATAAAATTAAAAATTACACAGTGAATAGCACATAATCAATAACAAAAATATCTTTTGAAAGATAAAATAAATAATTGCAAACCTTCCATTTCATCCTCGTAAAAACCGTGGGGAATTCTACCGATATAAAGAACAGTGGATTTGTTATCGGAATCATCTCCTTTAGGTATCTTACGTGCCGGACCGCCTTCTAATGGCTACAATTTGAACAATAATTTAACAACGTCGGAATTAATTAACAGTTAAACATCCTATGAATACAGAGAATTAAGAAGAAGAAAGAATAAATACCAAGAAATCTGCATTTGTTACAGTTTGGATTTGCTTGGCCTTCTTCATCATTTTGCTTGTTCTGGGAATTGATGGTCCGGAGAGGATGAGAGATAGAGGGTGTTTTGTGACTGCGTCTGTTCGACTTTGGGTTTTTGGCAGGGAGGAGGGTACCAAACGACCTAGGGTTTTAGGGGTTTTTTTATTCTTTTATTATTTTATTTGTATGCCGATTTCATGAATTATGTGGGATGTCACGTTTTATTTGTACTTCCTCCGTCTTTTAATACTCGTAACGATTGGACTTTTGCCACTATTCATATAATCTACTTTGACTATTTTTAGTGTTTTTTATATAAGATAAAACATAGTCATGTGGGATCTTGTTAGATTCGTCTCAATGTGTATTTTCGAAATATTAACTTTTTATAATTTTTGCATAAAGAGAATTTAAGATATAAATGATCAAAATTGTGCTTTTGCATGCGTGAAACTAACAAACGTTGCGAGTAACAAAAGACGGAGGAAGTATGATTTTTCTACAACACTTCCCGACCTTGGCATCTTACATTATTTTCGCTTTAAATATATTACTCACGTCTTCTTCTTCATTTCAATTTCCCACTCCCGTGGATTATTCTTGCGTGGACCTGATCCACAATAAAATCAGTGTGGACCCAAAATCAATAGTTTTCTGTAGCACCTTTTTTACACTCATAGTGACCTTTATTGTTCATATAGTAACTATAATAAATTAAACACCAAAGTTTTTAGACATAGTAACCCTATGTTTTTAAAAGCGAATTGTGACTTAAAATCACATTATTCAAACATAACATGTATCAACAACACTAATTTGATATTTTTTTCTCCATAATAATCTTAATAAAATGCCAAAATAAATTAGGGCATAAGTTGTTAGAATTTATTTTAAGACATGGTCCACAATAAATTTAGTGTGGACCAAGTGATCCATTTAAGAACTGGTGCTCCCGTTCACTTAACTCATTTCTTGTTGTAATAAATTTTATATTACGGAATAGTATTTTGAAGTATTTGAAAATTATTGCAATCATACTTGTAAATTTAAAAATATTTCTCTATTTGCATATCAAGAATTTACATATTTAAATTTTAAAATTAAGAATATATTTTTTAAAAATAAATGTGTGCTTATTTATTCAATGTTTATTAAAAAAAAAGAGAAAATCATGATGATGATGCAGACAATCAGGTTACTAACTCGAAACTTATTCAGGATGAAATTCTAAAGTTTTATTAGAAATTGCAAGCCTCTTGTGCTAATTCTCTTCCTATTATTGATCTCAGTGTGATGAGTAAATAAAACAGATTGGGCGTCCAGGAAGGGGAGTTGTTGTGTCGAGCAATTACAGATAGAGAAATTGATCTGGCTATGGATTCTATTGATAGCAATAAGGCCCCGGGTTTGGATAGGTTTGATGGTCTTTTTTTTAAAACGAACCTGGTTTGTTATTAAATTCAATATCTTCAAGTTGTTAAGACGTTAATTCTTTGTTACTTGTTATATGCATGAACCTACTTATGTTACTTTAGTTCCTAAAGTTGTTAATCCAGCTATTGTCTGTCAGTACAGAGCTATAGCATGCTGCTCAACTCTTTACAAAATTATCTCCAAAGTTTTAACTGCTCGTGTCCAGAAGGTGGTAGGCAGTGTTGTTAGTGAATTTCAGGCGGGTTTTATACCAGGGAGGCATATTGTAGATAATGTCGTTGTTGCCACTGAGTTAGTCAAAGCTTATTCTATGAAGCATTTATCTCCTAGATGCATGATCAAGGTTATTGATTTGCGAAAAGCTTGCGACTCCATTGAATGGAGCTTTCTTGAAATGGTGATGCAAGAACTTGGTTTTCCTACTCAGTTATTAGGTGGATCATGGCTTATGTTACCTTTGTTTCTTCTCCGTGTTGATGATGGAAAGCCCTCTCTTCCGTTTGATGCTAAGAAAGGACTTAGGCAGGGAGGCCCTCGGTCTCCTTTCTTATTTGCAATCGAAATGGAATACTTAAGCATATGTTTAGCCCCTCTAGGTGATAACCCAAATTTTAACAGCCATCCAAGATGTGAAAAGCTTAAGATCATGCATCTTATGTTTGCAGATGACCTATTATTATTATGCAGATCGAGGTGATGTGATTTATGTTCAACTTTTGTTTGATGTGTTCTCCAAGTTCTCCAAGGCTTCTGGATTGCAAGCTAACATGAATAAAACTAAAATATATTTTTCCAGCATGAGTTTGTTGATTATAGCATTATCATTCTATGCATACTAACAGTTTAGTGATGCTGTTTTCCTAATGCTGTAGTGTTACTGCTGATGCTATGCTGTTGTTTTGCTGCTGATGCTGCTTTGTCAGCACACAGTCATCAAGTTAGTTATGAGTTTGTTATAACAAACTTTAGAACAATCTAGATCCCTAAGCTGTACTATATATACTTCATTGCTGTAATATTTATTTCATCATCTAATACAGAAAAACAGAAATAAGATTCTGCTTTCTTCTTCTTCTCTCAATCAATATTTTCCATTCTGTTTCGTTTTTCTTCATGGTATCAGAGCAGGATCAACGATCCTTGGCTCATTTTTTCTGAAAAATTCCGCAAAACTGTTAGCAGTTCTGTCTTTGTTTGTTGTCAAATTGATCAATCGATTCTAGTGTTTGTCCACTGGAATTTGTGGTATTCTTTCTGATTCTGGATTTGTGTTTCCATTGGTTTCTGATTTTGTCTTGATCATCTTGATCAAAACTGCTGATATTTTGAACAAAACTGCTGAAAAATGGCTGCTGGTGATGAGAATGTTAACACCAATTCACACAAAGATCTTCCACCAAATCAAGATCCAACTAGCATATATTACATACATCCATCTGATGCTAATTCAGTACAACTGGTTTCATTCAAGTTCAATGGTGAAGAAGGATTCACTAGCTGGAAAAGATCGATGCTATTAGCTTTATCAGCAAAGAACAAAATTGGATTTGTTGATGGAAGTTACATGAAGCCAGATGCTGGAACAGTATAATGCAAAGCTTGGGAAAGGTGCAATGATTTGGTATGCTCTCTGATCCTAGGCAATCTGAATGAGGTAATTGCTAAGAGTGTTATGTTTCTCAAATCTGCAAGAGACATTTGGCTTGATTTAGAGGATAGATTTGGATTTTCTTCTTTGGCTCAAATTTATTCACTCGAACAAAAATTAGCTGAGATAGCACAGGGAAACAAGTCTGTGTCTGAATTTTTTACTGAAATCAAGTCTATATGGGATGCAATTGAAGAGGCTCATCCCTTGCTTTATTGCACCTGCAACAATTGTACTTGCAATGTGACCAAGAAATTTTTCCAAAGACAACAGGAAAAAATGGTCATGCAGTTCATGATGAAGCTCAATGATCAGTTTGCTACAATTAGAGGCAATGTACTCATGGTGCCTACTTTGCCAAAAGTTTCTGAAGCCTACAGGTTGTTTGCTCAAGAAGAAAGACACAAAGAGGTGTCTCTGGCTAGTAATCAAGTGGAAACATTGGCATTTGCAGCTGAAAAGAGAAGATTCAATGGAGATCACTGGAACAATAACAACAAGAGCTACAAGACTCAGCAAACAGGATTTCAATCTGGTTTTCAGAAAACTGGAACTAATACAAGATATGGTAAACCAGGATCCAACTATTATTGCACTCATTGCCAAATCCAGGGTCACAGTGTGGAGAGATGCTTCAAGATCCATGGTTATCCACCTGGTTTTAAGACTAGGGACAACAAAACAGCTGCTGTTTCTTTTGGAGGTGATTCTAATGAAGGAGAAACAACAGTGCCACAATCTGAAACTAATCCAGTGATTACTATGGACCAATATCAACAGCTCATGGATATGTTGGCTAAGCAACAGCAGAGTGCAAGAACTGGAACAAACTCAGCTATGATGGCAGGTAATATTTGTTTACTGTCTCATACAAATTCTAAGTGGCTTTTAGACAGTGGTGCTTCAGACCATTATTGCTATGACCTGACACAATTTACTAGTTATGAAGCTGTTAAGAAACAAAACACCTACATAACTATACCTGATGGGAGTAAAATAGCTGTCACTCACATTGGTTCAGTAACTCTTAATGATGACATAACCCTAAATAATGTGCTGTATGTACCAGATTTTAAGTACAACTTAATATCTGTGCACAAACTGTGTCAAGATTTGGATTGTGAGATTCACTTTACTCATGACAAGTGTTTTGTTTGCTGTCAGCAAGGGAAGCTGATTCCTCTTGGTGATGTGAAGTCAGGCTTATACAATTTGGCAGAAAAGAAGTTGGGAGAAGCTAATTCTGTGCAGACACACACATGTAGTGTAGCTTGTCTTTCTACTGTAGACAATGCCAAGTTGTGGCACTTAAGACTTGGTCATTTACCTTTCAGTAGGTTGAAACTAATAAACCCTAGCTGTGTGATCACACCTTGCTTACAGGATACTATCTGTCAAGTATGTCCTGCTGCCAAACAGACTAGACTTAGCTTTCCTTCTAGTAGCATTAAGTCAACTAGTCCTTTTGATCTTATACACATAGATATTTGGGGCCCTCATTCTGTAAAAACTCCTACTGGATGTAATCAATTTCTGACAATTGTGGATGATTATACCAGATTTACTTGGTTACATTTTCTGAAACAGAAAAGTGATTGTGTTACTGTCATGAGCAATTTCTTAAACATGGTGAAAACACAGTTTGGAATGACAGTGAAATGCATCAGATCAGACAATGCTAAAGAGTTTTGTGAAGGTGACATGAAAAAATTATATCAGACTCTTGGTATTTTGACTCAAACTAGCTGTAGTCATACTCCACAACAGAATGGTGTTGTAGAAAGGAAACACAAGCATTTACTAGAAATAGCAAGAGCATTGTACATTCAATCTAAGGTGCCAGAGAGGTATTGGGGAGAGTGTGTCCTTTGTGCTGCTTATCTGATCAACAGGATGCCTCTACAATCCTTAGATCTTGAAACACCTTACTACAGATTGTTTAAACAAACTCCAAACCTCTCACATTTAAGAACCTTTGGTTGTCTTTGTTATGTATCCACATCTAAGGTTGGGAGAAACAAGATGAATCCTAGAGCAACACCTTGTGTGTTCATGGGATACTCTACTACTCAGAAGGGATACAAAGTACTGGAGATAGACACAAATAGATTCTTTGTAACCAGAGATATCCATTTTCATGAGAAACATTTTCCTTTTCATCTCTATCTAAAACACAGCCTTTCACCTTCTCCCTATACTAATGCCATCTACTTACCTAGCTTCATGTCACCTACAATTTTTGATCCACCTGATTTCACTTCTTCTGCAAACATCTTTCCACCTCACTCTTTGCCTGTACATTCACCACCACCCACAGAATCAGCCACATCTACAGATTCTGTGCATACACAGTTCACTTCTTCTCCATCTCCAACACCACCTCCCTCCAACACCACTCAAACTCCTAATAACACTAACTCTTCTTCTGAATCCCACCCAAACACCACTCATTCCACAGATTCCACTTCCAGTTCCTCCAATTCACCTCTCCCTTATCCTATTATCAGACAATCTGCAAGAATACATAAACCACCAGGTTACTTAGATGCTTATGAGTGTTTTGCAGTATCATCCACCAACACAGACACCCCTGTTGTCACCAAGCATTGGTGTAATCTAGTTTCATATGTCACATTTCCAGATGAATTTCAAGCTTTTTTGTCTCAAGTTTGTACTATCACAGAACCAGTGTCCTATACTCAAGCTGCTAAACATCCATTATGGCTTGAAGCAATGAAGAAAGAACTGGAAGCCTTGGATAGAAACTACACTTGGGAATTAGTGGAATTACCAAAAGGAAAAAAGGCTATAGGGTGCAAGTGGGTGTTCAAAGTGAAATTGAGATCCACAGGTGCACTGGAAAGGTGCAAAGCCAGATTAGTGGCTAAAGGGTACAACCAGAAGTATGGTATTGATTATGAGGAAACTTTTAGCCCTGTTGTGAAGATGAGTACTATTAGATGCTTGCTAGCAGTTGCAGCTAGTAGAAAATGGCCCCTTTTTCAGCTAGATGTCAATAATGCTTTCCTACATGGGGATCTCAAAGAAGAAGTGTATATGCAGATGCCTGAAGGGGTAGACAATCCAACCAACAAAGTTTGCAGATTGGTTAAATCCATTTATGGCTTAAAACAAGCATCAAGACAATGGCATGAGAAGTTGTTAACTGCTTTAGAGACACAAGGTTTCATACAATCCAAGTATGACTACAGTTTGTTCATCAACAAACAAAATGGTCACATCAACATTGCAGCAGTTTATGTAGATGACATCATTTTGACAGGAACAGATGTTGATACACTGAAAGCATTAAAAGCATATCTTCATCAAACATTCAGTATTAAGGATCTAGGGAGGTTAAACTATTTCCTTGGTATGGAGGTGGGCTATACTACAGATGGGATTATTCTGAGCCAGAAGAAGTTCACTAGAGAACTTATTGAATCTTGTGGTTTTGATACCACTAAGAGAGCAATCACTCCTTTGCCCATGACTGTTAAATTATCAAACACAGAAGGAGAATTCTATTCTGATACTGAGAAATATAGGTCTTTAGTAGGAAAACTCAATTTCCTAACCCACACAAGACCTGACCTTTCTTATGCTGTCCAAACTCTCAGTCAATTTTTGAAGAATCCTAGAGAACACCATGTGGCAGCTCTGCACCACACTCTAAGATATCTAGCACACACTGAAGGTCAAGGGATATTGCTGAAAGCATCAGATGCTGTTAGTTTACAAGCATTTTCTGACTCAGATTGGGCATCTTGTCCTGATACTAGAAGATCAGTCACAGGGTACATTTTATTGCTTGGTGGATCACCAATCTCATGGAAGTCTAAGAAGCAAGGGACAGTTTCCAAATCCTCTGCAGAAGCTGAATATAGAGCAATGGCAGCAGCTGCCTCAGAAGTTACTTGGATTGTCAACCTGTTAGAGGACTTGGGAGTTCATCATTTGAAGCCAATCACATTACACTGTGATAATCAGTCAGCCCTCCACATTGCTAAAAATCCAGTGTTTCATGAACGCACTAAACACATAGAGATTGACTGTCACTTCACCAGAGATAAGGTTTTGGAAGGGCTACTGCATCTAAATTACTTGCCTACTCAGCAACAATTAGCAGATATCTTCACTAAGCCATTGTGTTCTACACAATTTCAGACACTTCTTTCCAAGATTGGAGCTTGTGACGCTCCATCTTGAGGGGGGATGTTGATTATAGCATTATCATTCTATGCATACTAACAGTTTAGTGATGCTGTTTTCCTAATGCTGTAGTGTTACTGCTGATGCTATGCTGTTGTTTTGCTGCTGATGCTGCTTTGTCAGCACACAGTCAGCAAGTTAGTTATGAGTTTGTTATAACAAACTTTAGAACAATCTAGATCCCTAAGCTGTACTATATATACTTCATTGCTGTAATATTTATTTCATCATCTAATACAGAAAAACAGAAATAAGATTCTGCTTTCTTCTTCTTCTCTCAATCAATATTTTCCATTCTGTTTCGTTTTTCTTCAGAGTTTGGAGATTCAGAATTAGTTGATCTCTTCTCTTGGTATTGCTAAAGGGTTTTTACCTTTTAGATACCTTGTCATTCATCTTTCGAGTCACAAGCTGACTATTAATCAATGTAAACCATTAATTGATAAATATATTAATAGAGTCAAGTCTTGGGTAATCAAGAAGCTTTCTTATGCTGGGAGGTTGCAGTTGGTCAAGGTTGTGCATTTTTGCCTTCAAGCTTTCCGGAGTCAGATATTTTCTTGCTGCCTAAAAAAGTCATACGATCTATAGAGAGGATTTGCAGAACCTATCTATGGGCAGGTGACTCTATTGCTTCAAGAAGGGCTCCTATTGCTTTGGACTCTTTGTGTAATCCCAAGGTAGCTGGAGGGTGGAATATCAAAGATTTACACACTTGAAACAAAGCAACTCTGTCCAAATTACTTTACGCTGTTTCAGTAAAGAAAGATAAGCTATGGGTCAAATGATTGCATATCATGTCAAAGGTAAGGTTATCCATACAGCTAGTAGATGGTTGGTGAAGAAAGCCTTGGCTTGTACTCCGTAGAGATTATGTCCATATAGCTAGTAGATGGGAGCCTTTTATATTTGAAGGAAACGAATGTACCTGCACTTGCGCGGGGATTTTGAGAAAGTAACTTGGATAAGGGTAGTTTATGGTAACAAAGCTACTCCAAAAAGCATTTTTGTCCTTTGGTTGGCTATTAGGAATAAGTTGGGCACCAAGGACATAATGGCTAATTGGGGAATACAGGTTGATTCAAGCTATGTGTTCTGTCAATAACACGATGAGTCAGTCCATTATTTATACTTCAAATGCAAATTCTCTGCTGAAGTTTGGGGTAACATTCTGAAAAGTTGTTTAATTATGTTAGAGAAGTGTGTGATTTTAAAGTAAAAATAGCTAATGCCATTAAAATGACTAAGAGGAAGTCAGTTAGGAGTAAGTTGTAAGTTGTAGCTGAAGGGTTGCTTTCACCCTTCCTATAAGGTGGGAAGTAGTTTCCTACTACATAGTTTTGTCATGTTTGTTTGTTGGTTTTGTTGGCCGTAACATTATATTTTCCTTTTGGCAATAAAATTTTCTCAATTGTCAAAAAGAAAAAGAGAAAATAATTAACATAATAAACTATGTCTAAAATTAATAAGAAGGAACGACAAAGTATGTCAATGTCCCTCTCATGATCATTTTACACATTAAACAACTGACATATACGTAGTAATAATTAACCTTAAATTTACAAAACACTATTACACAAACAGTTAATTCGATGAATCAGTCAAACCAACAGTACAAAAACTAACAGTTAGTCAAACCAACTAACAACTTCTAACCAAACATGGCTTAATTTAAATGGTTTCTATACTACTCACAAGTGCCCCCTGTTTTGTGGATTATATTAAAAAATGAGTGGCTTATTAGAACAACTCCAATGGTCATAAAAAAGACATTCTTGCAAATAATAAAAATATATGAGTAGGTTGCCAACCGCTGAAACATGAATTATGTAAGCATCTATTAAAATATTGTAAGCTAAAGAATACAAAATAAAAAAGGTAAAATAAAAAAATAATATAATTTAACAAAATATCAAAGGGAGCTACAAGGTATTGTAGCTAGAAATTTGATGTGAAAAATTTAGTTACACTACCTTGTAGCTAACTGTTTGAGTTGCTCTTAATGGGAGTGGGTAATACTTGCTGACAACATTCCCCCCATCCCTCTTTGATTGCCCCATATTCCTTTTTCAGATGTTCCTTTTGCGATTGTTTCATACAATAAATGAAAAGTTTTCCAATTGTTTTCTTTCTATGTTTCCTTTTGGGACTACTTTATCAATTAATGTGTATATTTATATAAATTCTTTTTTTAGTCGAAATACCATTTTTTTAATAAAGTAAATTTTAACTATTGGAAAATCATAAAGAGAGTAACAATATAAAAAGAATCCGCTCATTTTACTTTACAATAACAACTCAACAAAATCCACCCGCTTTCTTAAACTTTGTACCTAAGAGCATTGTTATAGGGAGGAAAAATTTTGCTCCAAGAGGAAAAACGAGTGGGAAAAAAAATGAATTATTAGTGGTGGAGAGATTTTATTGATGAGGTGGGTAAAATGAATTTCCCTCATGGCATGAGATTTCTTGACTTTTGGCTAGGAAATTTTTGACAAACACGACCACGTGGCATGACATGGGCTTTTGACAACAATTATTTTTCAAAGCCATTTCTTTTATATACTTCTGATTCACCAGAAAACCTATACCGACGATCATAAATTTCGATATCTACAAATTAATATCCATTTTAATACGAAGTATAATTTAACATAAAAAAATAATTCTCATTTCTCTCTCTCAATTTTTTATTTACAAATATAATTACTAAAAACTTAATTACCCATCTTCTAATTTCTATTATCGTTGTTGTTAGAGAGAGAAGTGTTGGATAGAGAGAGAGCTCTGTGAATTTTTCTATTTGCTCATGAATAAGAGAACAATGGGGAAATATTTTTGCTCATGAGAAAATTGGAAAAGATGAGTGAGAAAGTGGGTAGAGATAGAGAGGTGAATGAGATTTTTTTTTTACTCATGATTAACAATGGTTTAAGGGAGCGCGCCACTTATTATGAAACGTAAGGAGTTAGAACATAGCCTAAATCCACCAGACCAAGTACAACTTGTTAGAACAAATGCAAGATGGAAAGTATACTTCAGTTCTGGTGGCCTGTGAAATGTTTTTACTCTTACTATTTCGTATAAACCCTAACATAGTTGCCTTAGCCTGTTTCCCTTGATAATACAGTGCTGAAGAAAAACTACTCTTTACGCATCTGATCTAAGAATGGAGACCCTAAGGAACTTACAAGAGATTGGAGGATAAAAGGAATTCACATGTGGTACTTAGTGAAATGAGAGAATCGTGAAAATTAGGATAATCAAACAAGTAAATACTACACAAAAATGCCGTGATGTTCTTGAACCATAAGATGAACTCCCCGTGTCAACTAAAGTTTTATTATCCGGTTGTGCAGCAACTGCAGGAGGAACGAAGGTGTCATTACCTTCTGCAGAAGGTTTAAAGACCTGAATGTCATAACCTGCATGAGGACGCTAATGGGTTCAGTATTAGTTCACATAGTTTATACAAAACAACTAAATGTAGACTTACAGTCAGATTTCTCCCAGCCCAAGCATAATTTCTCTCTATCAAATACTATACGATAGCCAGTCATGAAGTTTTCTGCACAAATATCAATAGAATACAAGTAAATTAGCTTGTGCATCAATGGCAAAAAAAAAAAAAAAAAACAAGAAAAAAGGTGCACCAAAATTGCAGTCTTAGGGAGTGAATGTAAGCTGTTTTATATCCAACATTAAGATCCTACTCGAATAACTAAGAAATTCTCAGGGCAGGAGTATTGGGATAAAACTTCTACATCTTATCATTTTGACTTAAAATCTATGCGAAATCAAACAGCACCATCAGATCCCTTACCCCCACATTTACATTGAATTAAAACATGGACCAATTTAAGACTAACTAAAGAAAACAAAACAAGAAAGCTAGACTTCTCCTATTGTATGAACCACATAAGTCATGTTCTCATTTGTGCCTGATCTCGACACTTTCCATGCACTTGCTGACTTGTCAAGAGTTAGCAAATGCATTGGCGGTCAAAACCATTATCTGCAAATAGGAGACTTACGTCCAATAATACTAAGCTCTTTACTCTTGACCAGAGCAAGACAATACACCAGTTCAATCTGCGTTCAAAAGCATAAAAATGCACTTAGTCAATAGTTGAGTTTAGCTTGTTACAGGTATGACTTATAAAGAGAAAATTAGTTTCCGACCTGGGTTGAAATGACAATGATAGGATCATAAACTCTAAACTGGCCACCTCCTCTCAAAGAAAGACTCACAGTGGGTACTAAACTTGTATTTGCATCAGGTCTGCCGATTTTGTAGGAAAGTAACAGTGTCAGAACCTGAGATACGTGTGGAAGTTTAGATTAACCTAACACATCAAGTCTAACCTCATATCATAGCAATACTCAAAAGGAAGTCTTGAATCAGCAGGACGCCTCCTATCTTTAATTTGTAAATCAAACTGCAAGGCAAGGGTGGAAAGGAAACAACCGATTTTAGAGAGAACAATATGGCAGTGTTTATTATGAACCAAATCAAACCAAATGCTTACATTTCTAGCAAGGCTCGTATAAAAGGGATCGACGAGATATGTAAAAGATGTCCCAGAATCAAAGAGAGCGGTAAATTCTGCGTCATTGAGGGTTGTTCCTACTTGAATCTGAGTTATAGTTATGTTATAGCTAGGGCTGCACGAAAGCAGGAAGACAAATAATCAGATCACATATAGGTAAAGTGTTTCAGTCAGCGACAAGGAAGTATTCACCGGTAAAAATATACAGACAAAAAATTGGGTTCAAGTATATGGGAAATTACCACTTACTGTAAGGTATTCACATTGAATGGGGTTTCCTTCTGGCCAGGGCTACCTTTGTCACCAAAGCTAATCCTTCCAACCCCATCACGTCCGAAACACATGGAGAAGGAATCTGCTATAAAACCTTCCTTTGATAATATGCTGGGTACTGATATGTTCTCCATACCAAGTCCAAATAAACCATTAGGAGCTGCCACATCTAGAAATGAACCAGTCTGAACTTGTCCACAGCTGCAAAATCCTATATTAGTTAATGCATCCAGAACAAGAGATTCCAGGCACTAGCAAAACATTAAAGAGCTCCATCAAGTAAGTACTCAGTCAAAGCCTGCACGAGTTCAATGTATGAAGCTTAACAGATTGAACTCAAGTCTATATTTCAGTTGACACAATAATCAACAATTAATTAGTATGCCAATAGGCCCATTACACTCCCGTACTCACACCCACTCTGTAAGCCTCCTCTAAGAATTATTTTAGCCGAGTCACTTTTGACATTAAAGCTCACGCTTAACTAGGGCCCCCCTAATTAATCTGGAGTTGTCCTTATTAAGTGCCAAAATACATCAAGGTGATAACCAAATACATCTACTACCAGTAAAGGAGGAATTTTAGTTGAGAGTATGAATTACGATGAACCTAGCATAGATACATGCACTGATACAAGAGTACAGATTTCACTAATTGTAACTCACCCAAATGTGATGTAAGCCTCAACTGATTCTGGGTGATGATCTTCTGTTGTTAAGTGCATCACATCCTCCACTAATATTCCAGAGGTGGATGTCTCAGCAGAGACATAGGAGATAACGTAAGGGCAGTGCCTGAATGATCCTAAGCATTTATTACGATGCTGACATAAGGTGTCATTGCATGAAACTTTCGTGCTGGTGGATGATGCTTTAGGGTTGTATATGCTAAGCTCGAAATCCTGTGTTCCCACACATAACGAAGAAAAAGGGTTTATCACATATTCAGAAAGTGCAAAATGGCAAAGCAACCTAGAACTTGCAACCACCAATGAAACTAGCAAATTCGACAACGACAGATAAAAAACCGTTGTTTAAGCTTCAAGCACAAGCTTCTTTGCATCAAACCTTATGCAGACAAAATCTATCACGGAATAAAAAAATTAAGCTATCTAAACAATCTGTAACAGAAGGATTACTCACCAAAAACTAGGTAAGAAGTAATCATGCCTGGAAAGGAGCCAAATAAGATGCTTGGAATTTCAAGTACAGAAAGAAGAAGGCTACAAGTGTGATCAGATATCATTCAGAAAATTACAGATGGCTAATAACTACCTTGATTAAACAGCATATACTAGGAGTAGATGTATATGAAGTATGAAACACATCTCAGAGGTTATAACACGGAGTTATGTTTTCTCACAAGTTCTTATATCTGCCACACTTAAACTGTATCCACGAGTTTCCCTACAATGCATCATGATTATATGGCAATTCTTTTGATTGAAGTTTACTCAAACCTAATGGACAAGAATGGAGCACACCATAAAGGGAGTGGCGAAAGAGGTCCTAGGGGAATCTAAAGGAATCATGCCACCAAGTAAGGACACATCCTGGTGGAACGAAGTTGTGCAACAAGCTATAAAGAGCAAACGAGAGTGCTATAAAGAGTTGGGAAAATGTAGAAGTGATGAGAACTACGAGAAGTACAAGGAGACTAAAAGGGAAGCAAAGAAGGCCGTAAGAGAGGTTTGAGCAAAGATGAATCAGGATCTTTACGCAAGATTGGATACAAAAGAAGGGGAGAAAGAAATCTATAGGCTTGCTCGAATGAGAAATAGAAAGACGCGAGACATCGGGAGGATTAAATGTGTGAAAGATGTTGATCAAAAAGTTTTGGTGGGAGATAAGGAAATCAAGGATAGATGGAGGTTCTACTTTGATAACTTGTTCAACGGGGATCAAGGACGCGATATTGGGGATACAAATATCCCAAGAGATATGGTTAACCTAGACTTTATGCGAAGAATTCAAAAGAGAGAAGTCGAAATGGCACTGAAAAAGATGGGACGCAAGAGGGCGGTGGGGCCCGATGGTATACCTATCGAAGTCTGGAGATGCTTGGGAGAGAGAGGGGTTGTATGGTTAACAACTTTTTTCAACAAGATTTGGGGAAGTAATAGGATGCCATTAGAGTGGAGGAAAAGTACTATCATCCCCTTGTACAAGAATAAGGGTGATGTCCAGGATTGTGCCAACTACCGAGGAATCAAACTAATGAATCATACTATGAAACTCTGGGAGCGGATTATTGAGCAAAGATTGAGGAGAACTGTGAAAATTTCGGAGAACCAGTTTGGATTTATGCCTGGGAGATCGACTATGGAGGCCATTCATCTTATAAGGCAACTAATGGAGAATTATCGGGATAAGAAGAAGGATTTACATATGGTTTTCATTGATTTGGAGAAGGCGTATGATAAGGTACCAAGAGAAATTCTTTGGTGGGCATTAAGTAGGAAAGGAATTCCGAGGAAGTATATTGTTATCATCAAGGACATGTATTAGGGAGTTAGCACGAGTGTGAGAACTAGTGTTGGTAAGACCGAAGAATTCCCCATTACGATTGGAGTGCATCAAGGTTCCGCACTTAGCCCGTTTCTTTTTGCTATAGTCATGGACGAATTGACGAGGTCAATCCAAGATGGTATACCCTGGTGCATGATTTTGCAGATGATATTGTGTTGATTGATGAAACAAAAGAAGGAGTGGAAAGTAAGTTGGAGTTATGGAGACAAACTTTGGAATCTCGGGGTTTTAGACTGAGTAGAAACAAGACGGAATATATGGAGTGTAAGTTTAGTGGAGTCCAAGATAGAGAGACAGGGGCGATTACCTTAGATGGGAAAATTGTCCAAGGCTCTGAAATGATCCGTTATTTAGGATCTATTATCCAAAAGGATGGAGAATTGGATGGCGAATGTGGCCCATAGAATAAAAGCAGGTTGGTTGAAGTGGAAAGGTGTCACGGGGTTCCTATGTGATTCAGGCATGCCCCAAAGATTGAAGGAAAATTTTTACCGCACGGCAATTCGACTGGCTTTGTTATACGGCACGGAATGCTGGGCAGTAAAACATTGTCACGTGCACAAGATGAATGTGGCGGAGATGCGCATGTTACGTTGGATGTGTGGGCATGCAAGAAAGGATCGTTTGAGGAATGAGATTATTAGGAAGAAAGTAGGGGTTGCACCGATTGAGTTTAAGATGATGGAAAATCGTTTAAGATGGTTTGGACATGTAAGCAGAAGATCACATGATGCCCCGGTTAGGAGGATAGAAGGGTGGCAAAGGGATAGAATTGCAAGGGGTAGGGGAAGATCTAAGAAAACTTGGAGGAAGGTGATTGAGCACGATATGAGCTTTCTTGGAATTGAGGAAAATATGGCGTTGGATAGGAAAGAGTAGAGGGAGAGAATATACATTGATGACTTTATTTGACTTATACAACTTCAATGTTTCTGATTCTCTTTATTTTTATTTTTACTTTTATTTTTAAAATTCTTTCAATTTTATTTTATTTTATTTTATTTTTTAAAATTTCACATGCTATTTTGAAATGTTCTTATTTTACTTATTCATTTATTTTAAATTTTACTTATTCTTTATTATCTCTTACAATATTTCTTCTATAATATATAAATACATTTTTTCTCTTATCCTACTTTCATTAATTTCACTTTCTCTTCCTTCTTTTTTTTCTTTTTACTTCCTGCTCCTTTTTGGTTTGATTGATGACAATGACGATCTCCTACGACGATTCATGTTAGCCGACCCCAAATCATTTTGGGACTAAGGCTTTGTTGGTGTTGTTGTTGAAGTTTACTCAAACCTCCCACTTTGAAGTGATATTAAGAACACCGCTAATTCAGGTTTATTATAAGAACAGGAATATAAATATCCTGTAAAACTAATGATTCATTTGTTTCAGCTTTTTAGAGCTTATTAATTCAAGACTTCAAGAGAACATAAACAATCCATCCGTTAACTCTCTCTTCCCTCTATATGTATCATGAGGTTAAAACAGAACCAAGTTGAAGCAACCCAATCTCAATGAGCGAACTAGCTCATTCTAACGACAACATGAATTCTGCTCCAACAATCATTAGGCTGCTTGGGAAAAATTCCAAATTGCAAGCAAGTCCACAAAGACAACCGTTAGAGTTTCTTTCCCACAAAAACAACTCATAACCTCATAAGCCAAAATTTTCAAATTAGAGTCTTTGTTTACAGACCAACACCCCAAGGGCACAACAAAAGACACCCAACAAGAAAATTAAATGCAGTGAAGTAAAAAAGCTTACAGCGCCATAAGCATAACTTGCACCCTCAATGGGAGCACACCTTGAACAATCACACGGCACCCAAAACAGATCACTCCCCGTGTCCAATGCCACCAAAAACTTCACTCCTGGCGTCCCCAATGTCACCGTCGTATAATGCAAACTTGTCCATAAAATACCAAATATCATCATCAAGAGTTACTCAATTCATTTAGGGAGACAAAAATTAGAAGCAGAAAAACTTCTCAGTAACCAATTAACCAAACAATAAATGTGCCAGTCTGCCACTAACTACCAAAATTCATTATCCATTTTATTCTTATCTGGAAAACTTAAATTATGCAGAACTTCCTAAAATTATCAAAAAATCTTCATCAAAACCCTAATTTCCCCGTGGAGAAAATCAGCAGTCAAACAGTCATGAACCAAAGAACACTCCCAAGTTTATCAAAACCATCATCAAACCCAAAATTTAATTCAGCTTTTTGAAATACCTAAGACAAACTAAACATTCCAGCAAAGAATTAACCATTTAAACCCTAATATTAAGAAAGTAAAACAGAAGAAGCTTACAATCCCAAAGAGCTAATCTGGAAAGTGGAATTCCCGTCGGAAAAAGTAACAGGCTCTTCAATTTCGGCCATCTTACGACCCCTGAGAAATCGATCACGCTGCGCTAAATCAGAGTAATACTCAAACGACCCTTTCTTCGGCCAACGATGATGAAGATGATGATAATAATGATGATTATGAGGGTGATGAGGATGAAGATGATAGTTGTTCTGCGACCAAGTCTTCACTTGTTCCGAGTATCTATGATGCATTTCGAAGGTGAAAACGCGAGCATTGCAAAAATGGAAACAAATTGTAGAAAAATGGAGGAAGATTAAGAAAATCGAGGAGAGAGAACGCATCGTAATTCCTTGATTTTGTTTGTTTTCAAAGGATTACAAACCCTAGAAATTGGGCAATTGAATTTTCAGGGAAGGTGAAATAGTGAATGAATGAGAGTGAGAGAAGTTCTGAAGAGTGTGTCTGTGTGTGTCTGTTACAGGGAGGAAGATGAGAGTGAAGTGGGGTCCATTTGCTAACTTTTTTCTGTTTGTATTAGACAGTTGGAGGTAAGAGTTTTTGCGCGGCGAGTTTTAAATTCACGTTTTTTTGGGTATATAAATGCATATGGGCCTCCTTAAAAAAAATAAAAATAAATAAATAAATAAAAAATAAATAAATAAATAAATAAATAAATGCATATGGGCCTGTTTGGCTGTTTACCATTATTTTTGTTGTTTTCTTGACTAGATAATTCACATTGTTAATTTTTGTCTACTCACTGAGTCACCGGTAGGGGTGATCATCGATCAGTTTTAGATCGATTATAAATGAGTCGGGTCTTATTGATATTGGATAATGTCGGGACAATATTTTTATTCGGGTCAATTTTCAGGGAATGGATGATCCAATAAGTCGGTTACTTGGTATAATTAAATTGATGAAAATTCAAAAAAACGGGTGATACCGTGATAAGTGAAGCGGGTGATGAATGTAGGTGATATTTTTTGATGTATCACCCTGACCCATCACCCTCTTGTCACCTGATTTGGCACCCATTTATTTTATATACTAGGTTAGGTCCAAACTAAATAATTTTTTTCTCTATTCTGACTAATTTATTTAAATTAATTTTTCAATAAAACAAAATCATATAAAATTTATGGTTGTTGGAAAATTAAAGAAAATTATTATTTGTATTCTAATTATAAAGTGAGTAGTGCAATCTTAGGTGTTTAGGGTTTCGACAAAAATACTTAAGTTGGGCAAAAAAAAAAACTTATCATACCTTTATTAGGTAACTGTTTCTTTTAAAATTGAATGATATCCATAACTATAACCATACCCATATCCGCTTCATAAAATGAAAGAAAATAATAATAAAAAAATACTTGTTTGGGTATATGGACATATAATAACACATTACTTTAAAAAAAAAAACTATTGCATGTAAGCTCAGAGTATAATTACTTTTTTTTGAAAAATGTTTATGAAAACCAAAATACCTTCTTGCTATAACGGAGTAGCAACTTACAACGTATATTATAAAAACAATATAATATCATAAAAATTGTGATTTTTCTATTCATGACATATATTTTTCAAATTAGTATTATTTTATCATGTTAGATTCTTCTCATAGTAAACATGAAGTCATAATTTTGAAAAAAAAAAGAAAAAAAATCAAAAAATTAGATACTTTAAAAAATTCTTTAATTAAAATTATATTTTTTTAAAAAAATTTAAGAACTTACCAGGACGTTCCCTCAAAAAAAAAAAAAAAAACTTACCAGGACGTGACACGTGTGATTCCTAGTGTGTATTTTAGTATATAGTAATAGATAGATATTATTTTAATTTATATTATAAACATAAAAGGTGTTGGTAAATCCATTATGTATGTGATTTGGAAAATGATATGTACATTAGTTGAGATTTTCTTGTCATAAAGAACATATAATGTGCACCTGGGTGTACCGTGACCCTCTCACACTTGGGCATAACAATACCCTTGGATGCACGGTACATCCGGATGGACATAATAATCTTCACTTGTTATATCTCATATGCTCGAGCCTACAAACAAGAAATTTGAGAACATTTTAAATACATATTACAAATGGGAGATGAGCGATTTGAACCTGAAACATATTCTACGCATACTAGACCAAAATCTCATTAGTATAGCAAATTGCATCAATAAAGTTGATTCAAAACATTTTTGTAAAATCATTACCATAACAATCTAGAAAAAAGGAGATTAAAAGTGAATAGTAGTCGAAAAACTTCAAAAGCAAGGGAAAATTTTGTACCACAAGAATGTAATCAAACCTCTCAAAATCTCAAAATTTCATTCAAATAGGAATTGATTTCACCTAACTCGTTCATTGATTGATAACCAATTACTTTACTCATACATAATCTCTTGTCCGGGTCAAATAATGGAGGATTCACACCTGGACCAATTAAACTATGGGCTCCCTTGCCGACATGACGTAGACCCAGTAACCCAACTAAAAAGCCCAGTAAGTTCCTGTACAAGTTTAATGCCCAACCTGTTTAGAACTTTAGATCACTAAAGTTTCCATTTCTTCAAACCCAGCCCAATATTTGCCTTATTCTTTTTGATAACCCCAGCCCAAAAGTCTAACTAGTATAGATACAGATGACCGGAAAAACAAGATAATATCCTTTACAGAGTACTCCATATATGGCAACTTTGTAACCCTAGAGCCCAACGGGCACTTACAAACTCAAGTTTGACGAGTCTGGCAAGCTCTCCTCTGCAGCAGCTGGAATTATCATTAGAGATTCAGATGGCAAATCAATCTCCTCATGTACCTACCACATGTCTCTCAAGCCTTCATGGTTTAAACTTGTGCTGTTCACAATGGTATTCAGGAAGCCACAAATCTTAATATCAGAAAAATACTCATCGAGGTCGACAATCTCCATATATCAACACAACAAAAGACATATGGACTGCATAAAAATTACATAATATCATCGCCAACATAAAGTCTCTTCTTCAACATTTTGAGCAATGGGGTATCTAACATATCTACTGATAAACCATAGAGCAACTGATTGGATCGCTATGTAGGACATTTAGTTAGTGATGCATGTGTATTGACCCTTGTAATAGTCCACATCTAGTTTCTATTTTTGATGATGACTACTTATAAGCATTACTCGAACATAGGGGGTCATAATGTGTATTTTTTCTTACCTTTTAAAAATATATGGCAACTTTTAAGCAAGTTGACATCCATATAAAATATTGGCAATTTTCTTTCTTGTTTTTTTCCTCTTTTCTTGAGGGAAGGTAATACGCATGTTGTAAGAGGTAAACTCATACCAATGTTGTAGGAGGTAAACTCACTGCTGATATTCTTCAATGGAGATGGGAAAGAACAGAAAGAGAGATAGAACAAAAAGAGAAACAAAATTCTTAAGAGGGAAAGAGAAGAGAGAAGACTGTAGATAGAAGAGTAGAGAACTTTGTAAATTTTTAATTGAGTGAGTAATACAATGACTGATAACATCGTATTTATATACTACGCTAACAGATCAAAGCAACAACTTATCTAACTACTTAAAGCTAACTTATTCCAGAATTATGTCAGATAAGCTCCCCTAACATTCCTCCCTCCTTATGAGAGACTTGTCCTCAAGTTTACACCAAGATGAAGGTGGTCTAATTGATCTAAAATAGTACACTAAATCACTGCTAATTATCAATTGGAAAATGCAGTACACTAAATCACTACTGATTATCAAGTGGGACATGCACTTTCCTGGCATCAAGCATGGTGGAAAATGTAAAGGAGGTGGCTTAGGAAGTGGTTGATCTGATAGAGTTTCCATGTCTTTCATCGGCAATTGTTTTGCCAAATTGATCATTGAAACATCGAGTTGCTGTAACATATAATTTAGACATCCCAACTTCTTCTTAGCTAGTTTCTGGACAGTTGGTTAGTTCATCTTCAAGCAAAATGCCATTAAAATCACTGCATAATATTTTTCCCTTCCCTTAATCTGTCATATAGGAAGTCAGCCCACCTTTTTCAGGAAGTAGTTCATAATGAAATACTGAAGATATATCATCACTTTTGAATGTTTTCTCAAAGCTTGTATAAAAATACAGTGCAGAGGTTTTGTCTTCTTTAAGATCAACCAATATATGTCCAGCAACAAATCCTACATGTGCTAAATTGACAAAACGAGTACCCTTGTGATCATACACCTTGCAACCCTCATGCGTTGTATTATCATATAGTTGTTGTTTAGACACTTTCCAAAAATCCCTAAATCTTGCAACATACCCAAGCTTAGGAACTTAACAGAAAGATCACCAAATGTTTTGACAACTATCTTCACCTCAACATTAGCTCGAACATTAGCTAAAACATAGTCATAATCCCGAAACCTAACAGACTGTTTTGGCTTCATTTCGGTTGAGTTCAGTAGGTTAATTTCAGTTGATGATGTTGGAAGAATTAGTGATTCTGTGTTTGTAGATGAGGTGACAACTTCAACTAGAGAAGAATGTGATATAGGGGAACATTTCAATTGTTCTTCCAGCAGCCCAACACATTCCACAGCTTCCTCTTGCTCTTGATAGGCTTAAGTCGCATCACCTAATCAAAGATAAACCTAAAATCACTAACTAAATAGTAAGAGAAGTCAGGATCTAATCCACAGGGAAACAACGTTCTTTGTACTACTAAAATAAAGGTCTAGACTATTAGTAACAAGTAGACTGATTGATTTGGGTAATTAATACTATGACGATAATTAAAACAGTGAGAAAATCAATAATACAAGGCCTAGGGTATAGGTTCATCAATGAACAATATTTTGGGATGAAACCCAATCAATTAAAAATCAATGAAACGATTAATCAGACTAACATGCTCTCTCGAATCGATATTAATAATAGAACTAATAATAACAGGCTCTCACAATTTATTAGATCTAATTCTACCTATTGAAACTAGCCTTAGCATCAAGTTGCATCTCTCGATTATTAACTCAATACTGCGCAACTATAACAACTAAACATGCGCAAATCTAATTGCGTAGCAATAAAACCAATCAATAAGAAACTAATAAATAACACCAACACTCAACAATAATAGTTCATCCCTTCATATTAATTCATGGATCCCCAAAACCCTAGATTAGACTACTCACACATACTTAAATTAAACAAAGTAAGTATAATAATTGAATACATAATTGAAATTAAGAAAATGAAATAGGGATTAGAATAATACCTGTAGACACCTAATTTGTGTCTCCCCTCTGGGATGATGACGATACCATTATCCTTACTAGGTGGTTGGAATAACTCCAGGATGAAATCCAAATTGCTAAGAACATTTCCAAATTCAAAATTCAAAATCCAATTCCCGAGGCCGTTCCCCTCCCGGAACTCGGTACAAAATACAACTTTCAAAATCTAATTTCAAAATCCAAGTACAATCTCATCTAGTAGACCATCCCATTGGTTTTACTAGGCCTTTTCCACTCAAAATCATATAAGGCAAGTCAAGTTCGGGCACCGACCCACAAAACCGAGCATGCCGGGCCCCGTCCCGTAAAATCGGAATTCAAAACCCGAGAAAGGCTTGTTTTTAGACGCAAAATAATGCCTTAACCTCCAAGCAAACACAAAACTCCAAGCCTAGTACTATTCGTACAAAGGTACAACACTACAAGACGAAACAAGGACGGAGCCCGCGTCCTTGCTTTGGCGGCATTCACGCCACGTCACCAGCGCCCAGCGCTGCCTCGGCGTGCTGCGCTGGCGTGTGCTGGTGTCTTGCACCCTTTTCTCCTATAAATACCCCTCATTTTCAGCATCAAAAGAGGAGGAAAAACAGAATACAACGTCGTAATACTGACATTACGCCTCAAAATACAAATAAAAAACCCTTCAAAACACATACAAAATCCCTAATTCAAAAGCAATTGGGAGCTCTTGCCTAAACCTAAATAGGTAAATCCAAATCCCACTCTAATCAATCATGTTGTTTTGATTTCAAAATGATTAGCAAGTTGGCATTTTTATTATTAAAAATTCCACTTGCAACAATCATACATGTTTTTCAAAAATCCAAAATTTTTCAAAATACAAAAATGCAAACTTTCAAGCTTCAAGGATGTTCAAAGTTGTTTGCAATCACCTCTTTGAACTAGAATCACCTTCAAGTATGGAGTAATCAAAGATGACACCTTTTTAATTCTTAAAGGTTTAGACTTTTGAGATTCAAAACTCCATTTTTCAATATACAAGTTCAAGTTTTCAAATTTCAAGATCCCACCATGTTTAGGGTTGTTCATGACTACTTCTCTAAACTAGGATCCTTTCAAGTTCAAGCATTTTCAAGTTCAATATTTCAATATTCAAGTTTTCAAGTTCAAGTTCAATATGTAAGTATAGGATATTTGGGTTGAGCAACCTCTCCCAAGTTGAGATTTTTGGCTTTGAATTCGTGTCGGGCGCACTTATTTTTAAGGAGCCGCTTGGCGTTCGAATCTCATGTGCCCAAGTACAAGTTTCAATTATGTACCTTTCAATATTGCAATTTCAATACCGCACCTTTCAACATTGCAATTTCAATATCGCACCTTTCAATACCGCAATTTCAATACCGCACTTTTAATATCGCACTTTCAATTCCGCAATTTCAATTCCCACTTTCAATTCCGCACCTTTACTTGCCTAATCCATTTCTAGGCAATGTGGACCTACTCCCTAGTCCATCTCTAGGGGGTCTTGTATTTACTAATTCCGCACTTTATTTAGTATTGTGATGTTGCTTTATTTGCTTTATTGCTTTCATCACCGCACATGCTAAATACAACAAAATACAAGGTTACATCACGCTTAACAAAGATAATTTCTTGGACAAACCGGCCTTAGGTTCCTTTAAATCAATCTTTAAAGCAAAGTGACCACCAAACAATTAGAGATTCTATTTGCTCTAAATTCAAACCCACATAGTCTAATCTAGGGTATATTTTCGAAAAAATGTTGTGCCAACGTACTTGAATATTTCTAAAGCTCGCGGAATAAGCATTTCGTTCCCGTGCCCGGATCTCACCCATCCGTTTCGAGGATTCAAAGCCTTATCCAAAATAGAGTCAATTGCGGTCTTTCCAAACGAGACTTTAAACAATGTTTGGTGGCGACTCCTTCGAGGTACAAAAGTACAATGGTTTTCTAAAGAACCGCCCCTCTTGTAGAACGGGAAACAAAAACCCCCCCTACAATTCTGGCGCCTCCACTGGGGACTTTAATAATTTCAATTTAGAAAATGCGAGCAGATTTCGAGCAGCAAAGCCACTGATCTGCTTAAGTACTGGATGCCAGCACTGGCCCCAGGCGCAGCCCCTGCGCCCAACGCCACCCGCCTGCATCCAGGACAGTGGCTCACAATGGCTTGTTGCCCACTTTTGCTCAACTTTTCGTGTTGGGAGTTAGTCTATTTTTGAATCTGGAAGGACGCTCCCAAACCTCGTGAACGAGTGCCGAAAAACGAGCTTTACAAATACAAATTCAAGTACGATTTCAATTTCAATTTCTAGGCATTTCATGCATTTTTCGAAAACCATATTGTGCAAAATGAGTTTCTACCTTTGCCCAAATGGATGTGTTCTACATTTGGGCTAGCCCCGGGGGCAACAAAATGGTGACTCTCCATACGGTTCCCGACCAAAGTGTGTGACCATTTCCGCGCCTACCGAAACTTGGCATTTACTTGACATTCCCGATGTCAAGTATGGAGGCCGTCTGCCGACACACACTTCCCTTAGGCGGATGTGAAAGTTGTCGCCGGATCCGTCTCTTAGTCGAGTACCTTTTGACACCCTAAGCCGACCACTTGCATCATACAAAACTTAGACCGACCTTAGGTTGAGAACTTTGCATGTCGCATTCATATTCATGACTAGTGTGACAACGTGCTACTTGTGCATTGTGTGGGCGTCTTTGCACGCGTGAATGGCTAACCTCGAGTTCTAGCTTGCCAAAACCAATTAGCCTCCAACTAGGAAGCCAAACCCCTAGGAGCATCATTCAAACCTCATGCATCTAAATCGCCGATTTTAGGGTCTTTAGGAGTGTCACTCCATTTGATTCAAAACCCTTAAACACGCCTCACGCACAAATGCCAAATTCAAAATTCAATCCAACGGCGTCATAATGCCGGATTTTCGAGTCCAAATTCCAAGTTCTAAATTCCAAATTCAATCCAACGGCGTCATAATGCCGGATTTTCGAGTCCAAATTTCAAATTCCAAATTCAATCCAACTGCGTCATAATGCCGGATTTTCGAGTCCAAATTCCAAGTTCCAAATTCCAAATTCAATCCAACGGCGTCATAATGCCGGATTTTCGAGTCCAAATTCCAAGTTTCAAAGTTCAAGATTCAATCCAACGGCGTCATAATGCCGGATTTTCAAATCCAAACCTCAAGTTTCCAAGTCAAAGTTCAAATCCAACGACGTCATAATGCCGGATTTTCTAGTCCAAATTTCGAGTTTCGAGTTCAAATTCAAATTTTCTAGTCCAAAACCTCAATTTTCAAGTCCAAATCCAACGGCGCCATAATGCCGGATTTTCTAGTTCAAATGTCGAGTTTCAAGTTCCAAATTCAAGACTCCATCCAACGGCGTCATAATGCCGGATTTTCTAGTCAAATTTCAAGTTCAAAACTCAAATCCAACGGCGTCATAATGCCGGATTTTCTAGTGAAAATTTCAAGTTCAAAACTCAAATCCAACGACGTCATAATGCCGGATTTTCTAGTCAAATTTCAAGTTCAAAACTCAAATCCAACGGCGTAATGCCGAATTTTTCTATGTCAAACATTCAAGTCGTTAGACCTCAAATTCAAGTTGTCAATACCAATCTCAAAATCTCAAGTTCAAATGTCCAAACCCATACCGGAATAATGCCAACTTTCCAACTCGATCTTTCAAAATTTCAAGCTTCAAGTGTCAAATTCCAAATTCATGCCGTCGTGATGCCGACTTTTCTATTCTATATTTCAAACCTCAAGTTCGAAGTTCTCAATTCAATCTCAAGTCCTATACTTCAAGATTCCAAGTCTACGGCGGCATAAGGCCAGACTTTAAAGTTTCCAAATTCAATCCCTCAACTCCATGGCGACATGATGCCGGAGTTTTCAAAATACAAAGCCTCATATCCTATATACAAAAGTGCGTCTTTTCCATTTCAAAGTTCAAACTTCGAGTCAAATTCAAATTTCAAATTCATCTTCAAGTTACAAAAACTCTTTCTTCCTATTGCTCCCCAGTACGAAATTCCAAATACTTCCAACGGGTTGAAAATCCCCTGAAATAATACAAGTCCAATCTTCCAATGGGTTGAAAATCCCCTGAAATAATACAAATTCAAATTCCATATTCTATCTCCGGGTTGAAAATCCCCTGAAATAATACAAGTCCAATCTTCCAATGGGTTGAAAATCCCCTGAAATAATACAAATTCAAATTCCATATTCTATCTCCGGGTTGAAAATCCCCTGAAATAATACAAACCCCATTCTAAATACTTCCAACGGGTTGAAAATCCCCTGAAATAGTACAAGTCCAATTTTCCAATTGGGTTGAAATTCCCCTAAAATAATACAAGTTCCAATTTTCCAACGGGTTGAAATTCCCCTAAAATATTGATGGGTTGAAATTCCCTTGAAATAATACAAAATCAATTCCCTTTCAATCGGGTTGAAATTCCCTTCAAATACTCCAAGTCCAACGGGTTGAAATTCCCCTAAAATATTGACGGGTTGAAATTCCCTTGAAATAATACAAAATTCAATTTCCTAGTACAAGTCCAATTTCCAAAATTCTCGAATAGGTTGAAATTCCCCTAAAATAGTCCAATTTCCAATAGGTCGAAATATTCATTTTTCGATATTCCAAGTTCTAGTACAAAGAGTCAACTTCCACAAAAGAATGAAGGCTCCTCTCAAACATTTCCAACGGGTTGCAAATCCCGGATACAAGTACAAAAGTCCAAAATCTCGAATCCTCGGAGTGGCACTTAGAGTCAAGTCTAGGTCTCATTCATTGCATGCATATCATATCATGTGTCGGGAAGTCAAAGTTCTAAAATCGTCTGGTGTGTTCTAAATAGGAGTCCGAGGATCCCGTGGGTTCGTCGAAGAGGAGAGAGGTTGAAAAGAACTCCATCAGCCCTAGCCTCCCTCATAGCCGGCATCGAACGAGCAGCCAACTCACCTTCTACAAATCAAGCTTCAAGTCCCTTTCAAGAATCAATTCAAATGGCCACTGTCGATCAAATCACTCAGCTTATGGCCGTCGTAGCCAACCTCAATACCAACCTGGAGAATGGCAAAATGTTCAAGATTACTGTGGGTGAAGGATCTATGATGAGTGTGTCCGAGTCAGAGGATGAGTCTAGATCTGAGTCTAGCAATGAGTCTAAGTGTCTAGAACTAGAGTCTTGCATCAATCAAGAGCCTCTAAAGGCTGAGCTTTAAGTCAAAACAGTCGATGTAATGATTGCTGATTTCAATAACACTTCAATTTCTACTTACTCTTCGAGTCCTAATTCAAAACACAATCCTAATCCAAACAACTTTGCTTCACAAGAAACTGACTTTGAATTTCTAAAAGCTATCGAAAATCACGAAAACAGGACACCCATAATTGAGGAAACAGAAAAAATAAACCTTTCTAACAACAGTATTTCAAAGCTAGTTCAGATTGGTTTAACTCTATCTCAAACAGAGCGGGATGATCTTATCAAGCTACTTTCAGAGTACATAGACGTCTTCGCATGGTCCTATCATGATATGCCAGGGGTTGATCCAAGCATCGGTCAGCATACGATTCCCCTTATTCCAGGTTCAAAACCCATCAAGCAGAAACTCCGTCACATGAAACCGGATGTTTCCCTCAAAATTCAAGAAGAAGTCTCTAAGCACCTAGAGGTCGGGTTTATTCAAGAAGTCCAAGTATCCAGATCTTTCAAGGGAACCCATTTCCAAGGAGAATGTGAAGACCCATTCAACAAGTACAAAGATTCAAAAGTCAAGTTCCATAATCTCTAACCGAGCAAGGTTGTGCCAAGCAAGGCATCTACAATTCCAAAGTACAAAATTCAAGTTCTATAATCTCTAACCGAGCAAGGTTGTGCCAAGCAAGGCATCTACAATTCCAAAGTACAAAATTCAGGTTAAAAACTCCAAGGTTCAAGATCTAGAAACATCTACAAGCTTCAATAGTTCAAACTTCCAAAGGGGATACCGTACAATCTTCAATACAACAATCCCAACGGACCCATGCTCCGGGAAATTCAACATCATCGTTCTTTGCCTTATCGCCCACAAACCAATGGGGCAGTCGAAGCAGCCAACAAGAATGTCAAAGCCATCATCATGAGAATGACTACCAATTACAAGGACTGGCCCCAGAAGCTGCATTTCGCATTGTGGGGATATCGAACTTCAATTCGCACTTCAACTGGTGCAACTCCGTTCTCATTGGTCTATGGAATGGAAGCAGTACAACCTGTCTAGCTAGATATACCTTCTCTAAGAATAGTCCTCGAAAGCAAAATCCCAGAAGCTGCATGGGTACAAGCAAGATATGACGAGCTAGTCATGCTCAATGAGCGTCGGCTTCAAGCCGCTCACCATGTACAAGTCTATCAGCGCCGAGTGGCCAAACATTTCAACAAAAGGGTCAGAACCCGAAACATCAAAGAAGGCGAGCTTGTCCTGAAAGCACTTCGCAAAAGCACCATGGACCCAAGGGGAAAATTCAAACCCAACTGGGCAGACCCATACGTTGTCAAGAAGATCCTCTCCGGGGGAGCAGTCGAACTAACAGACATCGATGGAACAAAATTCAGATCCCTGACCAACCTCGATCAACTCAAGAAGTTCTATGTCTAAGTTCCACGTTCAAATTCAAGAATCCAAATTCAAAGTCCTGTAATTAAGGTAGTCAGAACTACGTCCGACCTGATTCCCTAACGGGACACGTAGGCAACCTCATTTCGAGGCCCGACCACTTTAATACAAAAAAATTCAAAATTTCCTCAATCAAGGGCAACCTAAAAATCAAATCAAATTTCAAAACTCAAATGTTGTTGTCTTTATTCCAAATGTGCCAATTCAAAGCAAAGCATGTTCAAGCGGAATTTAACACAATAACTTTTATTTGAGACCTAAGGCCTTCAAAGCTAATTCAAATACAAAGTCAGGATCAAGTGAAGCAAAGTTCAAGAGCCTTTTCACTTCCTAAACACATTTCTAAACACATCTTCCAAACACATTCCAAACACGATTCATTCCAATACAATTTCAAACACATTTAGCCTACAAAGATCTAGGGTCGGGCGACTATGCTCTCGAGTCTTGGCACCTTGAGTACTATCCCCTGGCTCCTCCCGCAATCAATCATCAATCTTCCCCTTGCCCAAGCGGCGGGAGAAGGAACTTGCAAGCCTTCCAAGACGGGAGGACGACGAACCTCCTTTGGATTCCGAACGGTCAAGCACCGGATGGGCCACACTCCCGTCACCTTCCTCATAGTCAGTTGATGCAGGACGTCTAGCTCTAGAACCTCGGACTCTAGCTGGTCCGGAGAGAGAAATTTCCCTCTGGCTTAGACCTCTCATCCATACAATGTACCCCGCAGACAGAGTAACCGACTCAGGTGGGAATTGAATACTCAAGAATGGTTTGGCAACCCAATACCGCCTCCAAATTTCAAGACGATTTGCATTCAGCATAACAGGTTTCGGGTTCTCTTCAATACAGTCCGGGATCTCTTGTTTCAAGCCATACCATCTCATCACTCGAGCAGGCGAGTAGAAGACCAGCATTGAGAGGCTTAGCACCCTCAAAGCAGTAGAACCAGGGGCATGTTTCATAGCAGCAATTCCCCACCAAGGAACTACCCACCATATACAAGATTCAATCCCAGAGAGCGCGCATCGCCACTCATCCAATGAAAGCCGACCATACAGCATGGGCCGCACAGTGAATCCCTTTCTGTTATAGCTCTCCGTGTTCTCCGGTGGTGCCACCAACATGAGCCTCTCCATAAGCCAAACCTTGGGGAGTATACAAGAAGTGCATTTCAAAATTCAAAATTCAAAATTCAAAATTCAAAATTCAAAAACAAGTACAAATTCAACATACAAGAAGGCTCCAGATCCTTACTTGGAGTAATACCGGACTTCCCGACGGCAGAGAAGAGGGGTCCGACTTCAGCATGTCAAGGCCCATCAATGTTTCGCCAATCACAAGCGGCATTGGGTCCCGACCATTAGCAAACTGCTCTACAATTTCTATTAGGGAGGCATCACCATTGCCAAACCCCTGTTTCGAAAAGAGAAAGCGAGCGAATATACAAAAACTCAAGGCTCTCAGGCGGAATACTTTGGGAACATCAAGCCCAGGAAAGTAGGTGACAAAGAGGGACAAATCCACCCCTCTGCCATATACAACATCACTCAAAAGTGGGGGCTTCAAGCCCAAATACCTTTCAAAACTCAAGAAAAAGTGTTCTTCAACACTGGGCATGCATGGCTCCAGCATAATGGGCCCCCCCAATATAGCACTAAATTCCTCAGGGAGGGGACATACCTCTTTATTTCTAAAGCGGAAGACATGATGATTTGGATCCCAAGCCTCCAGCGCAGCAAGAATGAAGTGTAAATCCAATTTTACAAACTGGAAAGAGACGAGCACCCCAAGATGCATGCCATCAAGCTCCCTTTTCTCCAATTTGCCTAGCGAACCGAGCCACGAGTTCAAGGCACTTTCAAAGGACGCAGCCATATTCTCTTTTCTTTTCGAGAGGAAGCAGTATGCAATGATAGCAGGGAAGGATTGATGCAAGATGTGATCCGACCACTTACCTATTTATACAAGAGTCGGCTTGCACGACATCTCACAGGCGCTAGGCGCTAAGCCTGCGCCAAACGCAGGGGCCTGCACCGAAGGACGAGGCCACCGTCCTCTTTTATGACTCCGAGTACACACTCTTTAGTGTTTCGGACAGCAGAGTACAACCTCCATTATTCAAGATTCCAAAGCCGCAAGCCGCGCAATTTCAAGCAGTCCGGATCAACGATTCGGGCAGATTTTGGATCAATTTCAAAATTCAAGCATTCTAGTCCTAGATCGGCGTCCTAAGTCGAGTCTGCATGTGCATAAGCAAGAGTTGAATATACTTTGACTTGCGCTTTTCCTAACAAAAAAACCTCAGTCAAAGTGGGGGCTTATAGTGGTTATATACACCCGAAAAAATGGGGCAAATTTTTCAAATTTTTAGCAAAATTCTCATGCATGCATCTAGCCACAAATTTCAAGGCACACACAACGCATACAATTCCAAACATTCAAACATACAAAAGCCAATCTTCAAATTTTTTTCAAACCAATTCAAGTTCAAAGCCATACAACCATACAAAAATTCAAGTTTCAAATCCATACAAATACAATACAATCCAGCCTATACAAAATCTACCCAAGCAAGCTGGAACTCGCTACCATGCAGGGTCAGTCCGAGTCGTCACCAACAGTGATATCAACCACAGGCGCCTTGTCCCTGTTCCTCCTTCTAAGGCGCTCTAGATCCTGATCCAGCTCCGTCCCAGGGGTACTAGGATCCTGCTCCGAGATACGAAGTGTGCCAGGAGAGGGATTAATTCCCTGCTGAGGAGAGGAATAATGATACGACAGCGGCATCGCCATATACTGGTACGACCCAAACATCTGAGCCTGACGCATCCTCTCCATCTCTGCATAGTAAGCCCAGGAATCTGCACCCCAAGGCTGAGGACCACTTCCTCCGAAATAGTAACCAGGGGAAGAAACAAAGGGCCGTGAACTGCCTGCGCCTCCAAACGAATGCCTGGTAGGATCAACATGTACAAAAGGGGAAGCTCCCTGCTCAGCATCAGAATGCCTATGATGAGCACCAGCACCGGACCCCTGTCCCAGCTCCAAGCTCGGTCCCTCGTACCTCAAGGACGTCTCCACATGGGGTTCTCTATCGACGGATCCTCTACGATCTCGACGGCGCTCCTATACAAAATATAAATCAACATCCAAGTTCGAATTTCCAGAATACAAATTTCAAGATCAAGTAAGGCACCTCTTGTTAGGTTATGATACATATGACAATTCATAAATCATGCGGAAAAACCATAAACCCAGGAAAACATATTATTTACACATAATCATTTAGCATAGATTAGATGCATACTCTTTGTTGCGTGCCTTCCCTAGCTGCGCCCGAACCGAACAAGAACAAGTCTTTAGGACTCCAAGTGTCGTCCCTCCGTAGATAGTCCACAGCACGTCCGGATCCGCCTTAAGATTGACCAACTAGAATCGCCCTTAAGGTACTATTATTTTCGGCACTTTATAGGCAAATGTGTGACTGAATTTTTCTCTCAAAAACTCACTTTGAATACTTTGAAACTTGTGTTATAAATTGTGAGCCCTAGCCTCATATTTATAGCGGTATGGAAAGGGAATCGAAATCCTATTCAGATACAAATTAATCAAACCTAGAATCCTACAAGAACTCTAATTTAATTAATTTATCAAATAGAATTAGGAATTTAATCATTAACCGAACTCTGCATGTTTTAGGAAACGTGCACGAACACAAACACTTGCACACACACGCACGGCAGCCACGATGGGCCCCATGCGTGCGCGCGAGCAGCAGCCCACTCAGCGCCCGCGCGCGCTGCGCGCTGCGCGTGCTGCGCGCTGCGCGCTGCGCGTGCTGCGCGCTGCGCGTGCTGTGCGCGCTGCGCGCTGCGCGCAGCCTGCTGGGCCTGGCCTTGCGCTGGGCCTGGCGTGGCTGTTTGTGCGGCGCGCTTGGCTTGCTGGGCGATGGCCTGGCTTCGTGCTGGGCCTCGTCCGGCAGGCCTCGTCCGATGCTTATTCGTACGACGCGCTTCCGATTAAATTTTCCGATTCCGGAATTCATTTCCGATACGAACAATATTTAATATTTCCGATTCCGGAATTAATTTCCGTTTCGAACAAATATTTAATATTTCCGTTTCCGGAATTATTTTCCGATTCCGGTAATATTTCCGATTCTGACAATATTTCCGTTTCCGGCAATATTTCCGATTCTGGCAATATTTCCATTTCCGATAATATTTTCCGACACGTACCATGTTTCCGTTTCCGGCAACATCTACGACTTGGATAATATTTATATTTCCGATACGATCCATATTTCCGTTTCCGGCAATATCATCGTTTCCTGAGTATTCATTCCTTGCCTGTGACGATCTTAGCTCCCACTGAAACCAAGATCCGTCGGTTCCGAATATTCATAGATGGAGTATTTAATGCTATTAAATACTTGATCCGTTTACGTACTATTTGTGTGACCCTACGGGTTCAGTCAAGAGTAAGCTGTGGATTAATATCATTAATTCCACTTGAACTGAAGCGGCCTCTAGCTAGGCATTCAGCTCACTTGATCTCACTGAATTATTAACTTGTTAATTAATACTGAACCGCATTTATTAGACTTAACATAGAATGCATACTTGGACCAAGGGCATTATTTCCTTCAGTCTCCCACTTGTCCTTAGGGACAAGTGTGCATTTCCTAATTCCTTTGTCGCTCGATGCTTGCTCTTGAACATAAGGTAAGAGTTGTCATCCTTATTATGTCCAGAGGTGTTCCTCGGTTTCAGAGTTCAACTGATCAAATAAACAGATAATCATAGCCTATGATTCATCCGAGCACGGCCATGCATTTCACAGTTTCTAGCTCTCCGAGTGGCCTTGTACAACTTTTAAGCATCTCATCCCGATTTATGGGAGGACAATCCCAATCTTGCGATCTTGAGATTAGACTTCGTTTGATAGGTGATTACCTGAGCGTTGCCTTTATAGCCTCCTTTTACGGTGCGACGGTTGGTCAACGTCAAAGCAACCAGTTCTCAAACAAGTAATCTCAAATCACTCAGGTATTGAGGATTTAGTGTCTAATAATTTAATGAAATTTACTTATGACAGACTTTCATCTCTTACAGTAAAGTTTCATAGGTCTCGTCCGATACTAGTCTTCCCAAAGTAAGTATCTATGCAAATGATTATGACATTGCCATGTCCACATAGTTCAAGAAACAGAACTACTAGTCATCTTGCATTCTAGTCGTCTAACGTTTTCTATGCGTCCAATTTTATAGAAAACTCCGATTAGGGACCATTTTCAACCTTTGACATTCAAGTTCACTTGATAGACATTTCTTAGTCACAGGACTGGTCCTGACAGTCTATCTTGAATATATTGTCAAATTGAAGGGACTCATCATTTAATACTAAACCAAGATTAAATGGAATATGAAAACACATTTCATATATGATAAATGTTCAACCCCAATGTTTTACAACCATGGGCCTCTAACCCATCTTTAAAACATTTCATGGAATTCAAAGCTATGCTTGATTTCCAGTGCTACAACGTGAGTGTTGCTTCTCACTTGTTGCATAGGTTTAGTTACCATGCTTTGCCAATCTTAATATCATTTTCATCGAATGTTCTTCGAGATATGATGATAAGATCTTTTCGAGTTTGTTTATTATGTGATCTAGTCTTTCTTACTTTGATGGTGGTTTTACTCATTTTGCAATGAAGAACCATCAAGTTAGCAGACGTTTTTCTTGCTTCAAGAGTGGTTCCACGCATTTTTCAATGAAGAACCATCAAGCCAGCAGATAGGTGATCTACCCAAGTTCAGTGAAGAACTTTAAACAACCCTGTTTTATTGCTTCTTAGGCAATAATCACTTTTACTTCAACTGTATAGGTTGCTAGTGATGCTTTGTTTGGATTTACCTATCCAAGCAGTTCATAGATATGTGGAAGACTCTCCAACTATATCTTAGAACATAGAAATTATTATTTTAATTTCCCACGCAACAACTCATGATCTCCAATCCATGTTGTCATTTCAAAACCCGATGCTCTATAGCTCGTCCTTATCAATGGTTAACTCCAAAGGGTCTTGCTTGATCCTTTGCCAGTGTTTATGCGTGTAGCATCAATATTTAGCATATCTTTATTTCCTTGAATCAAGAACTATTCCTATGTATCATTTCAAGTACCATAAGTATTCTTGATCTCAATCTAGTTGATCTTCACTTAGATCAATAGAGATTGGTATATGTTCGTCATGCCTAAAGTCATACGATACGTTTTTGGCGATCCTCATATTATATCATACATGATAAATTCTTTTGCAGAATATTTCCCAATTGAATTCTATTCATGTAACTTTAGCTTATCTAGTTTCAGTAGATACTAAATTCAGCTAAATTCTTTGACATATAATGTAGGTTAAGAATCTCATTTAGACTCTTTGATGTTTAACTTAGTAAATGCTTATACATAGTTAAAACATCCTTTACTTAGATTTATTCACATGGGTCGAATATCTCCAATGGAGACTTTCGTGTTTGATTTAGTAAATGCCATTACTTAATCCAAAACAATATCATAAGATCTTTGTAAATAGATCTTAATACCCAGTATGTACTAAGTTTCGCCATGGTCCATCATTGATGAATAATCTCAAATCTAAGTCATTAGCATTTGAATGTTATTTTACAATAGAGAGATATGTGTGTGATACACATAGGACCAATTAAGTTTTTATGTACTCCCACTAAACTTCTTATATATGTATAAGAATCATGTATATTTTATGAAACTAAAATGCTTATTAGCTTCACTTAAAATACAGTTCCAATTCCCAATTGCTTGCTTAAATCTGTACTTAGATTTTATAAGCTAGCTTTCTCTTTCAAGCATTTATTTGGATCCACAAATCCTATGACATACCATGTACATAGTTTATTCCAACATTTGATTGAGGAATACGTTTTGTCATCCAATTGCTATATGTACCAATATGCAATCATTGCTTGAATTATAGACTTGAGCATTACGATTATGCATGAGGTTTCAACACAATTTACACCATGAATTTGCTTGTAACCTTTAGCAACTAATCTAGCTTTGTGTGTGAACACAATTCCATGTTTGATGGTTTTTATCCTTAAAACAAACTTGCAACCAATAGGTGTGAACCCATTCTTGCAAATCAACAAAATTTCAATTTTGTCATCAAAACATTGAGTATGTTTTATGGCCTCTAACCATTTAAAACATTTGAGTCTATATATGGCCTCTAACCATTTTAGGGAATCTAGGTTTCGTCATAGCTTTCTTACAAGTCACAAACTCATTAATCTACATGATAATAGTTTGACTGCAAGTTGTAGGTTTCTTCACTATCTAATAGAAGAATTGCATAGTTTCAGTGACCTGAACTCCATGATTCTTCACTATCTAATAGAAGAATCTCATAGTTCCAGTGACTTGAACTTTATGCCTACTAGGGTATAGAACATCAAACAATAGAATATCAATAGCCACTTGAAAGTCCTTTGAATATTCTGTTCTCCTTGAAGCACTTGTAAAGTCTTCTAAGAGATGTCTATTCTTTAAAGCCACTTCTAAAGTCCTTAAAGAATAAGTTCGGATTTTCTGAAGCACTTCGAAAAGCCTCCGGAATGTCCGTTTATGTTTGTTGTTCGTCTCGAAGACTTTCGAGGTCTATTTTCTCCCACTTGTCATTTTGGAAACGAATCTCCAAAAGGACATTATTTCGAGCAAACAAACATTATGTTCTCAAAAATTCGTGGTAGAAACAATACCCTTGTGCCTCATTTGAATAAATCACAATGAAACATATATCTATACTTGGGCCTTAGTTTGTCGAAATGACAAAAACTAAGCTCCCACTGAGTTTTGCAACTCTCTAGATATATTTTATGAAAAGTTATTCTGAAATTACTTTTCAATAGTTTTGACGAATTTGGTTTAGTTTGGTGGTAGTTGAGCATTTTGTTTTAGAAATTATAGGAAAAGTTTTATGATCCATCATTGATCGAATCAAGTACTAATTGACTTCGATTATTCCAACTAAGATATGCCATATCTTATGGAGCTAGATTGTGAAATTACAACACACAATCATTGATGATCATATTTGGTCTCAAGTAATCATTAACATGATCTAACCTAGATCTTTATGATTTCTTACCAAGTGGATTTTATACTTCTGAATCTTTGAACTAGCCAAACAGATTCAACTTATATCACTTTTGAGTAAATAAACCTATATTCACTCAAATCCATGTGAAATAATAAAGTCATAAAATTTTTCTTTAGCTTTGAACTCTATTGTCTAGGCGTTCTAACAATAGTTCATATCTTTTGTTACTTTCAACAAGTAAGACTGGTTGTCTTAAAATGATCTAGAAATCAATCAACTTTCAAAAGTCCATTAAAATAGAGCTTTTGAATGTTAACTTGTTGATATGGTCTAAGCAACAATGCCAAAGATTTAGTGGAACTCAAATCAAGGGGTTGATTTGAACCTAGTAAAGTTCTTTAAAGAGTTGTTTGTTTTAATCAAGCATATTGACTCAACCTGTAATTGACCATTTCATTCAAATAAACAAACAAACATTGTTTTTGTTTTTCTTGAATGTGAGTCTTTCTGTGTTTGAAGCAGAAATTTAGGTATGCTGATTATGGAACAAAATAGCCATTAAGTTCCAGCCTTGAAAGGACTTAAAACAAACTAGATGACCCTACAACTAATGTAGCATTGCCATGCTTCATTTCCCACTTGTAGGTCATTAGTGTATCCTAGCTTCCATTGTTTGAGTTATTACCGAAGTAAGAACCTCAAGCGGTATATGATACCAAGGAAGTTTGATTGCTAGGTCACTTCTCTTTAAACTTATAGGTAGAACCGGAATCGTAAATTCCTTTCATTTGTTCCTTTGTTTTCCTATTTCTTGTACCCTTTCTTATAGTCTTAAGAATTGAATTCTTTAGTGTTGACTTTTATACTTTGTTAGACATGTCCAATGTCACCCCAACAAGGTTCTTTACCATTTATGTTGAATATTTTGTTTCAACTAGATGATCTTACCAGAAGCTTCTAAAGTTCTCTAAGCATCGATCTATTCGAATGTCTAGGGACTAGACTCATTCGAGAATTAAATGGAAAAAGATATTAGGTTGTTAACCATTGGTAAAGCTGAGCGTGTTAAACTCAATGCTTCATGATCTCAAAACTACAGTGTATTTTGAATTCACAAGCACCAATTGGTTTGCCATTCGATTTTGATATTCGAAAACAACCATAAAAGTCGCTATAAGAAACGTACATTTTAAATTGCTCACTTTCTCTCTTTTCCGTGAATCGTTCTTGGATTCACTACCAATCGAGGAAATTTACTGTTACCTTTCTAAAAGGATTTATTGCAGTGCAAGATATTTAATTATAAACAATAATTAAAACATACATTGAAGCATGCAAAGTCTAAACATTTATCATGAATAATAACTTGAAATTAAAGCAACCATGCAATTCAAACAAGTTATTAGCATTTTATTCGATTTTATTGTTCCGGCAGGTGTGAATAAAATGATTCCAAGATCCTAAAATCATTGAAGAACTAAGCACAGTTTGTCGACTTAATCCTAAAACATCTTAGGTAAGCAAAAGCCTTTTGCTAATAGTCTAGAAACTACTCTTGGTTGATAGGTACGTCTAAGAACTTGTTAGGTAAACCTATCGATTTTGCCACGACATAAAAGGACTCCTTACTTATATCGTTGAGTTTCACCAAAACTAACATGTACTCACAATTATTTGTGTACCTTGCCCCTTTAGGACCAATAAGTAACACCTCGCTGAGCGAAAACTATTACTAGATTGATGTAAAGGATATCCAAGCAAGTGTATATTTTGGCATGGCACCTTTTAACTCAATTTTTAAGTTTGGAACTTAAGGCTCTTACTATGTTGGTTAGATTTTAAGTGAACTAAAATCCTTAATCATGCAACATAATCAAGCTTTTGATCTCATGCATTTTAAGACATATTTAAAAGCAATAAATAACTTAAAACATGCATAAGATATTTGTGATCTAGTATGGCCCGACTTCACCTTGAAGCTTTGACTTCAAAGTCCGTCTTGAAAATCTCCGTGGGAGGCACCATTTTCTTCAAATAGGATAAGCTATAACTAATTACAACTATTTGATGGTACGCAGACCATATTTGAATTGAAAAATAACTTTGGTACTTTAGACCAATTACATTCAAATTAATGGTACGCAGACCATATTTTCTATCCTATTTGGGCCATACTAGTCACTTCATAACCTGCAAAACAGTACATATACAATATATACCATTCACCCATTCATTATCATGAATGGCCCACATAGCTGGTTAGTAAAACACATTATGCATCACGTAAACATTTGCAGCAATTAATCAAGGGCACCAATAATCTACCAATTATTCAGTCCTTATTAATTCTAATCAAGTTGATTTAACCTTAAGGATTTGTAGACCTAATCAAGAGTTTATGACTAAAAAGCGCTCCCACTTAAACCAATAAATTCATATGCTTTACCAATTTTAAACATAAAAATGTATTTCTAGTCTAACCGGAAACATACAAATTTAATTAAAATTTAAAGCTCATATAAATTTATAATTGAATCCAAAAAGTTTAATTTAATTTCAGTCGCATTTAAATTAATTCATGATTTTAATTTTAGTAAAATAATTAGAATAAATAACATTTATTATAATTATAATATTCAAAATTAAAATCCAAGAAAATAATTTAAATTATTAATTTTAAAATTAATTAAAATTACGTGAACTGAAATTTTCAAATTAAACATTCAAAACGATCTAATCGTAACGCAAACACCCTACGCGTTGCACGCCCATGGGCCGCACGCACACAGCCATCGCTGGCCATGCGCGCGCAGCCCATGCGCTCGTCGCAAAGCTGCTGCATCCCTATCGCAAGCCTCCGCACGCATTGGTGCTCGCTGCGCGCGCCAGCGCTCATCGCACGCGGGCTATCGCTCGCAGTGCGCGCGCGACATCGCTCGCTGGGCGCGCGAGCCATCGCTCGCTGGGCGCGCGACATCGCTCGCTGGGCGCGCGAGCCATCGCTCGCTGGGCGCGCGACATCGCTCGCTGGGCGCGCGAGCCATCGCTCGCTGTGCGCGCGAGCAATGCTAGGCGCAGCGCTCGTGGCACGCGAGCTTGCGCTCGCTGCGCGCGAGGCTGCGCGCTCTTGTGCGAGGCAGCGCGCGTTGTGGCGCAGCTCGCTTGCTGCCCACACGCGACTGCCTTGGCTCGCCCTACGCCCATGCCCATTCGTCCATTGGTCGTGGCACACGACACAAGGCAGGGCTGCTGCCTTGTGCTCGTGCACTACGCCCTTGCTCATTGCATTCGTGCCGCACGGGCGACGAGCTCCCTTGCTCGTCGTCGCATGCCCGCATTATACAACACCCCTTAAGGGTAACACGAAGCGTCCATTGCTTCGTGCGTGCAAGTTATATGAACGAATCGCATAAAAATTTAAAATTTATATTTAAAATTAATGACAAATTAATAAATAATATTAATTTCATAATTTTAGGGCGAAAAAATCGAAAATTTATTATCCAATTGATTTCCGATTGTTATGGATTCAAGTCTAGGTCATAAAAATTTAAAATTTATCGTAAATTTACAATTTTTATGGTGGTTTTTAATCATAGGTTTCTAATTAAATTACAATTAATTATGAAAATCAAATTAATTCTAAATTATTCTAATTTTCAACAAATTAATCATAATTAATAATTAGATTGCATAATTAACAAGACTAGGCATTCAAACTTGTTAAACATATGCAGTAGGTCAATCAAAAATTCAAGATTTATCAACAAGAATCGCAAATATTTAATTTAACATCTTAAATTTACGAAATTTTGCATTCGAAAAACTAAAACCTTCGAAAAGTCATAGTTAGGCTTCGAATTTGAGAATTCTGGGTTCGGCAGAAAAATACTCTTTTTGTCAAAATTTTAGAATGCCTTTTACATGCGGAATTGACACAAAAATCACTCAATTCGGATGAGTAACGAAGAAACTGCCGAAAAACTGCGTACGTATAATTAAATAAACGCAATTTGCAATTAATTAACAATTACGAAAATTAATCACCCCTTTTAATTCTTGCAAATTTGTAATATTTAACCATGTTCATGCAATTTAGATTATGAAAATAATAAGGGGCTCGTGATACCACTGTTAGGTTATGATACATATGACAATTCATAAATCATGCGGAAAAACCATAAACCCAGGAAAACATATTATTTACACATAATCATTTAGCATAGATTAGATGCATACTCTTTGTTGCGTGCCTTCCCTAGCTGCGCCCGAACCGAACAAGAACAAGTCTTTAGGACTCCAAGTGTCGTCCCTCCGTAGATAGTCCACAGCACGTCCGGATCCGCCTTAAGATTGACCAACTAGAATCGCCCTTAAGGTACTATTATTTTCGGCACTTTATAGGCAAATGTGTGACTGAATTTTTCTCTCAAAAACTCACTTTGAATACTTTGAAACTTGTGTTATAAATTGTGAGCCCTAGCCTCATATTTATAGCGGTATGGAAAGGGAATCGAAATCCTATTCAGATACAAATTAATCAAACCTAGAATCCTACAAGAACTCTAATTTAATTAATTTATCAAATAGAATTAGGAATTTAATCATTAACCGAACTCTGCATGTTTTAGGAAACGTGCACGAACACAAACACTTGCACACACACGCACGGCAGCCACGATGGGCCCCATGCGTGCGCGCGAGCAGCAGCCCACTCAGCGCCCGCGCGCGCTGCGCGCTGCGCGTGCTGCGCGCTGCGCGTGCTGCGCGCTGCGCGTGCTGTGCGCGCTGTGCGCGCTGCGCGCTGCGCGCAGCCTGCTGGGCCTGGCCTTGCGCTGGGCCTGGCGTGGCTGTTTGTGCGGCGCGCTTGGCTTGCTGGGCGATGGCCTGGCTTCGTGCTGGGCCTCGTCCGGCAGGCCTCGTCCGATGCTTATTCGTACGACGCGCTTCCGATTAAATTTTTCGATTCCGGAATTCATTTCCGATACGAACAATATTTAATATTTCCGATTCCGGAATTAATTTCCGTTTCGAACAAATATTTAATATTTCCGTTTCCGGAATTATTTTCCGATTCCGGTAATATTTCCGATTCTGACAATATTTCCGTTTCCGGCAATATTTCCGATTCTGGCAATATTTCCATTTCCGATAATATTTTCCGACACGTACCATGTTTCCGTTTCCGGCAACATCTACGACTTGGATAATATTTATATTTCCGATACGATCCATATTTCCGTTTCCGGCAATATCATCGTTTCCGGAGTATTCATTCCTTGCCTGTGACGATCTTAGCTCCCACTGAAACCAAGATCCGTCGGTTCCGAATATTCATAGATGGAGTATTTAATGCTATTAAATACTTGATCCGTTTACGTACTATTTGTGTGACCCTACGGGTTCAGTCAAGAGTAAGCTGTGGATTAATATCATTAATTCCACTTGAACTGAAGCGGCCTCTAGCTAGGCATTCAGCTCACTTGATCTCACTGAATTATTAACTTGTTAATTAATACTGAACCGCATTTATTAGACTTAACATAGAATGCATACTTGGACCAAGGGCATTATTTCCTTCACCTCTCTGTCCCAGCCAGAAAGCTTCCGGGTCAGCTTGGCACAATGCCTCTTCCAGGAATCAAGCAAAAGCATCCAGCGACGCACTCTCGCCCGAGGCTCCTGCATACAAAATTCGAGATCAATTTCCAAATACAAGATTACAATCAGTTTCAAGAAAGTGCAACAGTACTTACAGCAGCATAATGCTCAGGTACAACATCATACGATCTTCGGTGCGGAGGAGAAGCTACAGGGATGGTCTCCACCACCTCTTCCCCGTCTGAGTTCTCATAGCGGAGGATCCTATCAGCGTGGGGAATGTCCTCAAGATCAACCTCCTCCTCCTACATACAATCATACAATCATCCAATCATACAAGAATACAAGAATACAATTAAGAATGCAAGATACAAGGTTTAAAAGCTCACCGGCAGTACGAAGCGTACTGGTGGAGCCAACCTCCTCAGGAAGTCATCATAGCTCCCCTTCCTGTGTACAAAATCCCTCCAAGAGCGGCAAACAGCATCGCCCCTAGCCTCCACATAGAGCCGGGCAAGCTCTTCATCCAACGCCAGCATGGACCCTGGTGGGTCCTTGGGGATAAGTCTATCCCCCGAATTGTGCTGAAGGGACACTCGCTCCCCTAGGTACCACATGTGACGGTACACCCCTGGAAGTAAAACCCGCCGCCCAGACAAGAAATGAGCACGAGCAGCCGAGGCAGGTACAAGCGCGTTGGCAAAAGGACGCCACACCACCTGCAAAGCAAACAACTTAAGCAACAATACAAATACAAATACAAATACAAGAGAGCAAAACAGTACAAAAGATCACCTCGGTAGCAGGTAGAACTCTCCAAGCTTTGCGGGAAGTCGCCAGAGGAACCCCAACGCGCACCACTCCTATCCAAGAGGCAGCATACGGGTAAGCCGCATCTCTAGTACGATCTGGAACCAAAGTCGGAAAGTGCTCATATATCCAAATCTTTCAAGAAGCAAGCAAAACATCAGTCAAGTTCAAATACAAACATACAAGTACAACATACAAAGTACAAGGAGTCTTAAATACCTCCAGCACACTCCAAAGAGCAGCCATGCTCGGGCCGCTCCCCGACGCAGTCCGGGAGGCCTGCTTCATCTCATACAAGAGGTGGCTATACGCCAAACTACCCTAATTATAGCTCGAAAAAGCCCTCAAGTCCCGCAGAACGGACATGAATCTGATGTGCACCCGACTGTTCCTGCTCGGGGCTATCACTCTGCTCACCAAAACTAGGAGGAAGAGCCTAACTCTCTGCTCCGCAGACACACCTACACCGCAGATAGCATCTACAATCGCCGTCACAGAAGCATGGGTGTCGTCCTCCGACAAGCCAACAACAGGGCCAAGCAAGTCCCTGGCAGCGGCAGAGCGCCACGTCAGCTCCGGATCAAAGGTCACGTTCCTCTCAGAAAAAGGAAGACCCGTGATCATAGCAAACTCAAAGGGGGTAATGGTGATCTCCCCCCATGACATGTGGAAAGTGTTGGTGGTATCCCACCACCGCTCCAACAAAGCCCACAGCCGGGGCTTGATCCCCGTTCTCCTCGAAGTGCCTCCCATGGCACGCCAGAAATCAGCCAGGCCAGTCTGTGACCAAATCTCCATGGCCTCCTCATCAACACGAAGGGTTTTAAAGGCCTTATGAACCTCCACCAAGGACCAGAAAGTACAAAACGACTTTCCATCGGCCTACAGGTGAACGAGTCAATTCCAAACCTATACAAGTACAAGATACAAACTCAAAACACAGTACAAGACTCACCAAGCCAGCGCGAGGCCGCTGAGACAAGTGCCACTCCGGCCGAAACACCAGGTCGGAAGGACTCCAACCAATACCAGCAAAAGTGGGCGCCTCCCGGGGAACCATACCCCCACCTGGCGCGTTTATTGCAGCCGCTTCATCATCCGAAGCATCCTCCTCAGCAGCCCGAACCACAGACGATTCGACGAGCTTTCTCCGAGTGTGACGAGGCATACTAAATCAAGTGAAGTACAAAGTGTCAAAATTCTAAACTAGGGGCTATCCTATACTAGCCTATACAAAATCAAAACAAATCCCAAGTGGACCTCTAGTTCAAAGTACAAGTTCAACACCAACGCCTAGGCTACCCATGCCGAAGCAGGTATACAAGTTCAACACCAACGCCTAGGCTACCCATGCCGAAGCAAGTATACAAGTTCAACACCAACGCCTAGGCTACCCATGCCGAAGCAAGCATTTCAAAACTCTACAAAACAACATCAAGGCATCCTAACCTATTTCTCTACCTGAGACCCCGCCAGGTCACCAGTGAGACTACTATCTACAACTACCAGGTAAGACATTCAAGAAAACTTTCAAAATAATAATAATTCAAAACTACAAGTTCCAACAGTTCAAGTTCAAGTGGCTATCAAGCAATCTTCTACAAGATTCAAGAAGCTTAAGCATACAAGCATCATTTCAAAGTACGAGAAAATTAAAAATACATGCAATCCTAGAGTTATTTCATAAGCAAAACATGAAATACTTACATGGATAAGGCAAGAACAAGAACAAAGGAAGACAATTCGACCTTTGAGAGAGAAAGAGAGCAAGAAAGCAAGAGATTGCTCCTTAAAATGGCATGACAAGGGGCGCTTATATAGCGCAGCCCCGAGCCGTACGCCGACCCAGCGCCCAGCGCTGCCCGCTGCATGCGCGAATCTTCAGCGCGCGCGGTCTCCCGTGCTGATTGCACGTCCTTTGCTGCTATGGTCTTCCGCACCAAGCATCAAACATCGCATCAGGCCATCCATAAAAAAACGGGTATACACCTGTATCTCAAAGTACAAACAGATGAATATTTCAAGAATACAAAGTCCAAAAAATACAACGACTTAGGCGTTCAACTCCCAACGGATCCAAGCTCCGGGAAAGTCAGTCGAAATTTCAAAGTTTTAAGGGCCAGTAAAAAGCTCTTATCCCCAGCAAAGCACATCCCCAACGGATCAACTCCAGGTGTTCAAATTCAAAAATTCAAGATTCAAAATTTTCGATGCCAAGCTCCGTCCTGAACTGAAGGCGAAAAAGTACAAGTACAAATCGGAGTCGTCACAACCGCACCGAGGTAGACTCTATCCTTTTTTCTAACGCCTGTTTTATGCAGGTACTGGCGTACAAAGAGTGGTCTCGATTGCAGAACATCTTGATCATTCTCTGTCCCTTTCAAAATACTTTGACTTGCGCTTTCCTAACCGAACGCTCAGTCAAAGTAGGGGCTTCTGTAGACACCTAATTTGTGTCTCCCCTCTGGGATGATGACGATACCATTATCCTTACTAGGTGGTTGGTGTTGGGGAATACAGTTAAACATAATAACATGTGCGGAACAATCCCCAAAGCCAGGAAACATGTATAAAGCACAGATTAGGCAAACTTACATTCGAAGCGTGTTTTCCACAATAATCTGTCAACGAACACGAACAAAGAACTCCACTTGTCGTTCCTCTACTTGGTTCACCGACACGATCAGATCCGTCTTGATTATCGTAGCTTAAATCGATCAAGAGATTTTCTTTTTGGGATGAACACACTATGGAGGCACAGAGAGAATTAGGGTTCTCTATTTTCTCCTAGGGTTGTGTGTAATCTGAATTATGATTGCCTTAGTTGGAAATTAGGTCATAAGGTTATTTACATAACCTTACTAACCGACCAAGCCATAAGGCAAGGCCGGCTAGCAAGCCCGCGCAGCATCACACGGACACGCGCAGCGAGCTGGGCCGTGGGCCGCGCTGCTGCTGCTGTGTCGTGCTCTTGGCCCGCGCGCGCACACAGCTGCTTGGCCATGGGCCAGCGCTGTTGTGTCGCCTTGCTTGCTTGCCTAGCGTGCGCGCCCATGTGCCTCGAGTGCTTCGTGCACTCGGCTCGTGGGCCGCTCCTCGTATCCGCGTTTAATATATTTCCGATATATTATTTATCGTTTCGTATATGACGAATCACCGTCGTACGATACGATTTATTCGTTTCGCCTAGCTTACGAATATTCGCGATACGATATACGATTCCGATGCAAGGTCGTATCGTATAATGCGTTTCCAACTTAAATTCCGAAAAGCTATTAAATAAATTTCCGATTCATTTAATCCGGTGATCTGTTACGTGTCATTGGTGTGACCTTGTAGGTTCAGTCAAGAGTAAGTTGTGAGTTCAATATCCATTAGAACTCACTGATCGGAAGCATTGCTCCAGCTAGCTGTTCCGATCACTTGATCTCACTGAATTAATTGTTCGCAATTAATCTGAACCTTGGTATTAGACTTAATGCACCTTGGGTGAAGGACATATTTCCTTCAATCTCCCACTTGTCATTCAGACAAGTGTGCATCCACATTCCTTTGTCGCTTAGTGTTACTTACTGAACATAAGGTAAGATCCAAGCCATCCTTATTAGGTCCAGAAGTGTTTCTCGGATTATAGAGTTCAACTGTCACACTTTTGCAGAAGATTAAGCCTAACCATTCTGAGCACGGCCATGCATTTTACAGTATCTAACTCTCCGAGAGGCCTTGTTACACAACAACACCATATCCTATCAAGGATAGGAGGACAATCCATTCTTGTAATCTATGAACACTCACTTTGATTCATAGTATGCCCAATAACTGCTTTTATAGCCTCCTTTTACGGTGCGACGTTTAGCTAGTATCAAAGCGAACTAATTCTCAAACGAGCAGACATAATCGCTCATGTTCTGAGGAACGGTTTCTAATCACCATTAATGAGAACTACCTATGACATGACTTTAATCTCTTAAAGCGTTCTCATGGTCAATCCGATACAAGATCCAATAAGTATCTATGCAAAAGATTCTGACATCCAGTCACTCTAGTTCAAGAAACAGAACTAAGTAATCTACTTGCAATCTAATCTTCATTAGTCATTGGTCGTCCACCTTTCAATGACCTGGATTAGGGATCCTTTGTGACTTCAATATTCAAGTTCACTTATGGGTGTTTCTTTGCCAAAGAATCCATCTTGACATCCCATTTGAATGATTTGAATCACATGGACTTATCATTTAATTCTAAACCACAATTAAATGAATATGAAATAATAAATTTCATAAATATGAAATGGTTAAACCAATTGTTTTAAACATAGATCTAACAGATGTTCTAAAACAATACTTAGAAAATAAAAGCCATTCTCCAACATGCTTGATTCCCATGGTTGCTACATGTGTGTTGTGTTTCACTTGTGGAAACGGTTTAGTCAATGGATCCGCGACGTTGTCGTCAGTTCCAACCTTGCAAATCTTGATTTCCTTTCTTTCAACGATCTCTCAAAGTATATGAAATCGTCGCAGTACTTGCTTGGACTTCTGGTGGCTCCTAGGCTCCTTTGCCTGGGCAATGGCTCCGCTATTGTCACAATACAAAGCCACTGGTCCTTTAATGGAGGGGACAACACCAAGTTCTTCGATGAACTTCCGAATCCAAACAGCTTCCTTTGCTGCTTCTGAGGCAGCAATGTACTCGGCTTCAGTTGTAGAATCCGTAATAGTGCTTTGCTTAGCACTTTTCCAGCTTACTGCTCCGCCGTTGAGGCAGAACACAAACCCAGACTGTGATCTGAAATCATCTCTGTCGGTTTGAAAGCTTGCGTCCGTATACCCTTAACAATCAACTCATCTGTACCACCATAAACCAGAAACTGGTCCTTAGTCCTTTTCAGGTACTTTAGGATGTTCTTGGCCGTAGTCCAATGCGCCTCACCTGGTTCTGACTGGTACCTGCTCGTTGCACTGAGTGCGAACGAAACATCCGGCCTTGTACAAATCATAACATACATGATAGATCCAATAGCCGAAGCGTATGGAATTCCACTCATCTTTCTACGCTCATCAGATGTTTTGGGACACTGATTCTTGCTTAGATATACGCCATGTGATATGGGTAGATGACCTCTCTTGGCTTCCATCATATTGAACCTAGCTAGCACTTTGTCAATGTAAGTTCTTTGGCTTAGTCCAATCATCCTTTTAGATCTATCCCTATAGATCTTGATGCCCAATATGTACTGTGCCTCTCCTAAGTCCTTCATTGAGAAACACTTCCCGAGCCAAGTCTTTACAGACTCCAACATAGGAATGTCGTTTCCAATAAGCAGTATGTCGTCAACATACAAGACTAGGAATGCAATTTTACTCCCACTGACCTTCTTGTATACACAAGATTCGTCCTGATTCTTGATGAAGAAAAACTTATTGAATGCTTCATCAAATCGTTTATTCCAACTCCTTGATGCCTGCTTTAGTCCGTAGATGGACTTCTTAAGCTTGCATACCTTTCCTTGGTTCTTTTGATCGACAAAACCCTCCGGCTGTGTCATGAACACAGTCTCTTCAAGAACACCATTCAAGAAGGCAGTTTTGACATCCATTTGCCATATTTCATAGTCATGAAAAGCGGCAATCGCAAGGATTATCCGAATAGACTTAAGCATCGCGACTGGAGAAAAGGTTTCATCGTAGTCAACGCCTTGAACTTGCCTGTAACCTTTTGCTATCAATCTAGCCTTGTATATGTATACAATTCCATCTTTGTCTTTCTTCAATTTGAATACCCATTTGTTTCCGATAGGTGTGAACCCATCCGGCAAATCAACCAAATCCCATACTTGATTTTCAGACATGGAGTCTATTTCAGATTGCATGGCCTCTAACCATTTAATGGAGCTTGGGCTCGTCATAGCTTGCTTATAAGTCAAAGGTTCATCACTATCCAATATGAGAACGTCTAAGTTTTCAGTCAAGAGGACGCCTGTCCATCTGTCCGGCTGAAAAATAGTTCTATTTGACCTACGAGGGGCAACAACGTTTTGAGGAACTACTCCCACTGGCTCTTCTAAAGACCTTGGAGGTTCATCAACTTAAACTGCTTCTAAAGAGTTCTGAGTTCGTTGTTCGTCTCGAATCTCTTCGAGGTCTGTCTATTATTCTCCCACTTGTCAATTTGGAAATATGATTTCTTTCCAAAAAGACACCGTCACGAGCAACGAATACCTTGTTGTCTGACTTGTTGTAGAAGTAATACCCCATAGTTTCCTTTGGATACCCAACGAAGAAACATTTGTCAGATTTAGGTTGTAGCTTGTCCGAAATTAATCGCTTGACATATGCTTCGCAACCCCAAATCTTCAGAAAAGACAACTTTGGAAGTTTCCCAGTCAATAATTCGTATGGAGTCTTTTCAACAGCTTTTGACGGAGCACGATTCAGTGTGAGTGCTGCAGTTTGCAACGCATGTCCCCAGAACTGTAAAGGAAGTTCGACCTGACCCATCATTGACCTGACCATATTGAGTAAGGTCCTGTTTCTCCGTTCCGACACTCCATTCCATTGAGGTGTCCCCGGAGCAGTCAATTCAGAAAGAATACCGCATTCTTTTAGATGGTCATCAAACTCGTGGCTAAGATATTCACCTCCTCGATCCGATCTTAGAGCTTTGATTTTCTTGCCATGTTGATTCTCTACTTCATTTTGAAATTCTCGGAATTTCTCAAACGATTCAGACTTGTGCTTCATTAAGTAAATATAGCCATATCTACTGAAGTCGTCCGTAAACGTTACGAAATAGCTGAACTCACCTCTAGCTTTCGTACTCATAGGCCTACATACGTCCGTATGTATTATCCCTAGTAGTTCGCTTTCTCTTTCTCCCACCTTAGAGAAAGGTTTCTTTGTCATTTTGCCAAGTAAACAAGATTCGTATTGATCAATCTTCTCTAAGTCGAATGATTCTAGAATTCCTTTCCATTGAAGTAATTCCATGCGCTTTATGTTTATATGGCCTAATCGACAATGCCACAGACAGAAATGTGAGATTCGAATCACCAGTTTTAGCCTTTTTGGTATTTATGTTATAAATGTGTTTGCTCGTATCTAGCACGTAAAGACCGTTTTCTTGTTGTGCTGAACCATAAAACATTCCATTCAAAGCAAACGAACAACTATTGTCTTTAAATTGAAAACTAAAACCTTTAGAATCCAAACTTGAAACGGAAATGATGTTTCTGGTGATACTAGGAACATAGTAACAGTTTTCTAGTTCCAAAACAAACCCACTAGGCAAAGAAATAAAATAAGATCCTACGGCTAATGCAGCAATCCGTGCTCCATTTCCCACGCGTAGATCCATCTCGCCTTTATCCAGCTTTCTACTTCTCCTTAGTCCCTGTGGATTGGAACATAAGTGTGAGCCACAACCAGTATCTAATACCCAAGAAGTAGAATTTGCTAGATTACAATGTATAACATACATACCTGAAGTAGAAGCAACGTTCCCGTTCTTCTCATCTTCCTTCTTCTTCAAGCAATCCCTCTTCTAATGCCCCTTCTTCTTGCAGTAGAAGCATTCAGAGTCGGCAGGAGAACGAGTCGCCCTTTTCTGTTTACCAGAACCGGCGCCATTGGACTTGGATGAGGGCGAAGCCTTGCCCTTACCCTTCTTGCCCTTGTTCTTGCCTGATTTCTTGAAGTTCTTTCCCTTACGCACTATAAGCATATCATGCTTATTCTCTTGCTTGAGCGTCTTGACAGCGGTTTTCAGCATACCGTGAAGCTCAGTAAGAGATTTCTCCATGCTGTTCATGTTGTAATTCAACTTGAACTGATCATAGCCATTATGAAGCGAATGGAGAATGATGTCAATAGCCATTTCATTTGAGACGTCAGAATCTAAAGCTCTCATGTTCTCAAAGAGTCCAATCATTTTAAGAACATGTGGGCTCACTGGTTCTCCTTTCTTGAGCTTAGTCTCAAGGATCAACCTCTGAGTCTCGAATCTTTCGATTCTGGCTTGGTCCTGAAACATGTTCTTCAACTCCGAGATGATTTGGTAAGCATCCGAGTTAATGAACGTTTTCTGAAGTTCAGGACTCATGGATGCAAGCATCACACATTTGACATCCCTGTTGGCCTGAATCCAACGATTAAGGGCAGCTTGAGTTACCTCCGGCCCAGCCTCTTCCGGTAACTCTTCCTCAAGGACATATTCTTTTTCCTCATGCATAAGAACTATTTGTAAGTTCCTTTGCCAGTCGAGGAAATTGTTGCCATTCAACTTCTCTTTGTCGAGAATTGAACGCAAGTTGAAAGTGTTATTGTTTGCGGCCATTTTTGATTACTACAATCGAAAAGAATTTGCAATAAATAACCATTCATACAATTCAATAACTTTGAAATAAAAGCAAAACATGCAATCATTAAAGCTATTAAAACATTTCATTCATGCAAAAAGCAAAAACATGGTCCGAAATGAATGAAACGATTCCAAGACCCCAAAAGTCCTAAATCCTTAAGCATCTTTAGCATGTCTTAAGTTTTTTAAGATTTTAGGTAAGAAAAACCTATTGCTAGTAATCTCCAAATTACTCTTGGTTAATAAATTAATGCCATAATTTATCCCATTGCCACAACTTAATGCCATTGTTGTTTGAGTTATAACCACAGTCAACGTGCTCCTTTAGGACGCCTTACCATCTAAGTCAACTAAAATAGCACCTCGCTTTAGCGTAAACCTACTATCTTAGATCCCTAGATTTTTGTAAGTGTTGATTTGGAAGGCAATTTTTAAAACTCAATATTACTTGGACCTAGTTGTTTCTATGTTGGTTCGATTATTTAGTGAACTTAAAACTAATCGATTCATAGGAAACAACCTGTTCATGCAAAGCACACATACATTCATACATTCACGCATAATATATATATATATATATTAAATTGCATAAATAATTGGTGATCTAGTATGGCCCAAAACTTTTTGTCTTGAAGCATCCAATCTTCATCACCTCCTTGTTAGCTTGGCATCGTCTTGAATCTTCGTTCGAATGCTAACTTAAAGTTCTAAACTTAGAAATACTTGAAAAAAATAAATTACATCAAAATTTCCATGGTACGCAGACCATATTTAAAACTTTACATTCAAAGATAGAACGGTGCGCAGACCGTATTTAACTATCCTAAATTTGGCCATACTAGTCACTTGGAGTACCTGCATTGCATAAAATATATATTCTATGCATTCACCCATTCGTATGCTAAAACGAATGGCCCATGTAAATATGCAAGTATTTACGTGAATTAATTAAAATTCACGTTCACATAAACGCGTCCTAAAAGATTAATCAATTTCCAAATTATTAATCCTTAGACTTTATCCTAATTAAAATTGAATTAAATTAAAATAATGCGACCTACGAAATAATTAAAATAATTATTTCATTTTAATTTCATTTAGTGGCTCCCACTAAAACCAATAATTATTCCGGATAATTAGTTGTGAAATATTAAATTAAAACTCGCGGCCCGGCCCAAGCAAATAAAATATTAAATTAAATATCCCGTTAGCCCAAATTAATGCAAATACACGAAGCACAACTAATTAAACGATTTTAAAAAAAAAAGTTCAATCAAGCGGCCTAGGCTTGCGCCCAGCCCGTCGTGCGAGAGGCCCAAGAGCACACGAGCATTGCCCGCGCGCGCCCAGCCCATCGCACCGCATAGCATGCCATCGCTCGCCCATCGCTCGCGCGCCATGCCTCGCCCACACGCGTCGCGCGCCATGCCTTGCGCATGCGCATCGCGTACCCGCAGCCTAGCTGCCCTGCGTTGCGTGTGTGTTATGCATCGTGGGCGCTCGACGTCGCAAGCATCGCGCTTTTCTTCGTCGCAGCCCCGCAGGCATTGCCCGCCCCTGCCTTGCCTAGCGCGCACGAGGCACGCAGCTCGTGCTGCTGCCCGTGTCGCATGGCACGGCTCGCATAACGGCCTCGTATGGCTCGACGAGCCATACTTCCATCATGCCCATGTTCGTGTTTTTGGTTCGTAAAACGGACCAACCTAATTAAAATTAAATTTTAATTCACGAACTTAAATTAATTTTATTTTTCAAAAAGGTTACGATTTAATTTTTCGAAAAACAACGATTTTTAACGATTTAATAAACTTTAACCACAATCCAATTTCGTAAAATTAATAAATCAAGGGCTAACAATATTCAAATTTTTAAGAACGATCGAATCAACTTTAAAATTTGAACCTTTAATTAACAAAATCCGAAATTTTACATCGTTTATAAACAATTAAATTTCAGATTATTAATAAATTGGTTTAAGTGTGATTAAAATTAACGAAACCATTCAAAATTTTAATCCAATAATTTTTATAATTAGCCACTGACCCATGATATTATACCCCCTTTCCCAATTAACCGAATTATTAATCCATAATTAATTAAAAATCAATTAGGGTTGTAAATTTTACGAATTGGGGAAAGGCAAAATTAGGGTTTATTCTTATCGGAAAAATCTAAAAATTTTACCAAAGATCAAGAATTTTCCCAGAAACATTGTGTCAAAAATTCAAGCAATTCCGAGTAGTTTAGGTTGACTATTTAATTGAATTACTATCCGGCACATTTAATTTTTAATGAAAAATTAACAAAAACTCCGAAAAACTGGTGCTTCGAGGCCTGTTTTCGCAATTCTATTCTCATGAGTTGATCTTAGAAAATTGTTTTCCATTAGATTCGGGTTTTAAAAATAGAAAAAGCGAATATTTTTGATTTCGGAACTGCCAATTTCGCAATTAATCTCATAATTCGAAAAAATTCCGAAATATCAACAAAAATTTCAAAAATTTCGACAATGCAAAAACAATAATAATCATGCTAATTCATGCTTTGAATACATAAGGCCCATGATACCACTGTTGGGGAATATAGTTAAACATAATAACATGTGCGGAACAATCCCCAAAGCCAGGAAACATGTATAAAGCACAGATTAAGCAAACTTACATTCGAAGCGTGTTTTCCACAATAATCTGTCAACGAACACGAACAAAGAACTCCACTTGTCGTTCCTCTACTTGGTTCACCGACACGATCAGATCCGTCTTGATTATCGTAGCTTAAATCGATCAAGAGATTTGCTTTTTGGGATGAACACACTATGGAGGCACAGAGAGAATTAGGGTTCTTTGTTTTCTCCTAGGGTTGTGTGTAATCTGAATTATGATTGCCTTAGTTGGAAATTAGGTCATAAGGTTATTTACATAACCTTACTGGTTATTTACATAACCTTACTAACCGATCAAGCCATAAGGCAAGGCCGGCTAGCAAGCCCGCGCAGCATCACACGGACACGCGCAGCGAGCTGGGCCGTGGGCCGCGCTGCTGCAGCTGTGTCGTACTCTTGGCCCGCGCGCGCACACAGCTGCTCGGCCATGGGCCAGCGCTGTTGTGTCGCCTTGCTTGCTTGCCTAGCGCGCGCGCCCATGGGCCTTGAGTGCTTCGTGCACTCGGCTCGTGGGCCGCTCCTCGTATCCGCGTTTAATATATTTCCGATATATTATTTATCGTTTCGTATACGACAAATCACCGTCGTACGATACGATTTATTCGTTTCGCCTAGCTTACGAATATTCGCGATACGATATACGATTCCGATGCAAGGTCGTATCGTATAATGCGTTTCCAACTTAAATCCCGAAAAGCTATTAAATGAATTTCCGATTCATTTAATCCGGTGATCTGTTACGTGTCATTGGTGTGACCTTGTAGGTTCAGTCAAGAGTAAGTTGTGAGTTCAATATCCATTAGAACTCACTGATCGAAAGCATTGCTCCAGCTAGCTGTTCCGATCACTTGATCTCACTGAATTAATTGTTCGCAATTAATCTGAACCTTGGTATTAGACTTAATGCACCTTGGGTGAAGGACATGTTTCCTTCAGTTGGAATAACTCCAGGCGGAAATCCCAATTGCTAAGAACATTTCCAAATTCAAAATCCAAAATCCAATTCCCGAGGCTGTTCCCCTCCCGGAACTCGGTACAAAATACAACTTTTAAAATCCAATTTCAAAATCCAAGTACAATCTCATCTAGTAGACCATCCCATTGGTTTTACTAGGCCTTTTCCACTCAAAATCATATAAGGAAAGTCAAGTTCGGGCGCCGACCCACAAAACCGAGCATGCCGGGTGTGAGGGGGTCGAAAAAGCGCGAGGCTAATGCGTGACCTTGTCCCTCGTGGGTGTGAAGATTATTTTTATTCAATCAAGTGTAATTGGATTTCCTGTGAGTATACACCCAATTGACTAGTAATATAGGAGTCGCCATTCAGTTTTTAACGACAATGAGAAAAACTGACAAAACCCGGTTATCGTGACATAAAGGGAGTGCAATTATGTTTGACCACGACGGCCGTAGGTTCCCTTGTGATCCCTGGTGTGGGGATCTCTCAATATACACCCGCAAGGTAGAGATTGAGGGTTCGGGGGACTGTAACTACCGAGAGGAGTAATTCGCTCGTCGATAACTCTAGAGGCAGGATATACTTACTAGCTCAGCATAAATAATTGAAGGGACATGTGTTAACTATTAAACTAATCTGAATTGATTTTAGCAATATGAAACATATAATACTAATTCGATCGTGATTATCTGATTTAAATAACATTAAGGGACCTAGCATGATAATCCGATTTCCCAAAAATATTATATTTGTTAGGCGTGATAGAACATTCAAATTAGGTTAGTTTAACAGTTCATAAAAAGGGCGAGGAAAGCGGTTAAATCATCGAAAAGGGACACATTACGACGCACCCTTGAGAGGTGCGTTACGGTTCTCAGAAAACTAACCACTTTGACTTTGCTATTTCTCCTTTTTATTTAACAAATCTCGATTATGGGACAGGATACGTTCTGTTCGATTTATGGATCGATTGCGACAGAACGCGTGAACAGTTTCGCAGCGAGAGGCTTAGGCTAAGGGGTTTAGAGTCAATACTCAGAATATATTATGTGTTGTTGTGTATTGTTTCACGTCGAAACTAGGGGCCTATTTATAGGGAAGAGTTCGTGGAAAGATAGAATTGCAGAGTTCTAATCCGCAAAGAATTAGGAAAAGAGACGTCCCAGGTAATTTCGGCGCCCAGCTCTGGGCGTCAAAGATTTCGGCGCCCAGGGCTGGGCGTTGAAAATAGAGATCCATGTAATTTCAGCGCCCAGGGCTGGGCGTCAAAGATTTCGGCGCCCAGCTCTGGGCGTTGAAAGTGATGTTTGGGCCGAATTCTTTGTCAGATTCGGATTCCTGAAATCCGTAGAGTTTGAGATTAATTCGAGTCTTTTAGCGCGTATCAATTTTGTGACGGAATGCGTCTGGGCCCGTTACGAACTCTAGGCGTGTTAGGATTTTGATTAATACGTAACTCTTATTTCCGAATCCTATTAGGAATAGGATTCTCGCGGTTTTCTATCTCATTTAGGATTTATGTTGGAGTGCAACACCTAATTCTGACAGGTTTCTATCTTTTATGATTTGCCACTTTTAGACGCTACCTTTTACGGCAGTTAATATTTTTAGCAGGTTTCCATAAATAGCAGGTTTCGGGTGAAATGAAATAGGGAATCGAGATTCGTTTATTTTATAGGAGATGCGTTGTCAAGTGGAGTTTTTATGCTTTCATCATCGAACCTTTCCCTTGCGGGAATGGGGACAAAAGTAGGTGGCTACAGTTAGCCCCCACTTTGACTGAGTCTTGGAGTAAGACGATGGTCAAAGTATTAGACGGAGTGCGTCACACAAGCCATGGTGTATGTGACCTGTTTTGCGAGGGTCTCACGAGCCCCCGAGTGATAACATTTGACTTAAGGGTCATCACTTGAAGTGTCGACATATCCCTCACGTGTCATTGGGATTTGTCAACTGATAGTATAGAAACTTCCTCACTTTGTCATTGGAAGGATCTAAAGATGCGTAGAAACTCCCTCACTTTGTCATTGGGAGTAGGTACAGAGTTTTTCGAAATCAAAGCTATAAAGTGTAATTGGGCCTGGCCAAGCCCAATCACGAGGTAAAAAATGTTTTTAAAGATTCTCATTTTCAGGGCTAGCTAAACGAGAAAATCCCCTTGTTTTTATAGGACGTAAAACGAAGGAAAATCCAGCACCCTTGTTTTTATAGGACGTAAAACGAAGGAAAATCCATTTAAAAGTTATCGCTGCAGAGACTAAGGACCTGCGCTGTTAGTGACGCAGACCCCACCCGCTGAAGGTGGGCGAGCCTGTCCGCTGAGGGTGGACCCCCCGTCCGATAGAAGTGGACGAATCTCTTTTGATGTTTTTGAAAAGAAGGACCTACGCGGTTTGTGACGTAGACCCCGCCGGCTGAAGATGGCGAGCCTGTCCGCTGAGGGTGGACCCCCTGTCCGATAGAAGTGGACGAATCTGTTTTGAAATTTTTGTTTTTTTTTGAAAATAAGGACCTACGTGGTTTGCGCCGTAGACCCCGCCGGCTGAAGATGGCGAACCTATTTTAAATTTGAAGACTTTTATTCTTCGAAAAACTGAGGACCTGCGCGGCTAGTGACGCAGACCCCGCCCGCTGAGGGTGGGCGAGCCCATTTTGAATTTCTTATTTTGCCTATGTAGAAGACCTTTGGTGATTACAACCTGTTGGTGGGTCGTAATATTTCCTGATTAGATGTGTCCTATAAGTGGGTCTACACTGTGTATATTTATCAATATATTTTTTGAGATATCCAAACATGATATGGTGCGTGGCGCAGTCTGGGAATGTGATTTTGATTGCGCGCTCTTTGTTGGAGTCCACTTTTCGCGAGCCCCCAAGCACTAGGGCTCGTCGGTTGTTTTTCGCATCTTGTAACCATGTTTGGGGTCATGCTCGTATGTGCGAGCGACCTTCTATTGTAGTGTGCTACTCTTAACAAAGCCGTGAGGTGCGACTTTCAGTGAAGAAATCGGCAATTTTCAAGCCGAATGAATATGGCAGGGCCCAATAGAAGTTAGGGCCTTTTGAGCCTGGATTCATTTTCGGCGCCCAGGCCTGGGCGTTGAAATAATTCACGCCCAGGTGGGGCGTTGAAAGTGTTGTTTGGGCTGGTCTTTTGATGACACAGTTGGCCTCTTGTTCATTCGTTTATTTCACTTGGAAGTTCTATGTATTCTCCGTGATGATTTTCTTGAGAAGCCGTAGCCGATTGGTGGACTACGGTGCTTTGTTGATTTGGGGCGATTATTTTAAGGAACTGTTTCTCTTAAGGCATACAGTTATTGTGATAGTTGGGCGAGTCTATATGGCCCGAGGAACATACCTTGAGGTGTAAGACTTTGATCGCTCTTATATTTTTTTGAACGTGTTCGTGAATGATGATATGTATGTGCAAACGAGCGTTCATAGAATGGCCGTTGTGTGCGGTCCATTAATCAGATTGCTTGAATCATTTTTTTTGAGCAATGACTGATTTTGAATAGTTTGCTTAGAAGCTTGATAGGGTTCAGGCCCATTCATGAAGTGGGATCAAACATCGTGCCCTTTCAATTGTTCAAACATTTGCTTTGAGATTTTTTTATTTTGTTATGGTTGTTTCGTAGCTTGGAGCCCCCAAGTATGCATGTTGGGATGCTTCCTTTTGGCGTACGATTTTTGTAGGTTCTTTCGAGAAAGATGCCTTGGGGTTCCGCTCGTGTAGGTGCGAGCTATCCCTTTCGTGGTAGGTAATATTTTGCTACTTTTAATCCTTAATGTAGAAGTCGTGGGGGTTGCATTTTGATAAGTAGTCTTTGCCTCTTTTACACATGTTCCTTAGTGCAATATGTCTTACTCTTTTTTTCTTAGACTTGTACTGTGGGATGGTTGAACTTATGGTGCGACGTAGGCTTGTGTGGCCTAACGGCGTGTCTTAGAACATTCTTCCAGGTGTTGGGATATCATTTGCGTTGGAGTATTTCATCATGCCTTGTTCGGGTGCTCGAATAAGTGTAGCACCTTCTGCGTGGGTTTGCACGGCTTATTACTTCGTTCGATGCGAGGATTCATGGGTGTTTATTTCTTGTTTTTATATCAGGGCAAGATTTAGCAAGCAGAGACATTCAGCGCCCAGGCTGGGGCGTTAAAGATATCGGCGCGCAGCTCTGGGCGTTGAAAATGATTTCTGGGCAGAACTTTGACAGTTTTTTTTTCTTTCGCTTTTGCTTTGGAACGATGTAGACTGTGTAACGGGCGCTTTATAGGGCGAGCGTTGTGTGCAGTGGTTTGATCGGAGTTTTGGTGACTCGCGATTTTCAGTTACCCTTGTTAGTGGGGTGACTTTATATATTCTAAGTAGTGCTTAGAATTTGGGAGGGGTTGTAGCCATTCTAAGGTTTGTTTTTCACCATTTAAAGCTTAGGATTGTGCCCCTATGATGTATGTATAGCATTAGCGTCGAGAATTTGCGATAAAATCGTCATTTCGAGCATTTTTAGAGTGTTTTTCTCAAGCCCCCAATTGTAGCTACGGGATTGGCTTGGTGCTATAATGCTTTGCATACGTCTTTATGCATTCATGGTGACAGGGATCATGAATAGTTTGAACCAGACTCGTTTAGTGCGAGGTACGTTCGAGTAGTGACCTGCTACTTCTCTTGTAAGTGTCGTATTATGCGACATTGCCATGGTCAAGGTAGTCACATGTTGAAGTATGCCTTGACCAAAAACTAGGTGCCTTTCTTTACCCATAATCATATTTGGAAATCTTTTGACTCACTTGCAACATCGAGATAAATGCATACTTAGATTAAACCAATGACACTTTATTATGTTCGAAGAAGTCTTTGAAAATTATTTGGAAATTGTTAAATCCGAGTCCTATTGTGTACAATCCAAGGTGTCCTAAGCAAGTTGACTTATAGAAGGGTTCGTACAGGATCACATGAGTGAATCAAAATACTGTTACGATTTTTGGAATGCTGTCTAAGGATTTGCTCGAAGCCAGGGTGCAGGCGTCAAGATATTACTTGTGCCCGTTTGGCATATGCTTTTAGGCTTTTAGGGCCATCTTTTCCAGAATTGCGGGAATATAAACTGTTTTCAAATTGACTTAGATTTACTTGGTGTATGTCTGCACAAAAGGTCAAGGTATACTTAGTTCTTTCCCTAGCTCTTTCAGTTCAATTTTTAGCCCCCAGTTGCTATTATGTCTTCCCATTAAGGATGTTTTTAGATTTCGATTTTAGATGCCCGTGTCATATGTCTGAGTAGGGTGAGCCTTGGTTAAGTGCGAAGTCCTATTGACAATGTGTTTTTTCAAAGGGGATTCGCAAGCATTTGAATTACCATGAACGGGTGCCCTGAGTTCGAAGGAACGATGGGGCAATGCCGTAGAACAATCCTCTTTATTGCAAGCTTACTGCCCTTACTACTTGTTGGCGATCATGACTGTGTTTAGTGGTTTAAAGAAGATATTTAAGCGAACGACTATGTCTAGTGGTGAAAGAAAGTTTTTAAGTGAGTTAGTTCGCTTTAGGGAGGGTCAAGTTGAATACTTTAGAGGTCATGGACGCTTGCGCTAGCCCCCATTCAATTGAGGCAAAGCGATCTTTTGAGTCTTGGCTAAGTGCCTAGGAGTGTGAGTGCTCCTTCTGGCAAGGGTACGTGCCCTTATTATTTTTCGATGTGTGCTCATTAATTTTGGCATTTTGATGACTTGGATTCTTCCTTTGATTTAAATTTTTCTTTCGACTTGGATTGCAAGTAATTAAATTTCAATAAGGTACTCTATTTCTTATTCTTGTTTTTCTATAGGCTTTAATATTTTTGCGAATTGGTTGGACCGAATCATGGATTGCCTACGTATCCGCTTTAAATAGATTTAATTTGGAATCAGGTCTTGCGTAGTTCTTAGCCTAGAAAATGGTTTCTTAGAATGCCGAATTCGATAAGTATGTTCTGAGGTGGAAACATATTGTTTGAAACGGTAAAATAAGTGAAGTTTATTATTATCTTAATCTGCTGCCTTGTCGTAAGCCAAAAAATTTGTTTTATATATATTTTTTTTGAGTACATGTATTTCTTTGGTGGTACGTATATCTGAATACGTGCTGTACCCCTCCAAGTGTTCGTTATTTTTCCGTGTATGTGCGGATAAAATGACGAGCACTTTTGGACAAAATTTGGCAGGCAGAGAGATTCAGCGCCCAGGCTGGGGCGGCGCCCAGCTGTGGGCGCTGAAAATTATTTCTGGGCGGATCTTTTTTTTGGTGCGCTAAATGCTTCTTTTCCCTTTTTTAGACGAGCTTTAAAGGCGCTTTGCAAAGTATATTTTTTTTATTATTATTATTTTGTGAAGCGTTAAGTGTAAAATGTACTTTTCATTCGTCTTCTTTTTTTTTATTCGTGGCTCAAGACGGCTTGAAAGACGGGTTGAATGAGATAGGATAAGTTGTATAGGTATTAGTCGAGCATGAGGAATACTTCTACCAAGGCCAATGAATAGCATGGGGACGGCTCAAGGGTATATCAACAGGATGTATCCAAACAAGTTATACGGTCATTGTGCTAATGGTGGTGTAGGAGCAAGTTTTGGAAATAATGGGTATGACGCACGTGTCAATGGCCGTGCGTGGTTTGCAGGTGACAACAAGTTCAAGAACAAGAGTCGAGGTAATGGTTTCTTGGGTTATGGCAATGAGAACATGGATGGGTTAGATGAGCTGAACAGGGGCCCAGAGCGAAGGCGTCTAAGAGCATAAGGATTGGAAAGGGTAGACATCGTAGAATTTTATGATTTGGATTGGTTGACTCAATTCTTTTCCTTCTTTTACTTAGGTAAATGTTGCACTACGGGATAAGTATTCCCTGGCTTGCTCTTTTCGCTCTCCCTTTTCTCTTTCTATTTTTTCTTTCTTTTTTCCTTGGGATTCCTCCCTAACATAAATTCTTCAATTTTTAATTTGGGCTAAAAGGTAGATGGTTGTGGTCTTTGAGTCACGAGGCGAGACTGAGTGAGCCTCGTTTGGTGGGCCTATAGTGGACCTTTTAATTTTCGTAGGCCTAGGGTGGACCTTTTAAATTGTCTTACTTTGCAAGCGTATTTAGTCGTTTCTTAAAACGTGCAAATAGCGTAGATTCAAAATGTTGCTTTACCTTATTGAAATTTAACGAAAGAATTACATCGAAAATAATTTTTTGTTTCTTTTCAGATTCCGGTTTTACGGGATTTAATTGGAAGTTGTGATTTAGACTCAAACTTTCATTAATCTTTCTGATTATGACCCGTGTATGAATACAAGGAGGTGGCCTAGACTCAAAATAATGACATGGCGTAAGCCTATAATACTTGACCAAACGACTCTCAGACTTAGGCTAATTGGACCATAACTTTTGTTGGTTGACACTTTAGATTTTAACCCTTGGGTGTTCACTTGTCATGCGCCATCTTGCTTAATGTTGGCAAGGTAGTTAGTTGGGGAGATCGAATATTTATTTTTGCAAGACTAGAATCATTAGTGCGGCTTCTCTCTTAGTGTGTATTGCTTTACCCTAATGGTAGCCCTATTGGTATGCCGATTTGGGTATTTTCATGGTTGGTCATGTTGCATTCATGGAAAATCTTTTAGTCCGTACTTAATAGTATTTCAAGGAGTGAGTGACTCGAGAGGACTATGATAGTCGTGACCCAATGTGATCCTAAGCCTTGAGGCTATTAATTTTTGCTAACGGTATTGACACCTTAGGTTCACTTTGGGGTTTGTGCGACTATGGGGGAATGATTTTCAGAATGTGACCGTTTCCATTTTGCAAATACTTGAACTAAATAATATGTTCTTTTTATTGGTGAGAGAGAGTATTGAGGCCGTAAATTCTTAGTAAGGGATGACAATTACATATGGGTGCTTTATTGATTTAAATGTTAGGAAGGGAGACTCAACATGGCTTAACCTTTTAATTTGCAGAACGACACCAAGCATTAGGATCGATTCTATGGATAAGACAACCAAGACTTAGGATTTAGATTGTACTTTGGCATAGCCTAGTCTAGACTCGGATTTACTTTTTTATTTGAACATTTATTTTTTAAGACTTTATTCGAACACAATTTTTTGAATTCTTCGCCCATGTGACATTCAAGGTCGTTTAATTAGCATGCTCGGTTTTGGTGCCGAGCATTGTCGTTGTAGGAGACCTAACAACGACACAAAGAGTTATTTTATTTTTCACAAGTCGCTTTTTAGACTCGAGTGCCTTTCATATGCCCTCGTAGCAATTTTTTCAAAAAGTTTCTTTTTTTTTGCTACGTATATTTTTTATGTGCGGGCACCGAGGCTGCTGTGCCTGACCAAAAGGCCAGGCAGCAACTTCAGCGCCCAGCAGTGGGCGTGAGAAACTTTGGCGCCCAGCCAGGGGCGTTGAAAATGCGTCCCTGGCTGGTTCTCATTTTCTGTTTGCATATACTTTTGTTTTTGCGACTTTAGTTTTGCGTGCTTGCCTTATAACGTCCTTTACGCGTTGTGCAGCGTTTGTGGGATTCGTTACAGGCCATCCCGAGCGTCGCTTATTTTTGTGGCGATCGTTCGGGCTTGCGGAACACGTATGTTGGTATAACTCTTTGGCCAATTGGTTCATGAATGTTTGGGCAACTTTTAAGGTCGTTGGTTTTCTAGCATTATTTGTCTAGCATTATTCGTACACACAATCATAACATAGTCAGATAGTTCGCAACACATAACTACATTACAAACATGGATTTGAAAATTAAATATGTCACGTAGTTTATGATAGGCTTCTATGGGTAGTATTTGCGCCTGGCTTGGTACCGCTTCTATCGTAGATCCAACACATGCCCCGGTCGAGGTAGTGTCTTCAACAGACGAATTTCTCTCAAGAGGCCAACCCGCAAGTGCAAGCCAAGGGGGCATGCAGGCGAGAGGGACCTAATGGGCGAGCGATTGGGTTCGGGATAGGTGTACTACCTGCACAAGTACCGAGTGGGAAACATGCGCGGCGTATGCACCCCCCTATTGGCGAAAAAAGGTATCCTTAGTCCCAACTCCCGAGGGAGCCGAGATTCGTTATGATGTTCTGCCCGTTCACATTAATATGCTGATTTTCAGGTCGTCCCAACTTGATGGGGAAATAAACGCGGGGTAGGATCGTTTCGCCCTTCGGCTATTTTGATTGCCTACAAGCACGAGTATTTCCTTCACTATCCCCAGTGGAGTCGCCACTGTGAGGGGGTCGAAAAAGCGCGAGGCTAATGCGTCACCTTGTCCCTCGTGGGTGTGACGATTATTTTTATTCAATCAAGTGTAATTGGATTTCCTGTGAGTATACACCCAATTGACTAGTAATATAGGAGTCGCCATTCAGTTTTTAACGACAATGAGAAAAACTGACAAAACCCGGTTATCGTGACATAAAGGGAGTGCAATTATGTTTGACCACGACGGCCGTAGGTTCCCTTGTGATCCCTGGTGTGGGGATCTCTCAATATACACCCGCAAGGTAGAGATTGAGGGTTCGGGGGACTGTAACTACCGAGAGGAGTAATTCGCTCGTCGATAACTCCAGAGGCAGGATATCCTTACTAGCTCAGCATAAATAATTGAAGGGACATGCGTTAACTATTAAACTAATCTGAATTGATTTTAGCAATATGCAACATATAATACTAATTCGATCGTGATTATCTGATTTAAATAACATTAAGGGACCTAGAATGATAATCCGATTTCCCAAAAATATTATATTTGTTAGGCGTGATAGAACATTCAAATTAGGTTAGTTTAACAGTTCATAAAAAGGGCGAGGAAAGCGGTTAAATCATCGAAAAGGGACACATTACGACGCACCCTTGAGAGGTGCGTCACGGTTCTCAGAAAACTAACCACTTTGACTTTGCTATTTCTCCTTTTTATTTAACGAATCTCGATTATGGGACAGGATACGTTCTGTTCGATTTATGGATCGATTGCGACAGAACGCGTGAACAGTTTCGCAGCGAGAGGCTTAGGCTAAGGGGTTTAGAGTCAATACTCAGAATATATTATGTGTTGTTGTGTGTTGTTTCACGTCGAAACTAGGGGCCTATTTATAGGGAAGAGTTCGTGGAAAGATAGAATTGCAGAGTTCTAATCCGCAAATAATTAGGAAAAGAGACGTCCCAGGTAATTTCGGCGCCCTGCTCTGGGCGTCAAAGATTTCGGCGCCCAGGGCTGGGCGTTGAAAATAGAGATCCATGTAATTTCAGCGCCCAGGGCTGGGTGTCAAAGAATTCGGCGCCCAGCTCTGGGCGTTGAAAGTGATGTTTGGGCCGAATTCTTTGTTAGATTCGGATTCCTGAAATCTGTAGAGTTTGAGATTAATTCGAGTCTTTTAGCGCGTATCAATTTTGTGACGGAATGCGTCTGGGCCCGTTACGAACTCTAGGCTCGTTAGGATTTTGATTAATACGTAACTCTTATTTCCGAATCCTATTAGGAATAGGATTCTCGCGGTTTTCTATCTCATTTAGGATTTATGTTGGAGTTCAACACCTAATTCTGACAGGTTTCTATCTTTTATGATTTGCCACTTTTAGACGCTACTTTTTACGGCAGTTACTATTTTTAGCAGGTTTCCATAAATAGCAGGTTTCGGGTGAAATGAAATAGGGAATCGAGATTCGTTTATTTTATAGGAGATGCGTTGTCAAGTGGAGTTTTAATGCTTTCATCATCGAACCTTTCCCTTGCGGGAATGGGGACAAAAGTAGGTGTCTACACCGGGCCCCGTCCCATAAAACCGGAATTCAAAACCCGAGAAAGGCTTGTTTTTAGACGCAAAATAATGCCTTAACCTCCAAGCTAACACAAAACGCCAAGCCTAGTACTATTCGTACAAAGGTACATCACTACAAGACGAAACAAGGACGGAGCCCGCGTCCTTGCTTTGGCGGCATTCACGCCACGTCACCAGCGCTCAGCGCTGCCTCGGCGTGCTGCGCTGGCGTGTGCTGGCGTCTTGCACCCTTTCCTCCTATAAATACCCCTCATTTTCAGCATCAAAAGAGGAGGAAAAACAGAATACAACGTCGTAATACTGACATTACGCCTCAAAATACAAATAAAAAACCCTTCTAAACACATACAAAATCCCTAATTCAAAAGCAATTCGGAGTTTGTGCCTAAACCTAAATAGGTAAATCCAAATCCCACTCTAATCAATCATGTTGTTTTGATTTCAAAATGATTAGCAAGTTGGCATTTTTATACATGTTTTTCAAAAATCCAAACTTTTTCAAAATACAAAAATGCAAACTTTCAAGATTCAAGGATGTTCAAAGTTGTTTGTAATCACCTCTTTTAACTAGAATCACCTTCAAGTATGGAGTAATCAAAGATGACACCTTTTTAACTCTTTAAGGTTTAGTCTTTTGAGATTCAAAACTCCATTTTTCAATATACAAGTTCAAGTTTTCAAATTTCAAGATCCCACCATGTTTAGGGTTGTTCATGACTACTTCTCTAAACTAGGATCCTTTCAAGTTCAAGCATTTTCAAGTTCAATATTTCAATATTCAAGTTTTCAAGTTCAAGTTCAATATGTAAGTCTAGGATATTTAGGCTGAGCAACCTCTCCCAAGTTGAGATTTTTGGCTTTGAATTCGTGTCGGGCGCACTTATTTTTAAGGAGCTGCTTGGCGTTCGAATCTCATAAGCCCAAGTACAAGTTTCAATTATGCACCTTTCAATATTGCAATTTCAATATCGCACCTTTCAATATTGCAATTTCAATATCGCACCTTTCAATACCGCAATTTCAATACCACAATTTCAATACCGCTCTTTCAATATCGCACTTTCAATTCCGCAATTTCAATTCCGCACTTTCAATTCCGCACCTTTACTTGCCTAGTCCATTTCTAGGCAATGTGGATCTACTCCCTAGTCCATCTCTAGGGGGTCTTGTATTTAGTAATTTCGCACTTTATTTAGTATTGTGATGTTGCTTTATTTGCTTTATTGCTTTCATCACCGCACATGCTAAATACAACAAAATACAAGGTTACATCACGCTTAACAAAGATAATTTCTTGGACAAACCGGCCTTAGGTTCCTTTAAATCAATCTTTAAAGCAAAGTGACCACCATACAATTAGAGATTCTATTTGCTCTAAATTCAAACCCACATAGTCTAATCTATGGTATATTTTCGAAAAAATGTTGTGCCAACGTACTTGAATATTTCTAAAGCTCGCGGAATAAGCATTTCGTTCCCGTGCCCGGATCTCACCCATCCGTTTCGAGGATTCAAAGCCTTATCCAAAATAGAGTCAATTGCGGTCTTTCCAAACGAGACTTTAAACAATGTTTGGTGGCGACTCCTTCGAGGTACAAAAATACAATGATTTTCTAAAGAACCGCCCCTCTTGTAGAACGGGAAACAAAAAAACCCCCCTACAATACCGAATAGAAGAATAAAGGTTGGAACTTGAAATAAATCGTAAACTTGAATTGAATACTAAAAGTAATTAAAAAAAGTTTTAGAGAGGAAAAAAAACTAAGTAAACTAAGAGTCTAGAAAATAAGATGATTACAAATAGGATTCCTTACAAATAATATAGGCTCTAGTATTTATAGTCTTGCCCAAAAAATGAAATAAAACAGATCATTAAACGGAGAAAGACGCGCAGAGGTTGTTGTCGCCCGATCGGGCAAAGGGCCGTCCGATCGGGCGAATGGCTCGACAAAGAGTCAACAGCAGCATGCAATAGCGCAGGCGCCCGATGGGCACCGGGCAATGGGCGCTTGATCGGGCGCGTGCGGGAGATTAAGTTCCTCACCCGACGGGCAGCTCTTCGCCCTGTAGAAGTTGACGAGCCCAACGCCTAATACGCACTGAGCGATTGACTCCCGATTGGGCGCATGTAGACGGTGAGATTTGCTCCTTCTGCTCGCCCGATTGGTCTCCCATTCTGGTCGCCCGATTGGTCTCCCTTCGGCCTTTAATATATGCCTTGGGTCGCCTTTCTTCCTTCAAATCACCAAGTCTAACTCTTAGGGCTCAAATATAAGCATCGTAGGCTCCTTACAGTTGAAAAATGACCACCCCGAACATGCTTGGGATCGTGTAGTGGCCCGTAATATCATGAAACGAGCCTAAAAATGCCAATTTCTCATCAAGCAACCTGAAAACTCAAAGCACACTACACAACACATATTAGTACTAAAAAGGGCTCATAAGAGCTAATTTAAGATAGAAAAGTACTAAAGAATGGGGGTAAAAACACTATAGAATATGCATATACCAGCTCTTCATCCACCATGGAAACAACAACACAAGAACTTGAATTCAAGAAACTACACGAATTATCAACTGAAAGAGTCTTGCATGACTAGCCATCAACATTGGAAACAAGCTCATAACTAAAACCTCTAAGCTTGGTTACTAGTAACCCATTATCACAACCATGAAATTCTAACTTTGATTCGACTAATAATTCTTGCTTGGGTATATAACTATTCCTGTCTTCCACTTCTACAGATGCATCATTTCTAAATTTTGTAGACACATCAAGATAGAAGTCTGTCCAATCAATGTAAGACTTCCTCTCAAACAAGTACGAATCAGACCATTTTTTAGCTTTATCAAACATATTTGGAGAAGCTAATTCCACTTTAACACCATCTTCAAGAATATCATGAAGAGTGAAATACTTGTTACAATTCTTTAACCATGTCCTAGGATGAGACCCATAAAAATTTGGAAAACAGGGTTAGGTACATACCCATGAGACCTGGTTGAATTGGTCTCCAAAATAGTAGACGACTGTACAGATTCACCACCTCTTCTTGATGCTTCTAATTCCTTCATCTCAACAAGAATTTGTAGAATCTCTTCAATTTTCCCCATAATCTTGAATTGCAATTTAGACTTGCAGAAATTGGGTATACAGAAATTAGACTCCAAATTCAGAAATTGAGTTTGGTTTAGTGATCTTTGTGAAGAGGAAATAATCCTCGAAGTTTATTGTAACTGATTTTGGATAAATTCATATTGGGTTTCTTTTTTACATTTTATCAAACACTTTGAATGCATGAAAAATACTTCAAGAATCTAGGAAATCAGGCTACAATAATGGCAGAAAAACGTGTAGAGGATTGGAAATTGAGCAATCAATCAGTTATACTTCTTGTTTTCCTACCAGATTTCTTCAACAGTTTGACCCGATTTCCAGTCCAATTAATTCCCAGCTTCAAGAACTTCAATAACTGCTGACTCCAAAATCGAAGGATAAAACTGCAATTGAGTCGAATCACTCAATTTGCACTAGGTTGGCTCTGATACCAATGTTGTAGGAGGTAAACTCATACCAATGTTGTAGGAGGTAAACTCATTGCTAATATTCTCCAATGGAGATGGGAAAGAACATAAAGAGAGATAGAACAGAAAGAGAAATAAAATTCTTAAGAGAGAAAGAGAAGAGAGAAGACTGCAGATAGAACAGAAAAGAATAGAGAACTTTGTAAATTTTTATTGAGTGAGTAATACAATGACTGATTACATTGTATTTATATACTACAGTAACATATCAAAGTAACAACTTGTCTAACAACTTAAAGCTAACTGGTTTCAGAATTATGTCAGGTAAGCTCCCCTTAGCTCCCCTAACAACGCATCGCCTGCACTAAGTGCATGGTAGTGACAACTAACTTATCCCCCAACCTAAATGTTAGAGAATGCACAATGTAGCTTGATTAACTTATTGCCTGCAATAAGTGGTTGTTATGCTTACTTTTTTCCCCGTCCAATGTGATGAAGCACGACTGCAAAATTCTCATAATGTAGCTTTTTTTTATTTAAGCAGAATTATATATAATGGGACTATTTTAGAACAAGATTAATGCCAGTCTGAGCAAAAGTCTCATTGAGTATTAATATAAAACATCCCATTTAAGTGGGGATATGACAAAAGTCTTAGGAAAAGACTCCATTTCAGACGATTAAGTAGAAAATTTTATATCAATTTTTTTTGATATTCCCAAGTCTTGTACGAGTATGAGTGGCGAAGTGAAAAAGTAAGTATGTTTGAAAGGGTCTTGACAAAAACATGAGAAATTAAGTTAATAAAAAGCAAAGTGGAAGTCTTAAATCATATTACGTTAATCTTACTCTTAGGGCGAGGATATGTGTAGCGCATTATGCGCAGTTTTTTTCCCCTTTTCCTTTAGACAGATCTTACACACTAGCTTATTATTAGATGCGCATAAAAAAAACACGATACATAATTTTGCGTGTGATATATTTTTTTCTTGGAAAAAAAACAGACAATGTATGACACAACATAATCTAACACAATATTAATACACGCTAAAATAAGTGAAATTTAACTATAATACGGAAGCATAACACAATGACACGTGAGCTTGTGCTGTGCTTGGGCCACATAGGGCCGTCTCAAGTAATACGGAGGCCCTGTGCTAAGTATAATAATTGGACCCTCAAAATTTAATAAGCCTAATTGTACTTCGTACTAATGTTTTTCTTGAGTTATATACTAGGACACTATACTAATGACCAAAAAACAAAAAGGAGAAAATTATACTCTGTCCATGAAATAAATAAGAAATATCACAAATAGAAAGCCAAATCTCACCAAGCGCCCCAAGCTCCTTTAAAACACCGTTTGCCAAATTTGACTATTCATTAGCCAATTACCACCATTGTTATTCCAATAGTTTCTAATGGAAGAGAAAACGTGGGAGCCTTTAGGCTAGATTTGATATGAACATAACTAACTAATGCCGGCGCTACCTACCAAAGGCTAGTTGATCACGTCTTCGACGATCAGAAGGGAAGGAACGTCGAGGTTTACGTGGACGATTCCATTGTAAAAAGCATCAAGGAGGAAGACCATGTCAAAGACTTGGCCGAGACCTTCGGAAATCTGAGGAAATACAACATGAAGCTGAACCCAAAGAAGTGTGTCTTCGGGGTTAAGTCAGGAAAGTTCCTCGGATTCATGGTGAGCGAAAGAGGAATTGACGCGAACCCGGACAAAGTCCAAGTAGCGTTGGATTTTCCCGAGCCGAGGACCAAGAGAGGCGTGTAGAGGCTAACCGGCAGGTTAGCAGCACTGTCAAGATTCATATCGAAGGCCTCGGACAAAGGAGCTCCTTTCTTCAAAGCGCTAAAGCCAAAAACCCTCCCCGGAGGAGAAGCAGAGCCCATCAAGAAAAAGGGGTCCCGAGGAAGGTGGACCCCGAGCTGATATGGGAACAAGTGTTAGGTTATGATACATATGACAATTCATAAATCATGCGGAAACAACCATTAAGCCAGGAATACATATTATTTACACATAATCATATAGCATAATTTAGATGCATACTCTTTGTTGCGTGCCTTCCCTAGCTGCGCCCGAACCGAACAAGAACAAGTCTTTAGGACTCCAAGTGTCGTCCCTCCGTAGATAGTCCACAGCACGTCCGGATCCGCCTTAAGATTGACCAACTAGAATCGCCCCTAAGGTACTATAAATTTTCGGCACTTTTGAGCAAGATGTGTGACTGAATTTTTCTCTCAAAACTCACTTTGAATACTTGAATAACTCGTTATAAATTGTGAACCCAGGCCACATATTTATAGGGGTATGGAAAGAGAATTGGAATCCTATTAGGATACGAATTAATTAAATTAGAATTATAATAAAACTCTTATTTAATTAATTTATCAAATAGAATTAGGAATTTAATCATTAAACGAACTCTGCATGTTTCAGGTTTCGTATGCAAACACAAACACTTACGCGAGCATGACCCGCAAGCGTGCAGGCCATGCCCGCGCACAGCCCACACGGCCGCACGGCCCACGCGAGCTACAAGCCCACGCGAGCTGCAGCAATGCTCGTAGCCCACTGCTCGCAGCTGCGCGCGCTGCGCGCGCTGTGCGCGCTGCCACGGCCTGGCCTTGCGCTGGGCCTGGCGTGGCCTTGGCTGTTCGTGTGGAGCGCTTGGCTTGCTGGGCCCTCGTCCGACAGGCCTCGTCCGATGCTTATTCGTACGATACGCTTCCGATTAAATTTCCGATTCCGGAATTTATTCCCGATACGAACAATATTTAACATTTCCGATTCCGGAATTAATTTCCGCTTCGAACAAATATTTAATATTTCCGTTTCCGGAATTATTTTCCGATTCCGATAATATTTCCCGATACGTACCATGTTTCCGTTTCCGGCATCATCTACGACTTGGATAATATTTATATTTCCGATACGATCCATATTTCCGTTTCCGGCAATATCATCGTTTCCGGAGTATTCATTTCTTGCCTGTGACGATCTCAGCTCCCACTGAAACCAAGATCCGTCGATTCCGAATATCCATAGATGGAGTATTTAATGCCATTAAATACTTGATCCGTTTACGTACTATTTGTGTGACCCTACGGGTTCAGTCAAGAGTAAGCTGTGGATTAATATCATTAATTCCACTTGAACTGAAGCGGCCTCTAGCTAGGCATTCAGCTCACTTGATCTCACTGAATTATTAACTTGTTAATTAATACTGAACCGCATTTATTAGACTTAACATAGAATGCATACTTGGACCAAGGGCATTATTTCCTTCAGTCTCCCACTTGTCCTTAGGGACAAGTGTGCATTTCCTAATTCCTTTGTCTCTCGATGCTTGCTCTTGAACATAAGGTAAGAGTTGTCATCCTTATTGTGTCCAGAGGTGTTCCTCGGTTTCAGAGTTCAACTGATCAAATAAACAGATAATCATGGCCTATGATTCATCCGAGCACGGCCATGCATTTCACAGTTTCTAGCTCTCCGAGTGGCCTTGTACAACTTTTAAGCATCTCATCCCGATTTATGGGAGGACAATCCCAATCTTGTGATCTTGAGATTAGACTTCGTTTGATAGGTGATTACCTGAGCGTTGCCTTTATAGCCTCCTTTTACGGTGCGACGGTTGGTCAACGTCAAAGCAACCAGTTCTCAAACAAGTAATCTCAAATCACTCAGGTATTGAGGATTTAGTGTCTAATAATTTTAATGAAATTTACTTATGACAGATTTTCATCTCTTACAGTAAAGTTTCATAGGTCTTGTCCGATACTAGTCTTCCCAAAGTAAGTATCTATGCAAATGATTATGACATTGCCATGTCCACATAGTTCAAGAAACAGAACTACTAGTCATCTTGCATTCTAATCGTCTAACGTTTTCTATGCGTCCAATTTTATAGAAAACTCCGACTAGGGACCATTTTCAACCTTTGACATTCAAGTTCACTTGATAGACATTTCTTAGTTACAGGACTGGTCCTGACAGTCTATCTTGAATATATCGTCAAATTGAAGGGACTCATCATTTAATAAACCACAAATTAAATGGAAAAATGAATTCTTTTCATTTATTGTGAATGATTAACCAATAATGTTTTACAAAGATTTAAACTCTAAAACTTTAAAACATTAAACAGAGACATCAAAGCCATTCTCCAATATGCTTGATTCCCATAGCTGCAGTGTGCGAGTTGTGCTTCGCCTGCGGCAGAGGTTTAGTTAATGGATCTGATATGTTGTCATCAGTACCAATTTTGCTTATCTCGACTTCTTTTCTTTCAACGAACTCTCGTAGAAGGTGAAATCTACGAAGTACATGCTTGACTCTCTGGTGGTGTCTAGGCTCCTTTGCCTGTGCAATAGCTCCGTTATTATCACAATACAGGGCTATTGGTCCTTTAATGGAGGGGACTACACCGAGTTCACCTATGAACTTCCTTAGCCATATAGCTTCCTTTGCTGCTTCATGTGCAGCAATTTACTCCGCTTCAGTTGTAGAATCCGCAATGGTGCTTTGCTTAGCACTTTTCCAGCTTACTGCTCCTCCGTTGAGGCAGAAGACAAACCCAGACTGTGATCTGAAATCATCTTTGTCGGTTTGGAAACTTGCGTCCGTATAGCCTTTAACAATTAATTCATCATCTCCACCATAGACCAGGAAGTCATCTTTGTGCCTTTTCAGGTACTTCAGAATGTTCTTGGCAGCAGTCCAATGCGCCTCTCCTGGGTCTGACTGGTATCTGCTCGTAGCACTGAGTGCGTACGCAACATCCGGGCGTGTACATATCATAGCATACATTATTGAACCAATCAATGATGCATATGGAATCCCATTCATTCGTCTACGCTCATCAAGTGTTTTTGGGCACTGAGTCTTGCTTAGAGTCATTCCATGAGACATGGGTAGGTAGCCTCGCTTGGAGTCCGCCATCTTGAACCTATCAAGCACCTTATTGATATAAGTGCTTTGACTAAGTCCAATCATCTGTTTAGATCTATCTCTGTAAATCTTGATGCCCAATATTTACTGTGCTTCTCCTAGATCTTTCATCGAAAAACATTTCCCAAGCCAAATCTTGACAGAGTTCAACATAGGAATGTCATTTCCGATAAGTAATATGTCGTCGACATAAAATACTAGGAAAGAAATTTTGCTCCCACTGACCTTCTTGTATACACAAGATTCGTCTGCGTTCTTGATGAAACCAAAGTCACTGACTGCTTCATCAAAACGTATATTCCAGCTCCTGGATGCTTGCTTCAATCCGTAGATTGACTTCTTTAGCTTGCATACCTTTTTAGCATTCTTTGGATCCTCAAAACCTTCAGGCTGTGTCATAAACACAGTTTCTGTTAAAACGCCGTTTAAGAAAGCAGTTTTGACATCCATCTGCCATATTTCGTAATCGTAATATGCAGCGATTGCTAACATTATCCGAATAGACTTTAGCATTGCAACTGGTGAAAAGGTTTCATCATAATCCACACCGTGGACTTGCCTGTAACCTTTTGCAACCAATCTAGCTTTGAAAACTTCAAGTTTCCCATCCTTGTCCTTTTTCAGTTTGAAAACCCATTTGCTTCCAATGGCTTGGTAGCCATCTGGCAAATCGACCAAATCCCATACTTGGTTTTCAGACATGGAGTCTAATTCAGATTGCATGGCTTCTTGCCAATGCTTGGAGCTAGGGCTCGTCATAGCTTGTTTGTAAGTCGCAGGTTCATCACTTTCAAGTAATAGAACGTCATAGCTCTCGTTCGTCAAAATACCTAAGTACCTTTCCGGTTGAGATCTATATCTTTGCGATCTACGCGGGGTAACATTTCTAGATTGACCATGATTCTCACCAGATTCTTCTAAAGATCTCTGAGTTTCATCCTGAACGTCATCTTGAGCATTCTCTAGAGTTTGTTGTTCGACTCGAATTTCTTCGAGGTCTACTTTTCTCCCACTTGTCATTTTGGAAATGTGATCTTTCTCCAAAAAGACACCATCTCGAGCAACAAACACCTTGTTCTCAGATGTATTGTAGAAGTAATACCCCTTTGTTTCCTTTGGATAGCCCACAAGGATACATTTGTTAGATTTTGGATGAAGTTTGTCTGAAATTAATCGTTTGACGTATACTTCACATCCCCAAATCTTAAGAAAAGACACATTTGGAGGCTTTCCAAACCATAACTCGTATGGAGTCTTTTCGACAGCTTTAGACGGAGCTCTATTTATAGTGAGTGCAGCTGCATGTCCCCAAAATTCTAATGGAAGTTCGGCCTGACCCATCATTGACCTGACCATGTCTAGCAAGGTTCTGTTCCTCCGTTCCGACACACCGTTCCACTGTGGTGTTCCAGGAGGAGTCAATTCTGATAGAATTCCACATTCTTTCAGATGGTCATCAAATTCATAGCTCAGATATTCACCGCCTCTATCAGACCGCAGTGCCTTAATCTTCTTGCCTAATTGATTCTCTACTTCACTCTGAAATTCCTTGAATTTGTCAAAGGATTCAGACTTATGCTTCATTAGGTAGACATAACCATATCTACTGAAGTCATCAGTGAAAGTGATAAAGTAGCTGAAACCACCTCTAGCATTTGTACTCATTGGTCCACATACATCTGTATGGATTAAACCCAATAGTTCATTTGCTCTTTCTCCAACTTTAGAGAAAGGTTGCTTTGTCATTTTGCCAAGTAAACATGATTCGCATTTACCATAATCCTCTAAGTCAAATGGTTCTAGAATTCCTTCCTTTTGAAGTCTTTCTAAGCGTTTCAAGTTTATATGGCCTAATCGACAATGCCACAGATAGGTGAGATCTGAATCATTCTTTTTGGCCTTTTTGGTATTTATGTTATATACTTGTTTGTCGTGATCTAATAAATAAAGTCCATTGACTAATCTAGCAGATCCATAAAACATCTCTTTAAAATAAAACGAACAACTATTGTCTTTTATTAAAAAGGAAAATCCCTTTGCATCTAGGCAAGAAACTGAAATGATGTTTTTAGTAAGACTTGGAACATGGAAACAATCTTCCAGTTCCAAAACTAGCCCGGAGGGCAACGACAAAAAGTAAGTTCCTACAGCTAATGCAGCAATCCGTGCTCCATTTCCCACTCGTAGGTCGACTTCACCCTTGCTTAACTTTCTACTTCTTCTTAGTCCTTGTGGATTGGAACATAAGTGTGAGCCACAACCTGTATCTAATACCCAGAAGTTGAATTAGCAAGTATACAGTCTATAACGAAAATACCTGAAGATGGAACGACTGTTCCGTTCTTCTGATCTTCCTTTAGCTTCAAGCAATCTCTCTTCCAATGCCCCTTCTTCTTGCAGTAGAAGCATTCGGATTCAGAAGTGGGTTGACTGACCTTCCTCTTTACAGATTTGGCGCCAGTTTGCTTAGTTGGGCTGGCCTTGTTGCCACCTTTCTTAGCATTCCTCTTCTTTCCAGATTTCTTGAACTTGCCCCTGTTAGGTTATGATACATATGACAATTCATAAATCATGCGGAAAAACCATTTAGCCAGGAATACATATTATTTACACATAATCATATAGCATAGTTTAGATGCATACTCTTTGTTGCGTGCCTTCCCTAGCTGCGCCCGAACCGAACAAGAACAAGTCTTTAGGACTCCAAGTGTCGTCCCTCCGTAGATAGTCCACAGCACGTCCGGATCCGCCTTAAGATTGACCAACTAGAATCGCCCTTAAGGTACTAAAGAATTTCGGCACTTATAGTCAAGAAATGTGTCTGAATTTTCTCTCAAAAACTCACTTTGAATACTTGAATTATCTATGAAAATATGTGACCCTAGGCACTTATTTATAGAGTTATGGAAAGGGTTTTGGAATTCTATTAGGATACTAATTTATTTAATTATAACCCTACTAGGACTCTAATTAAATAATCATTATCTAATAGTTTTAGGATTTAATCACACTTCGAATCCTGATTGCTTCAGGATTCCCGCACAAGCATTGCACGAGCACCGTACACCTGCGCAAGCCTTGCGGCCCACGCTAGGCGCACAGCGCTCGGCCCACTGCTGTGCTCCGCGCGCGCGCCCAAGGCCTTGGCTAGGCCTGGCCTTGCGCTGGGCCTGGTCGAGGCTTTGGCGTGCGCTGGTGTGCGTTGGCTCGCTGGGCGACGGCCTGGCTTCGTGCTGGGCCTTCGTCTAGCGGGCCTCGTCCGATGCTAATTCGTACGATACGCTTCCGATTAAATTCCCGTTTCCGGAATTCATTTCCGATACGAACAATATTTAATATTTCCGATTCCGGAATTAATTTCCGTTTCGAACAAATATTTAATATTTCCGTTTCCGGAATTATTTTCCGATTCCGATAATATTTCCGATTCTGACAATATTTCCGTTTCTGGCAATATTTCCGATTCTGGCAATATTTCCATTTCCGATAATATTTTGCGATACGTACCATGTTTCCGTTTCCGGCAACATCTACGACTTGGATAATATTTATATTTCCGATACGATCCATATTTCCGTTTCCGGCAATATCATCGTTTCTGGAGTATTCATTTCTTGCCTGTGACGATCTCAGCTCCCACTGAAGCCAAGATCCGTCGATTCCGAATGTCCATAGATGGAGTATCTAATGCCATTAAATACTTGATCCGTTTACGTACTATTTGTGTGACCCTACGGGTTCAGTCAAGAGTAAGCTGTGGATTAATATCATTAATTCCACTTGAACTGAAGCGGCCTCTAGCTAGGCATTCAGCTCACTTGATCTCACTGAATTATTAACTTGTTAATTAATACTGAACCGCATTTATTAGACTTAACATAGAATGCATACTTGGACCAAGGGCATTATTTCCTTCAGTCTCCCACTTGTCCTTAGGGACAAGTGTGCATTTCTTAATTCCTTTGTCGCTCGATGCTTGCTCTTGAACATAAGGTAAGAGTTGTGATCCTTATTATGTCCAGAGGTGTTCCTCGATTTCAGAGTTCAACTGATCAAATAAACAGATAATCATAGCCTATGATTCATCCGAGCACGGCCATGCATTTCACAGTTTCTAGCTCTCCGAGTGGCCTTGTACAACTTTTAAGCATCTCATCCCGATTTATGGGAGGACACTCCCAATCTTGCGATCTTGAGATTAGACTTCGTTTGATAGGTGATTACCTGAGCGTTGCCTTTATAGCCTCCTTTTACGGTGCGACGGTTGGTCAACGTCAAAGCAACCAGTTCTCAAACAAGTAATCTCAAATCACTCAGGTATTGAGGATTTAGTGTCTAATAATTTTAATGAAATTTACTTATGACAGATTTTCATCTCTTATAGTAAAGTTTCATAGGTCTTGTCCGATACTAGTCTTCCCAAAGTAAGTATCTATGCAAATGATTATGACATTGCCATGTCCACATAGTTCAAGAAACAGAACTACTAGTCATCTTGCATTCTAATCGTCTAACGTTTTCTATGCGTCCAATTTTATAGAAAACTCCGACTAGGGACCATTTTCAACCTTTGACATTCAAGTTCACTTGATAGACATTTCTTAGTCACAGGACTGGTCCTGACAGTCTATCTTGAATATATCGTCAAATTGAAGGGACTCATCATTTAATAAACCACAAATTAAATGGAAAAATGAATTCTTTTCATTTATTGTGAATGATTAACCAATAATGTTTTACAAAGATTTAAACTCTAAAAATTTAAAACATTAAATAGAGACATCAAAGCCATTCTCCAATATGCTTGATTCCCATAGCTGCAGTGTGCGAGTTGTGCTTCGCTTGCGGCAGAGGTTTAGTCAATGGATCTGATATGTTGTCATCAGTTCCAATTTTGCTTATCTTGACTTCTTTTCTTTCAACGAACTCTCGTAGAAGGTGAAATCTACGAAGTACATGCTTGACTCTCTGGTGGTGTCTAGGCTCCTTTGCCTGTGCAATAGCTCCGTTATTGTCACAATACAGGGCTATTGGTCCTTTAATGGAGGGGACTACACCAAGTTCTCCTATGAACTTCCTTAGCCATATAGCTTCCTTTGCTGCTTCATGTGCAGCAATGTACTCCGCTTCAGTTGTAGAATCCGCAATGGTGCTTTGCTTAGCACTTTTCCAGCTTACTGCTCCTCCGTTGAGGCAGAAGACAAACCCAGACTGTGATCTGAAATCATCTTTGTCGGTTTGGAAACTTGCGTCCGTATAGCCTTTAACAATTAATTCATCATCTCCACCATAGACCAGGAAGTCATCTTTGTGCCTTTTCAGGTACTTCAGAATATTCTTGGCAGCAGTCCAATGCGCCTCCCCTGGGTCTGACTGGTATCTGCTCGTAGCACTGAGTGCGTACGCAACATCCGGGCGTGTACATATCATAGCATACATTATTGAACCAATCAATGATGCATATGGAATCCCATTCATTCGTCTACGCTCATCAAGTGTTTTTGGGCACTGAGTCTTGCTTAGAGTCATTCCATTAGACATGGGTAGGTAGCCTCGCTTGGAGTCCGCCATCTTGAACCTATCAAGCACCTTATTGATATAAGTGCTTTGACTAAGTCCAATCATCTTTTTAGATCTATCTCTGTAAATCTTGATGCCCAATATGTACTGTGCTTCTCCTAGATCTTTCATCGAAAAACATTTCCCAAGCCAAATCTTGACAGAGTTCAATATAGGAATGTCATTTCCGATAAGTAATATGTCGTCGACATATAATACTAGGAAAGCAATTTTTGCTCCCACTGACCTTCTTGTATACACAAGATTCGTCTGCGTTTTTGATGAAACCAAAGTCACTGACTGCTTCATCAAAACGTATATTCCAGCTCCTGGATGCCTGCTTCAATCCGTAGATTGACTTCTTTAGCTTGCATACCCTTTTAGCATTCTTTGGATCCTCAAAACCTTCAGGCTGTGTCATAAACACAGTTTCTGTTAAAACGCCGTTTAAGAAAGCAGTTTTGACATCCATCTGCCATATTTCGTAATCGTAATATGCAGCGATTGCTAACATTATCCGAATAGACTTTAGCATTGCAACTGGTGAAAAGGTTTCATCGTAATCCACACCGTGGACTTGCCTGTAACCTTTTGCAACCAATCTAGCTTTGAAAACTTCAAGTTTCCCATCCTTGTCCTTTTTCAGTTTGAAAACCCATTTGCTTCCAATGGCTTGGTAGCCATCTGGCAAATCGACCAGATCCCATACTTGGTTTTCAGACATGGAGTCTAATTCAGATTGAATGGCTTCTTGCCATTGCTTGGAGCTAGGGCTCGTCATAGCTTGTTTGTAAGTCGCAGGTTCATCACTTTCAAGTAATAGAACGTCATAGCTCTCGTTCGTTAAAATACCTAAGTACCTTTCTGGTTGAGATCTATATCTTTGCGATCTACGCGGGGTAATATTTCTAGTTTGACCATGATTCTCACCAGATTCTTCTAAAGATCTCTGAGTTTCATCCTGAATGTCATCTTGAGCATTCTCTAGAGTTTGTTGTTCGACTCGAATTTCTTCGAGGTCTACTTTTCTCCCACTTGTCATTTTGGAAATGTGATCTTTCTCCAAAAAGACACCATCTCGAGCAACAAATACCTTGTTCTCAGATGTATTGTAGAAGTAATACCCCTTTGTTTCCTTTGGATAGCCCACAAGGATACATTTGTCAGATTTTGGATGAAGTTTGTCTGAAATTAATCGTTTGACGTATACTTCACATCCCCAAATCTTAAGAAAAGACACATTTGGAGGCTTTCCAAACCATAATTCGTATGGAGTCTTTTCGACAGCTTTAGACGGAGCTCTATTTATAGTGAGTGCAGCTGTATTTAGTGCATGTCCCCAAAATTCTAATGGAAGTTCGGCCTGACCTATCATTGACCTGACCATGTCTAGCAAGGTTCTGTTCCTCCGTTCCGACACACCGTTCCATTGTGGTGTTCCTGGAGGATTCAATTCTGATAGAATTTCACATTCTTTCAGATGGTCATCAAATTCATAGCTCAGATATTCACCGCCTCTATCAGACCGCGGTGCCTTAATCTTCTTGCCTAATTGATTCTCTACTTCACTCTGAAATTCCTTGAATTTGTCAAAGGATTCGGACTTATGCTTCATTAGGTAGACATAACCATACCTACTGAAGTCATCAGTGAAAGTGATAAAGTAGCTGAAACCACCTCTAGCATTTGTACTCATTGGTCCACATACATCTGTATGGATTAAACCCAATAGTTCATTTGCTCTTTCTCCAATTTTAGAGAAAGGTTGCTTTGTCATTTTGCCAAGTAAACATGATTCGCATTTACCATAATCCTCTAAGTCAAATGGTTCTAGAATTCCTTCCTTTTGAAGTCTTTCTAAGCGTTTCAAGTTTATATGGCCTAATCGACAATGCCACAGATAGGTGAGATCTGAATAATCCTTTTTGGCCTTTTTGGTATTTATGTTATATACTTGTTTGTCGTGATCTAATAAATAAAGTCCATTGACTAATCTAGCAGATCCATAAAACATCTCTTTAAAATAAAACGAACAACTATTGTCTTTTATTAAAAAGGAAAATCCCTTAGCATCTAAGCAAGAAACTGAAATGATGTTTTTAGTAAGACTTGGAACATGGAAACATTCTTCCAGTTCCAAAACTAGCCCGGAGGGCAACGACAAATAGTAAGTTCCTACAGCTAATGCAGCAATCCGTGCTCCGTTTCCCACTCGTAGGTCGACTTCACCCTTGCTTAACTTTCTACTTCTTCTTAGTCCCTGTGGATTGGAACATAAGTGTGAGCCACAACCTGTATCTAATACCCAAGAAGTTGAATTAGCAAGTATACAGTCTATAACGAAAATACCTGAAGATGGAACGACTGTTCCGTTCTTCTGATCTTCCTTTAGTTTTGGACATTCTCTTTTGTAATGGCCTATTCCATCACAATAAAGACAGCTTGATGTGGACTTGTCCTGCTTTGATTTAGCATTGCCCTTGGACTTTCCACTTTTCTTGAACGGTCTCCTTCTAGCCTTGAGTAAATCTTTGGCTTCACAGTCCAGTATTATTTCAGCCTTTCTGACAAGGTGAACAAATTCTGCAACTGTTTCTTCTCTTGGTTCACTTAGGTATAGTTGCTTGGAGCGACCAAACCCACTGTGTAGTGAATTGAGCAAGATAGAGACTGCCATCCTTTCGCTTATTGGTGTTCCTAGTAGACTTAGGCGATCAAAGTATGAACGCATAAGATCCACATGGAACCTCAGTGGGACGCCTACCCTCTGTTTAGTGCGAAGGAGCTGAACATGTGTTTCTTGGACCTCCATCCTATAACACCTGTTGGGAGAACTAACCTTTAGACCAGACATTGATTCAATCAATTCATGGACGTTCAGGTCCCTGTCCTTCGTGCTTCCACGACAGATATCCCTCAGATTCTTGATGAGCGTAAAAGGTTCATAGGCTACAAACCTTCTAGCCCAATCATCAGGGATATTGTTCAGCATGAGACTCATAACCTTTTTGAGATCCGCATCCCAGGCGTAAAATCTCTCAGGGGTCATGTCTCTGGCATAGTAGCTTGGCATGGGATGTGATAGTACATACTCAAGTCCATTGAGTTTGACTATTTCAACTAGCTTAGCTTCCCATTCAAGAAAATTTGCCAGGTTCAGCTTGACCATAAGCTCAGAACCCTTGATGATGTTTTGATTGTTGTTTGCCATATTAAAAACTACAATTGAAAAGAATAAACAAATAAATAACCATTCACAGTTTCTCTTAATAAACTTAAATTCTAGCATACATGCATAATTCAATGTTTATTAAGCATTTTATTCAAGTTATGTGTTCCGGCAGGTGTGAATAAAATGATTCCAAGATCCTAAAATCATTGAAGAACTAAGCACAGTTTGTCGACTTAATCCTAAAACATCTTAGGTAAGCAAAAGCCTTTTGCTAATAGTCTAGAAACTATTCTTGGTTGATAGGTACGTCTAAGAACTTATTAGGTAAACCTATCGATTTTGCCACGACATAAAAGGACTCCTTACTTATATCGTTGAGTTTCACCAAAACTAACATGTACTCACAATTATTTGTGTACCTTGCCCCTTTAGGACCAATAAGTAACACCTCGCTGAGCGAAAACTATTACTAGATTGATGTAAAGGATATCCAAGCAAGTGTATATTTTGGCATGGCACCTTTTAACTCAATTTTTAAGTTTGGAACTTAAGGCTCTTACTATATTGGTTAGATTTTAAGTGAACTAAAATCCTTAATCATGCAACATAATCAAGCCACAATCTTATGCATTATTAAGACATATTTAAAGCAATAAATAACTTAAAGCATGCATAAGATAAATGTGATCTAGTATGGCCCGACTTCATCTTGAAGCTTTGACTTCAAAGTCCGTCTTGAAAATCTCCGTGGGAGGCACCATTTACTTCAAATAGGATAAGCTATAATTAAAACTAATTACAACTATTTGATGGTACGCAGACCATATTTGAATTGAAAAACAACTTTGGTACTTTAGACCAATTACATTCAAATTAATGGTGCGCAGACCATATTTTCTATCCTATTTGGGCCATACTAGTCACTTCATAACCTGCAAAACAGTACATATACAATATATACCATTCACCCATTCATTATCATGAATGGCCCACATAGCTGGTTAGTAAAACACATTATGCATCACGTAAACATTTGCAGCAATTAATCAAGGGCACCAATAATCTACCAATTATTCAGTCCTTATTAATTCTAATCAAGTTGTTTTAACCTTAAGGATTTGTAGACCTAATCAAGAGTTTATGACTAAAAGGGCTCCCACTTAAACCAATAAATTCGTATGCTTTACTAATTTTAAACATAAAAATGTATTTCTAGTCTAACCGGAAACATACAAATTTAATTAAAATTTAAAGCTCATATGAATTTATAATTGAATCCAAAAAGTTTAATTTGATTTCAGTCGTATTTAAATTAATTCATGATTTTAATTTTAGTAAAATAATTAGAATAAATAAAATTTATTATAATTACAATATTCAAAATTAAAATCCAAGAAAATAATTTAAATTATGAATTTTAAAATTAATTAAAATTACGTAAACTGAAAAATTTCAAATTAAACATTCAAAACGATCTAATCGCAACGCAAACACCCTACGCATCGCACGCCCATGGGCCACACGCACACAGCCATCGCTGGCCATGTGCGCGCAGCCCATGCGCTCGTCGCATAGCTGCTGCATCTTCCATCGCAAGCCATCGCACAAGTGGTGCTAGCTGCGCGCGCGCCAGCGCTCGACGCACGCACGCCATCGCTCGCTGTGCGCGCTCGCCAGCGCTTGCTGCGCGCGCTCCAGCGCTTGATACACGCGAGCCATCGCTCGCTGTGCGCGAGCAATTACGTGCTGCGCGCGATCAGAGCTGGGCGCAGCGCTCGTGGCACGCGAGCTTGCGCTCGCTGCGCGCGAGGCTGCGCGCGCTTGCGCGAGGCAGTGCGCGTTGTGGCGCAGCTCGCTTGCTGCCCACACGCGACTGCCATGCCTTGCCTTCGCCCATGCCCATTCATCCATAGCTCGTGGCCCACGACACAAGGCAGGGCTGCTGCCTTGTGCTCGTGCACCATGCCCCTGCTCATTGCATTCGTGCCGCACGGGCGACGAGCTCCCTTGCTCGTCGTCGCATGCCCGCACTATACAACACCCCTTAAGGGTAACACGAAGCGTCCATTGCTTTGTGCGTGCAAGTTATATGAACGAATCGCATAAAAATTTAAAATTTATAATTAAAATTAATGACAAATTAATAAATAATATTAATTTCATAATTTTAGGGCGAAAAATCGAAAATTTATTATTCAATTGATTTCCGATTATTATGGATTGAAGCCTAGGTCATAAAAATTTAAAATTTATTATAAATTTACAATTTTTATGGTGGTTTTTAATCATAGGTTTCTAATTAAATTATAATTAATTTATGAAAATCAAATTAATTCTAAATTATTCTAATTTTCAACAAATTAATCATAATTACAAATTAGATTGCATAATTAACAAGGCTAGGCATTCAAACTTGTTAAACATATACAGTAGGTCAATCAAAAATTCAAGATTTATCAACAAGAATCGCAAATATTTAATTTAACATCTTAAATTTACAAAGTTTTGCATTCGAAAAACTAAAACCTTCGAAAAGTCATAGTTAGGCTTCGAATTTGAGAATTCTGGGTTCGGCAGAAAAATATTATTTTTGTCAAAATTTTAGAATGCCTTTTACATGCGGAATTGACACAAAAATCACTCGATTTGGATGAGTAACGAAGAAACTGCCGAAAAACAGCGTACGTATAATTAAATAAACGCAATTTGCAATTAATTAACAATTACGAAAATTAATCACCCCTTTTAATACTTGCAAATTTGTAATATTTAACCATGTTCATGCAATTTAGATTATGAAAATAATAAGAGGCTCGTGATACCACTGTTAGGTTATGATACATATGACAATTCATAAATCATGCGGAAAAACCATTTAGCCAGGAATACATATTATTTACACATAATCATATAGCATTGTTTAGATGCATACTCTTTGTTGCGTGCCTTCCCTAGCTGCGCCCGAACCGAACAAGAACAAGTCTTTAGGACTCCAAGTGTCGTCCCTCCGTAGATAGTCCACAGCACGTCCGGATCCGCCTTAAGATTGACCAACTAGAATCGCCCTTAAGGTACTAAAGAATTTCGGCACTTATAGTCAAGAAATGTGTCTGAATTTTCTCTCAAAAACTCACTTTGAATACTTGAATTATCTATGAAAATATGTGACCCTAGGCACTTATTTATAGAGTTATGGAAAGGGTTTTGGAATCCTATTAGGATACTAATTTATTTAATTATAACCCTACTAGGACTCTAATTAAATAATCATTATCTAATAGTTTTAGGATTTAATCACACTTCGAATCCTGATTGCTTCAGGATTCCCGCACAAGCATTGCACGAGCACCGTACACCCGCGCAAGCCTTGCGGCCCACGCTAGGCGCACAGCGCTCGGCCCACTGCAATGCTCCGCGCGCGCGCCCAAGGCCTTGGCTGGGCCTGGCCTTGCGCTGGGCCTGGTCGAGGCTTTGGCGTGCGCTGGTGTGCGTTGGCTCGCTGGGCGACGGCCTGGCTTCGTGCTGGGCGTTCGTCTAGCGGGCCTCGTCCGATGCTAATTCGTACGATACGCTTCCGATTAAATTCCCGATTCCGGAATTCATTTCCGATACGAACAATATTTAATATTTCCGATTCCGGAATTAATTTCCGTTTCGAACAAATATTTAATATTTCCGTTTCCGGAATTATTTTCCGATTCCGATAATATTTCCGATTCTGACAATATTTCCGTTTCCGGCAATATTTCCGATTCTGGCAATATTTCCATTTCCGATAATATTTTCCGATACGTACCATGTTTCCGTTTCCGGCAACATCTACGACTTGGATAATATTTATATTTCCAATACGATCCATATTTCCGTTTCCGGCAATATCATCGTTTCCGGAGTATTCATTTCTTGGCTGTGACGATCTCAGCTCCCACTGAAACCAAGATCCGTCGATTCCGAATGTCCATAGATGGAGTATCTAATGCCATTAAATACTTGATCCGTTTACGTACTATTTGTGTGACCCTACGGGTTCAGTCAAGAGTAAGCTGTGGATTAATATCATTAATTCCACTTGAACTGAAGCGGCCTCTAGCTAGGCATTCAGCTCACTTGATCTCACTGAATTATTAACTTGTTAATTAATACTGAACCGCATTTATTAGACTTAACATAGAATGCATACTTGGACCAAGGGCATTATTTCCTTCAGCCCCCACGCACCATAAGCACATCCTGCTTATCACTTTTGAGCGTCTTTTCAGCGGTCTTCAGCATACCGTGAAGCTCAGTGAGCGTTTTGTCCAGACTATTCATACTGTAGTTCAGTTTGAACTGATCATACCCGCTATGAAGAGAATGGAGGATGGTGTCTATAGCCATTTCCTGAGAAAATTGCTGATCCAGCCGACTCATATTCTCAATGAGTCCAATCATTTTGAGAACATGTGGACTTACGGGCTCGCCTTTCTTAAGCTTGGTCTCAAGAATTTGCCTATGAGTCTCGAATCTTTCGACTCGAGCCAGATCTTGGAACATGTTCTTCAACTGACTGATGATTGTGAAAGCATCTGAGTTGATGAACGTTTTCTGCAGATCCGCACTCATGGTGGCGAGCATTAGACATTTCACATCCTTGTTGGCATCAATCCAACGATTGAGGGCTGCCTGAGTGACCCCGTCGCCTGCAGCTTCGGGCATCGCCTCATCTAGGACATACTCCTTTTCTTCCTGCATAAGAACTATTTGCAAGTTCCTTTGCCAGTCAAGGAAGTTTTTCCCGTTCAACTTCTCCTTTTCGAGAATTGATCGAATGTTGAATGAATTGTTGTTTGCCATATTAAAAACTACAATTGAAAAGAATAAACAAATAAATAACCATTCACAGTTTCTCTTAATAAACTTAAATTCTAGCATACATGCATAATTCAATGTTTATTAAGCATTTTATTCAAGTTATGTGTTCCGGCAGGTGTGAATAAAATGATTCCAAGATCCTAAAATCATTGAAGAACTAAGCACAGTTTGTCGACTTAATCCTAAAACATCTTAGGTAAGCAAAAGCCTTTTGCTAATAGTCTAGAAACTATTCTTGGTTGATAGGTACGTCTAAGAACTTATTAGGTAAACCTATCGATTTTGCCACGACATAAAAAGACTCCTTACTTATATCGTTGAGTTTCACCAAAACTAACATGTACTCACAATTATTTGTGTACCTTGCCCCTTTAGGACCAATAAGTAACACCTCGCTGAGCGAAAACTATTACTAGATTGATGTAAAGGATATCCAAGCAAGTGTATATTTTGGCATGGCACCTTTTAACTCAATTTTTAAGTTTGGAACTTAAGGCTCTTACTATGTTGGTTAGATTTTAAGTGAACTAAAATCCTTAATCATGCAACATAATCAAGCCACAATCTCATGTATAATTAAGACATATTTAAAGCAATAAATAACTTAAAGCATGCATAAGATAAATGTGATCTAGTATGGCCCGACTTCATCTTGAAGCTTTAACTTCAAAGTCCGTCTTGAAAATCTCCGTGGGAGGCATCATTTTCTTCAAATAGGATAAGCTATAATTAAAACTAATTACAACTATTTGATGGTACGCAGACCATATTTGAATTGAAAAATAACTTTGGTACTTTAGACCAATTACATTCAAATTAATGGTACGCAGACCATATTTTCTATCCTATTTGGGCCATACTAGTGACTTCATAACCTGCAAAACAGTACATGTACAATATATACCATTCACCCATTCATTATCATGAATGGCCCACATAGCTGGTTAGTAAAACACATTATGCATCACGTAAACATTTGCAGCAATTAATCAAGGGCACCAATAATCTACCAATTATTCAGTCCTTATTAATTCTAATCAAGTTGTTTTAACCTTAAGGATTCGTAGACCTAATCAAGAGTTTATGACTAAAAAGCGCTCCCACTTAAACCAATAAATTCATATGCTTTACTAATTTTAAACATAAAAATGTATTTCAAGTCTAACCGGAAACATACAAATTTAATTAAAATTTAAAGCCCATATAAATTTATAATTGAATCCAAAATTTTTAATTTGATTTCGGTCGTATTTAAATTAATTCATGATTTTAATTTTAGTAAAATAATTAGAATAAATAAAATTTATTATAATTACAATATTCAAAATTAAAATCCAAGAAAATAATTTATATTATTAATTTTAAAATTAATTAAAATTACGTAAACTGAAAATTTCAAATTAAACATTCAAAACGATCTAATCGTAATGCAAACACCCTACGCATCGCACGCCCATGGGCCACACGCACACAGCCATCGCTGGCCATGTGCGCGCAGCCCATGCGCTCGTCGCATAGCTGCTGCATCTTCCGATCGCAAGCCATCGCACAAGTGGTGCTCGCTGCGCGCGCGCCAGCGCTCGATGCACGCGAGCCATCGCTCGCTGTGCGCGCTCGCCAGCGCTTGCTGCGCGCGCTCCAGCGCTTGATACACGCGAGCCATCGCTCGCTGTGCGCGAGCAATTGCTCGCTGCGCGCGATCAACGCTGGGCGCAGCGCTCGTGGCACGCGAGCTTGCGCTCGCTGCGCGCGAGGCAGTGCGCGTTGTGGCGCAGCTCGCTTGCTGCCCACACGCGACTGCCGTGCCTTGCCTTCGCCCATGCCCATTCGTCCATAGCTCGTAGCCCACGACACAAGGCAGGGCTGCTGCCTTGTGCTTGTGCACCATGCCCTTGCTCATTGCATTCGTGCCGCACGGGCGACGAGCTCCCTTGCTCGTCGTCGCATGCCCGCACTATACAACACCCCTTAAGGGTAACACGAAGCGTCCATTGCTTTGTGCGTGCAAGATATATGAACGAATCGCATAAAAATTTAAAATTTATATTTAAAATTAATGACAAATTAATAAATTAATATTAATTTCACAATTTTTGGGCGAAAAATCGAAAATTTATTATTCAATTGATTTCCGATTATCATGGATTCAAGCCTAGGTCATAAAAATTTAAAATTTATCATAAATTTACAATTTTTATGGTGGTTTTTAATCATAGGTTTCTAATTAAATTATAATTAATTATGAAAATCAAATTAATTCTAAATTATTCTAATTTTCATCAAATTAATCATAATTACAAATTAGATTGCATAATTAACAAGGCTAGGCATTCAAACTTGTTAAACATATACAGTAGGTCAATCAAAAATTCAAGATTTATCAACAAGAATCGCAAATATTTAATTTAACATCTTAAATTTACGAAATTTTGCATTCGAAAAACTAAAACCTTCGAAAAGTCATAGTTAGGCTTCGAATTTGAGAATTCTGGGTTCGGCAGAAAAACAGTATTTTTGTCAAAATTTTAGAATGCCTTTTACATGCGGAATTGACAAAAAAATCACTCAATTTGGATGAGTAACGAAGAAACTGCCGAAAAACTGTGTACGTATAATTAAATAAACGCAATTTGCAATTAATTAACAATTACGAAAATTAATCACCCTTTTAATTCTTGCAAATTTGTAATATTTAACCATGTTCATGCAATTTAGATTATGAAAATAATAAGAGGCTCTGATACCACTGTTAGGTTATGATACATATGACAATTCATAAATCATGCGGAAACAACCATTAAGCCAGGAATACATATTATTTACACATAATCATATAGCATAATTTAGATGCATACTCTTTGTTGCGTGCCTTCCCTAGCTGCGCCCGAACCGAACAAGAACAAGTCTTTAGGACTCCAAGTGTCGTCCCTCCGTAGATAGTCCACAGCACGTCCGGATCCGCCTTAAGATTGACCAACTAGAATCGCCCCTAAGGTACTATAAATTTTCGGCACTTTTGAGCAAGATGTGTGACTGAATTTTTCTCTCAAAACTCACTTTGAATACTTGAATAACTCGTTATAAATTGTGAACCCAGGCCACATATTTATAGGGGTATGGAAAGAGAATTGGAATCCTATTAGGATACGAATTAATTAAATTAGAATTATAATAAAACTCTTATTTAATTAATTTATCAAATAGAATTAGGAATTTAATCATTAAACGAACTCTTCATGTTTCAGGTTTCGTATGCGAACACAAACACTTACGCGAGCATGACCCGCAAGCGTGCAAGCCATGCCCGCGCATAGCCCACACGGCCGCACGGCCCACGCGAGCTACAAGCCCACGCGAGCTGCAGCAATGCTCGCAGCCCACTGCACGCAGCTGCGCGCGCTGTGCGCGATGCCACGGCCTGCTGGGCCTGGCCTTGCGCTGGGCCTGGCGTGGCCTTGGCTGTTCGTGTGGCGCGCTTGGCTTGCTGGGCGATGGCCTGGCTTCGTGCTAGGCCCTCGTCCGGCAGGCCTCGTCCGATGCTTATTCGTACGATACGCTTCCGATTAAATTTCCGATTCCGGAATTTATTCCCGATACCAACAATATTTAACATTTCCGATTCCGGAATTAATTTCCGTTTCGAACAAATATTTAATATTTCCGTTTCCGGAATTATTTTCCGATTCCGATAATATTTCCCGATACGTACCATGTTTCCGTTTCCGGCAACATCTACGACTTGGATAATATTTATATTTCCGATACGATCCATATTTCCGTTTCCGGCAATATCATCGTTTCTGGAGTATTCATTTCTTGCCTGTGACGATCTCAGCTCCCACTGAAACCAAGATCCGTCGATTCCGAATATCCATAGATGGAGTATTTAATGCCATTAAATACTTGATCCGTTTACGTACTATTTGTGTGACCCTACGGGTTCAGTCAAGAGTAAGCTGTGGATTAATATCATTAATTCCACTTGAACTGAAGCGGCCTCTAGCTAGGCATTCAGCTCACTTGATCTCACTGAATTATTAACTTGTTAATTAATACTGAACCGCATTTATTAGACTTAACATAGAATGCATACTTGGACCAACGGCATTATTTCCTTCAACAAGAGCAAAAAGAAACGTTCCAACAGCTCTGGGCTCACCTAGCCCAACTGCCGACGCTGGCCAGGCCAAAAGAGGGGGAAACCCTATATTTATACTTCGCAGTCAGCCCCGGGACCGTGAGCGCAGTACTTCTTAGGGAAGAGAAGAAAAAGTAACAACCAATCTACTTCACTAGTCGAACGCTAACAGGTGCCGAAACTCGGTACCCACTCATTGAGAAAGTGGCATATGCAGTGGTGGTAGCTGCAAGAAAGCTGAGACCATACTTCGACTCTCATCAGATCGTAGTATTAACCGACTAACCGCTCGAAAAAGTACTTGAGAAAATAGAGAGGTCGGGAAGATTGGCTGCGTGGGCCTTCGAGCTATCAGAGTTCGGCATCAAATACCAGCCGAGGACAGCCATCAAGGCACAAGCACTCGCTGACTTCTTGGCCGAATGCTCATACCAAGAGGTATTGGATGATACAAAGAGCACTTGGGAGGTCTTCATTGATGGATCTTCCACAGTAAACGGCTCGGGAGCCGGAGTTGTACTGATCTCACCAACAGGGAAAAGCATAGAGTATGCACTGAAGTTTGGCTTCAAAGCAACTAACAACAAGGCCGAATATGAGGCTGCAATCGCAGGGATAGAACTTTGTTTATCCTTGGAAGCCGAACATGTTTGTCTCAAGACTGATTCACAGCTCGTAGCCAATCAAATCCGAGGGGAGTATGAGGCCAAATGGCCCAGCATGACAGCTTACCTAGCAAAAATTAAATCCTTAACGTCAAAGTTAAGATCCTTGGAAGTCATCCTCATTCCCCGAGGACAAAATACGCTAGCTGACGCATTGTCAAAACTCGCAAGCTCAACGCTCATCGACCTAAACAGGTCGGTCCATGTGGAAGTTCACCAAGAAAGGAGCATTGATTTGCCGCCCCCCACAGTATGCAATTTACGTATCGAGCCGAGCTGGATGAACGCAGTAATAGCGTACAAGGAAAGGGGAGAACTTCCCGAAGACAAGCTACAAGCGAGAAAGCTAAAAAGATTCAACAGATGGTTCACCATCGATGCCAACGGAGAGTTGATGAGGAAATCATTCTCCGCCCCACTGCTGAAATATGTTGGTCCAATCGACGCTGACTATATGCTAAGGGAAATCCACCTCGGCATATGTGAAAATCGCATCGGAGGTAGGGCGTTGGCACACAAGGCTCTTCAGGCCGGATATTGGTGGCCCACCATGGTTTCCGAAGCAAAACAGATGACAAGGAAGTGTGAAAAATGCCAGAAATTCGCACCGGCTATCCACCAACCAGCTCAAACCCTACAATCAACGCTCTATCCCTTACCATTCGCACAATGGGGGTCGGACATCATTGGTCCCTTCCCCTCGGCTGTGAACCAGAAGAAGTGGTTGATTGTAGGAGTCGACTATTTTAGCAAGTGGATCGAGGCCGAAGCAGTTTCTTCCATCAATGAACCACAAGTCCGCAAATTCATCTAGAAAAACATCATCACAAGGTTCGGCATACCGAGGCTGATGGTCTTCGACTACGGAAAGCAGTTTGACAACACCCCGCTGCAAAAGTGGTGCAAGCAATTCGGTATCCATCTAGCTTATTCAACAGTTTGCCACCCTCAAAGCAACGGACAAGACGAAGCCGCAAATAAACTCATCCTCAATGCACTCAAGAAGAGAGTTGAGGACGAGAAGAGAAAGTGGCTAGAGGAGCTTCCTGGAACCTTATGGTCCCATCAGACCACCGAGAAGGAAGCCACTGGGCAAACACCCTTTCATCTGGTGTACGGTTTCGAGGCTGTCATCCCTGTAGAAATCGGAACAGAAAGTCTGAGGATCCAGGAATACAACAAATATGATGGAGTCCATGGAGAAAGTAACGACCAACTTCTGTCCGAAGCTCCTGATCTAATAGATGAAGCTCGGAACGACGCCAGAACTCTCAACGCTGCCTACTTACAGAGGGTCAGCAAGCATTACAACCGAAGAGTCAACGCCAGACCCCTGAAGGTGGGCGATCTCGTACTTAGATACGCCGCCGCAGTTCAGAAATGAAGGATCCATGGGAAACTCTCAGCCACCTGGGAAGGACCATACATCATCCATTCTGAAAAAAGGGCCGGCACTTTTATGCTTAAACAGTTAGATGGAACAATCTTGAAGAACCATTGGAGTGGCGATGTTTTCAAGAAATATTTTGTATGATCTTTCTCTGTAATCCAAGTAAGTCGTTTAATGAGAAGAGGAAAGCCCTTGGCACCATGTGTTTCATAAAACCTATCTCTATTTTTAACTCATTGTCCTTTTATTTTATATGCATGCAGCCTCGGATCTGATCAATTCGAGACTAAAAATAATTGATTTTAACCATTCCTTGATAAAATACAAGAAATGACTAAATAAAATAACCTACGCCCCGAGACATCGTTTAGAATCCCCGGGTTTGCGATACCTCGGAGAGCCTTGTTCGCAACAAAAAATCGCTCGAATCAAGTTATAAAGACTTCGGCTCAGATCCATGGATCGCCAAACTCATAACTAAGAGTCAGACTAGCGATTTCTTGCCCAGGTTTCCGAACCACAAGAAATCAGAAGAATAATTCGAGCCTCTTAGCAGATCGACGGATCTGAAGAGCCCGAAAATAAAACGAGTCTCTAAGAAGATCTACGGATTTAAAGAACTCGGAAATAAAACGAGTCTCTTAGCAGATCTACGGATTTAAAGAACTCGAAAATAAAATGAGTCTCTTAGCAGATCTACGGATTTAAAGAACTCAACCAAAGTGAGTCTCTTAGCAGATCCGTAGGCCCGAAGAGCTCAAAAAGAAGCAAGTCCCCTAGAAAACCTACGGACATGAAGGACTAAAGCTGAAATAAAGCAGTCGAATAGCAAACAAGATAATTTTTCATTCAATATTCGGGGGAAAACACAAGTACTTCAGTCAGCTCGGAACAAACCCGAGGACCCTCAAAAATTGAAAGCAAAATGAAACACAACTAAAAACGGCAGCCATCAACAGATGATATCAGCCTACCGAAGTACGAGAAATCAAAAAGAAAGCCAAAATTAGGAGGTACATCGTAGAACTGAAGCCAAAAAGGAGCGAGAAATATGAAGCGCAAGTTCGGTTGCCCTCAACTGGAGCCAAGCGACTCTGAAGAAGACGATTGCCCGAATCCCTAACTCTTGGGAGCTTCGAGATCAGTCCCTTGAAGAGCAGCTTTAGAAGAGCCACCAACAGTGGTGTCACCCTTGGAAGCCACCTTTCGACCCTGAGCTTCCTCAAGATCCCTATGGCGCTCAGCTTCGGCTTTGTCATGGTCGGCATGGCACTCCTTCAGATGGTCCTTGGACTTCATCCAAACTGGAATCTTCTCATTCCAAGGGAAATGAGGCATGTGCCTTGCGAACATCCGCCGAGCACCTAGGATACCATTCTAGTACTGCTCCCTGCATTGGTCAGCATTATAGGGTTCAGCCCTCTCTTGCTCCAGCTTCCCAATACGATCATCCTTCTCTCCAATCCGAAGCTGAAGGTTAGGAACCTTATTAGCTTCATTCTGGACTAGCTCTCGGTTCGCCACGAACCGAGCAAGTTTTGCCTCCTCCTCCTTCAGTTTGGCTTCCTCCTCCTTGAGCTTGGATTCCGCCTCCTTGAGAAGTTTGTCCTTCGCTTCCAGTTCGGCCACGAACTTAGCGGACATCTCTTTCTTCTCTGTCTCAAGACGAATAATCTTCACAGTGTCTTCTTCGACTCGGAAGGTGAGCTTGCCAACTTCATTCCTAATCTCCTCCGCCATGGCCCGAGCCTCACGACTGTACTTGAGGTACAGCTTCTTGACATCCTCAAGTTCGGAAAGCAGCTGCCCGACCTTCTGGTCGAGGATAGGAATATTACGAGCATAAGCTTCCTGGAACTTCTTCAGCTTCTTCTCCTCGACCGAACTGCATTCCGCAGCAAACGAGGACCAAAAGGTGGCCTGGAGAAGGAAGAAACGAATAATACTCAGTAACAAACGAAGGAGAAGCATAAACGAGGGAAAAGACAAGTATGATACTTACCTCGTTCAAATGATACTGGCCATCATGGTGGGATTCCTCTCCTCAGCCCCAGGAACGCGCCATTGAGGGTTGGCCCGAAGCATGTTCTCCCTCGCAGCTTCGGGACCCACCACAGAAGCCGCGTTAGCAGAAGGGTCTTTCCCCATAACCGAAGGCCTAGCATATCTAGCCATCGTCTCCCGAGCCTCCTCAGGAATCCTCTTTAGTGGGACTTCCGAGCAAGGATCAGCGTGGATTAGCCTTTCCAAAGAGGAAGTGGAGGTAGAGCCCAACGTCTCATGGCGCCTTTACGTTCCCCTCCCCTGTTCAGCTTGGTCCCCCACAAGAGCCGAAGAAGGGATCTCAGACTGTGCAGCCGACGCAAGCCGAAGAAGGGATCTCAGCCTGTGCAGCCGACGCAAGATCAGCCACAGCCACGTCAGGCCCAGTGAGATCCACCATGACCTTAGGAGGTGACTTCGGCTCCTCAAGGGGAATTTCTGCAGCCGCATCCTCTTCAGGAATGATAGGCTCGGAAGCGCCCAGCACAGGATCAACCTCGAGCATCTCCACTTCATGAGTGATGCCTGAACCACTGCGCCCAAAGGAGTGGGCGGTTTCAGCGGAGAAGGCACATTAGTCTTCTCGACAAAAGGTTGATCCACAGGCGGCTCCGAGACCACCACACTCTTCATCTTTTGCCCCGGTAAGGGCATAAGATCCAAGAGGCTCTTCGGGGGAGGCATCTCCTCGACCATTTCCTACAAAGAGGCAAATAAGCAGAAATTAACTTCGGAGAAGCAAAAATGGAAAAAGAAAAGACAAAACCAAGGAGTAACCATACCTTCTCCGAAACTTGAGAAGCTTTCTATTTCTTCGGATGCAGAGAGGTCTTCACAGAAGTGCTACCCTTTCTCTTCCTATGCTCCTAAGAAAGGAAAAGTGAGCATCAACACCAGAAAAGGAACAAAGAAGAGAAGAGTATAACAAAAAAAAGTAAAAGTACCCGGTTCCTAGATAAAGAGATATCTAGCCGAGCCGGGGACGAAACTGAAGGAATGACACGCGGCGCAGCGTCAGTCCCAGGACCCTAAAAAACGGGCCAGGTCCAAGACGTTAGCCGACGGCCAGCCAAATCACAAGCTAAAAGGATGAATGAAACTGAAAAAGTAAGAGTTCATACCAAATCCGAAGTTTTCTGAAGAGGGCGAAGTACAACCTTCACCAAAATAGTTTCGGGAGACGAAGCAGAATCAAACGGATCAGCTCGAACTTCGGCAATCCGAGCGAAAGCGGCAGGCGACAACACGTAATCCTTCAGGCGAGGATTACGAGGGTTCCCTTTCCTGAACTTATACTCAGGAGACGAGTCGTGAATGGTCCGCAAATCCAAGGAGATACCCAGGACCTCAGGATCGATATGATCAAAACCGTACTCTGCAATTGAAATTGTAATCAAGTCAATAAATTAAACAAAAAAAAGAGGAGCCCAAACTCACTGAAACACGGTCCCAGCCGAAGGAAACCTACCCCTGTTGTATATCCTGCTGAGACCGGCTGCAGCAAGAATGTCCTCCCGAAAAATGTAGTTGAGGTTCGAAAGCCAGTTAGCTGGAAACTTGTAATTGTCTTCCCGAGCTAGAAACCACTTAAGGAGATCCACATAATGCTGATTCCTCCGGTCAGGAGGAGCCACCCCAACCATATCAGGATCAGGCTTCACAAACCACTTCGGTGGACGATAGAAGTTTGGATGCTTCGGATCCGTGGGAACACGAACGAACAACCACTCCGTCTTCCAATTATGGTCGAAGCTGAGGTAAGGATAAGAAATGATGTAGTTAGGCTCGCCTTTCCTCCGAGACTTCTTGTTAACAATGGTCCACCAACCATACCCATCACCCTGGGAAGCATGATTGAAGAACAGATCATGGAGATCCCTAAAAACAGCAACGGAGCAGGGGAAGTTAGCGAAGTCGCACACCCGTCGGAACCCAATGATGTGCCTCATAGATTTGGGAGTGAGTTGAGCCAAACTGATGTTGTACGACACCAAAAGCTCGGAAATAAATGGATCCAAGGGAAAGCGGAGACCATTCTCCAAGTGATGGGTGTACACAGCAATGTCACCCTTCGGCGGGTGAGTCACCCGAGGACGCTCCTAATCGGGAAGTTCACACCAATACCCCAAAGCATGCTGGATTACGTATAGCTCCTCGGCTTTCCGATGATAAGCTCCCAGCTTTGCCTCCACCAACCAATCACCACTCACCGACTTGTCCAACGGGCCGTCGAGTTGAGAGTGCTCATGCAAGATCGGGGCAAGATTTCCCTCCGGGTCCGCCTCAGTCCAATGAACCGGAAACTCAGGGTAAGACCGACGATGACGCTCTCCTGAGAAGCCAGCCTTCTTACCAGAGGCAACGCGGTCAGACCTACCAGAACCGCCAGCAGCAACATCTCTGGAAGCATCCCAACCCTTCGAGGTCTTCTTCGCCTTTTCCGAAGGAGCGCCCCAGCCTTTCGATGGATTCTTCACCATTTCCGAAGGAGCATCCTCCCTCTCACTGGAAGAATCGACGACGAACTTACTCTTACCCTTGTTCTTTGCCATGACCGCAAAATCTAAATCCAGGGTTCAGATTGAGGGGTAGAAGAAAGAACGCAAAAAAGTACGAAATTCACAAGCAAGTTACCTTCTTCCGAAGCGAAATTCTCCGACAAAGCAAACAAAGCAAGTTCTCGAAGACGAAGGTCAACTGAAAGCCGTAGATCTGAAAGAATCGAAAGCTAGAATCGCCGGGAAAAGAGAGAGTTTATGCGAAAGAAAGAGAAAGTAAAGTTTGAAATGAAAATCGCGTCCAGTATATATAGAAGAAAAAGACGCACCAACTTCCTTCAAACCCACGATCTCCACTACTCAAAACAAGTTCCAACACTTGTCATCAATTCATGGATTCAAATCACCTCTTTTTCGAAAAAGAGAGGGAACTTTTGGACTTCTGACATCTGGAAACCCACCCATTTAAGTGTAAATGGGCCGGGTCTGGGGGGCATGTTGTTTGGGCTCCCAATTGGATACCAATTGGGCCACTAAGTCCAAAGCCCAAAGGCTCAATACAACAACATGAAACCCACTACACTCCAACATGGCTGTTCAGCCATCAACCAAGGCCCAATAGCAATAAATGACCTATGGGCATTTATTACACAAACACTATAAATAGGCCGCCAAGGCTCACACCTCAAGGTACGTCCACCGCCTTAAGACTACTCTCTAGAGAACTTCTCTCTAGAATCCGAACATCATTCTTACTTAGGCATCGGAGGGGCTTTCCTCGGAAACACCCCCGAGGCTAGTAACTTTGCTATTGTGCAGGTGTATTCGGACACAACTCATTCAAGCTAGCAAGATCTTCAACACACTCGAAAGGGCCTTCATACGAAGCCCACTGTTTCCACCGTTTCAACACCAGAACACTTACTAATGCTTATACTTCGTAGTTTACCCCCCAAAAAAAACTTCAAAAAAGACTGTGTGAAAAAATCCGATCTTGGGTCGACCTTGTTGTTACTAAGACACACTAGTAACAACTACACAAAATTTTGGTTGTACCCGTGTACAATCAGAGTTGGTTGTGCCCCCACTCAAAATGAACGACTATTTCGGAAATGAACATTTATTTATTTATTTGGAAATGAATATTTACTATTTCGGAAATGAACATTTACTATTTTGGAAATAGACATTTATTTATTTATATGGAAACAAACATTTATCTACTCATTCGAATATGAACGTTTATCTAATTATTATTTGACAATCCTCATTTATTCAACCAATTTAGAAATGAACATTTATCCACTGGTTGTGAAATGAGTATTTACTAATTTTAAAATGAACTTAGTTATTGCATTACTACGTTATTACTTTGAACATATATTTACATATATTGAGCAATTAAAACATGTCAAATAACATATTTTACCAAAACAATGAACATTTTAGGCATTGCCTATGTAGAATTATACTTGAATTACAAGATATTGGTAGAAATCATTCACTTATTTTTCTATATATTCAATCTTGAATCTTTCTTTTGATGTAGTCTCGAGTTATTATAATTTTGAATGTGTGTATGAAGTGTGATTTGAACACAATATTTGACTTTCACGGTTTCAATTTCCTCATTGTTGCTGGCTGAAAATGAAAATAGTAAGTAATTTGATATGATGATCACAACTAATTTAAAAATGAAATATTTAGTGATTTGAAAATGATGAGCATGCAAAGACACTACTACAAAAATGGGCAAAGAGATCTCAAATAAAAGACCCATTATTTGAATAACGGGTCTCTTTGATATGCGAGATCTAATATCCTAAATAACGGGTCTCTAATATGCATTTGAGCCCACTAGTATACCGTGTGAAAAAGAAAATCAGAGATAACAGACCCCTTATGTCTGTCTACGGGTCTCAAGTCACATTAGGGCCCACCAATTTTTCGCTTCAAAAAAATATGCGAGACCCCTTAACTGGATACACGGGTCTCTTATCTCAACCAAAACTAAAAATAAATAAAATTTAGGTGACCATCCTCCCTTTCATAGTTTCGTTGCACACAATGACACAATCTCTCTCCTCAAGACTCAAATCATTTTGAGTTTCCATCTCCTTCTCTCTCTCTTTGTAGAAACTGCAACTATGGTTTATATCTTTCATCCTCTATTTCTCTTCCTCTCTCTTCTCTCTTCATATTTCACTAATCTAATTTAAATGACCTGTAACATTAGATCATTTGCGTTGGAAAATGGATGAATCGCAATGGCTATTCAAACACCGATTGCTGTCTCTCTTCCATCCAACAATCCCTGCCTTCGTTGGTATGTTTTCTACTTCGGGTTTTAAAAAATTAGGGTTCTTGTATGAGCAGTTAAGTTAGGTTTTCTAATTAGGACAAATAGGTTGTTATTGTTTGTTTATTGAGTAGGGATTTGAATGTTGTTAATTTCTTGGATTCTAATGATTTTAGATGATTTATTTGATTGTTATTAAGTAATGGAATTTATATTATTTGAGTTTCACACCAAGTGTTTGATGAAATGCCCAATTATTTTTTGTATGTTTGATAATTTTGGATATCCAATATATGAACCACCGTGTTGGTCCTCTTTGCTCTTTGCTCTTTGCTCTCTGCCAATTTCCTTCTATGACTCACCAACGACAAATCAAGTTTTTTTAGTTTGTATTTTTTGAGTTGTCGATTCTATCGTTTTAAATTCAATTAGTTGAATTGTGAAAATTTAGGTATGAGAAAGATAAGATGAAATGGATTATTACAATTGAGCTAGCTGGAAATTCTAGAATGCTTGAGCAATTTCGTACGTGTTGGCTTAAAGATCATTGACAAAACGAAAGAGGTATCTTCATAATTTCCAAATTTGCACAAGGTCAAGTAATGATACAACTCAAGCGAACCAATTCACAATTTCATTGAATGGGTTTTACCATTTTTATATACTTGGTTGAATTAGTTTTAGATACAATAAATGAATTGTGACACAAAAATAGAATTGTTTATAATTAGTTGTCTACTGTATTGTCAAATTTCTATTAGAGCAGGAGTAATCAAATATTTTGTAAACCGAGTTTTTGACTATGCTGTGATTGGAAATATATATTGTTTCATTGTTATAGGGATGTAGTAGTATCGTTTCTATGAGTAGTTTTATTTTCTTGTATTATCAACTTATTATTTCCTTATGAGTGCGTACTTACGACAATTTATGCATTCTGATCCATTAAATATTTATATATCTTGCCTTATAGTTAAAATTTCTGTAAGCTCATATTTTGGTTCTTATTTGCAGAAACACTGGAGAAACCTAGATTTGTAAAGCTTAGCTCTCATAATTGAGTGCCCTGATCTTGGAAATGCACGCATTGTAGTGACTGGAGGTTGAGGTTTAAACAGTTCCGAGAACTTCAAGATGATGGAGAAGCTGGCTGAGAAACTTGATATAAATGCATAAATCTGGTAATTGTTATGGAGAAAGTTGGTGGTCGAGGTTTAAAAACTTCCAGGAATTTCAAGATGATCGAGAAGCTTACTGGGAAACTTGATGCAGCAGGTAGTTTAAAACATTTATTCAACTTAACAGCATAAGTATAGGAATTATTATATATATAGATAGTTTTGGTGTCACGTGCTTGAATCGAGTATAATACATTTGTCCCCTTTTAAATCTGTTTTCCCTCTTGAGTTCAATACTTGACTATACCCTGTTTGCTGCCTTTTTCTAGTTAAAGCTTTACGTGGTGTTGTTGTTGCAGGATACATTTCCAATGAACTACATGTAATTTAATGCCTCTAATTGTGCTTGTAGATTGCTTGATCTAAATTATGTTAATATGGTCTGCCTATTTCATTAGTCCTATGTTAAATCTCCCAGCTTCACTTTGAAAGGGTGTAGCAGCTATATATGAACAAAATGATTTAATGTTCATAAGCCTCTTGTCTTTGTAAGGATATCTAAAGTTGATATGACTACCTATGTCATGGCATTAGGTAATAAGTGTAGTAGCTGGAACTCAATACATCCGAGTTTCCAATTAAAAAAGGTCACTAAAATAATTCCTTAAAACAAACTCATTTATATATCCGTTTAATTTTCTTACCCTCCAAAAACGAGAAAGCTACATTATAAAGTTTTTTTATGTTTTTTTGTCAGCCAAATCAACACAATTCGTTTTTTTAGTCCGTGCTTGTCTACTCGATAGTTTACCAATGAACAAAGTGTACAAGTTAATATGAAATGCTCAATTCCAGTTGGAGATTGTTTTGACTTATCTTTTTGAGTTGTTTTCTTTTCATCTTAGTATTGCATTCTATTGTTGGTATGCATGCAATCGACCACACTTTTGCATCTAGGTAGGAAATTTTGTTGTATATTTATTGAAAATTTGGCTCACTCTTTGCTTGCATATTTTTTTGTAGTCTGAAACCAAGCATGCTCTGGGTAATAGTCGGATGAATGAGCCCCTGGTTGCTCGCTCGTGCCTGTTTGGTCTTATGCTTGTTTGGAAGAGCTTCTCGGATATCGAAGTACGAGATGCGTTGCTCTGTATTGAAAAACTTTTTTTTGTTTTACTCAAGGTGCTTGTGCCCACATTAGTAATATGCATTACTGTCGCTTTAGGATCTTGTCACAGTTATGCAGACCTTAGAGTTTTTTTTCTACTTTTTTTTTAAAGAATAATGTAAGATTTTCTTTTTTGTTAATAGTATGAATTATTATGAAATTATCAAGGAGGATTAATGCTAATTGTTTTGCCTAAAATATGTCTCGTATATGATGCTATAATAAATTACAAAAAGAGACCAGTAGGTATAAAAAAATTCTCACGTTTAATAATAAAAAAATAAAAAATATCAAAGAGACCTCGTATCTTAAATATGGGGTCTCAATTTGTTAAAATAAAAAATTAAGAAAAATTCAAAGAGACCCCCTTTCTTATATATGGGGTCTCCACTTACTTTAAAACAGACCCCATATCTCTAATGAGGGGTCTCTTCCCCTTCTAATTTTTTTTCCATGCGACTTGCATAAGAGACCCCTTTTCTTACCTAGCAGGTCTCTTGTTTCTTACAAAGAGACCTCCTCTTGAAGAGGGGTCTCTTTATCAAAGAGACCTCTGAGATAGAGACCTCCTTAAAAGAGGTCTCTTAGGCCATTTTGAAAGGGTCTCTTTGCCCATTTTTGTAGTAGTGAGAAAACAAATAAGTTAAAAAGAAAGAACAAGGGTTTAAAAGATGTTCAGTAATAGAACAATAAAGAATAAAGAATACAAAAGGTATGAACAAATAAAACAAAAAGTATGAACAATTATGAACATTAACCAAATGATTATTATGAATTGAACAAACAAATAATTCTACAAAAAAGAACAAACAATATAAAAAAGTACATAAAATTTCAGAAGAAATAACAAACAATACAACAATTATGAACAATTTTATGATGAATTTAAGAAAACAATATGAAAGAACAAACAATACAACAAGAGAGAACAAACAATACAAAAAGAAAGAAAGAATAAACATACAGACGCTTGTAAAAACATAAAAGATCAATGATCGAAGAGCTTAATTTTATTATGAACATTAACCATATGATTATTACGAACAAACAAATAAACAAGAAAGAACAAATAATTCAACAAAAAAGAACAAACAATATAAAAAAAACATAAAATTCCAGAAGAAAGAACAAACAATACACTAATTATGAACAGTTTTATGATGAATTTAAAAAGCAACATGAAAGAACAAGTAGTACAACAAGAAAGAACAAAATAACACTGGCGCGTTGTTTATAGGGGAGGAGGGGGGTACATCCAGAGCTGGCTATACCCGGTTACATAAGTTAGGGGTTAGTAACAACTACACTTCTTTGCCATATAATTTATTTACGAGGCTTGTGCGATGTTTCGAAATACTTGAACATCATATATTTTGGTGTACATTGTGTAAAAAGTTATATGTATTTATGTAAAATAAAGATCTATTTAATGGTTGGCTAAGATGGTAAGGTATCAAGTTTTCTTGTGACAAGTCTCAATTAAGTTCGAATCTTATTGAAAGAAAATTTTGATTTTTGATGTATGTTATATAGGGTACATGTTTTTGCTAAGAGATGACGTGACATGTTCTAGTGATTAGAGGATTATACGTGACATGTATACATTGTTAGAGAATCTTTTTAATATATTAGTATAAATTAAAATTTGACTAGCTAAGGACTCGTTCAGTATCCTTTTTTGTTTCTAGTTTTCTGCTTTTTACAAAACTAAAAACCAAAATATGTAATCCACAAAAAAGTAGTTTTCAGTTTTTTTGTTGCCAGTTTTCAAAATCAACATAATTACTATAAGTAAGATTATTTTTTAATTCATTATTCAAACTAAATCATATTACTTACAAAAACAAAAAAAACTAAAAACCAAATACTGTCAGTGATGCCGAACGAGCCCTAATTAATTAGGAGGGTTTTCGTCAATCACATGGACATTTTTGTAAAAATCTATTACTATATGCTAAAAGACACACCAGGAATGACACGTGTCGATTCCTGGTGAGTCCTTAGTATTTTTTTCCTTTTTCTTTTTTTTTCCACCAAAAAGATTTTACTATAGTTGAAAGAATCTTATCATTCCTATTTTTTTTAAAATATAAAAAATCATTCCTTACATAATTGTTATTTTTTTATCAAATTTTTATTTTCTATAAATAATCAACTATTTGTACATACTCCGTATTATGCTGCGGAGTATATAATATTTTTACATTATTACTCTTTTCAAAATATGACCACGTATATCTTTTGCACTATAATATTTTTTTATAATTTCATTTTTGAACAATCAATCAATAATGTGACACTTCTTTGCGAGAGTTTTTCTGGACACATTTTTTTACTAACAAAATAAATAATTGTAACTATAATCAATCAATCAATTACTATATACTAGACCTGACAAACAGATCGTTTGGATCGAATCGGGTCATTTCAGGTCAATTTTACTTCGGTTCGAGTTCGGATATGAGTCGAAATTTTGAGAAATTTGTAGCGATTTCAGAGTATTGTGTTTTATTATACTTTATGCATTTAATAAGTATTAAAAAGCGGGCTCAAGAAAATTATTTAAAATTTCGAAACTCGATCATATATTCGGCCTATAACATAGGGTATCCGGACAATTTTGGCCTTTTAGGTACCAGATCAGATGCTTGATCCAAAAATTTGGATAACGGTACGGTTACAAATATTATTCTTAAAACAACGGGTAATTGAGCGATAAACTTTTATCTTCTTTTTTTCCATTTTAAATAGGAATAATTGATACTGACGGTCCCAACTATGGTCACTTCACTTTAAAAAATCCCAACTTTTGATTATTCTAAAGTGGTATCAACTTTGAGGTGTGTTTTCCCATAATGGTCCTTTAGCTTAATAAACTGTTAATTAACTTGCTTTAAGCATATCATACTATTCCATTAAATTAATTTAATTAAAAAATATGATTATTGCATGAGAGATATGAGTCTTAATTAAGTTATATAGCACTTAATTTTAACTAAGAGACCATTTTTGGAAAGGACTCTCTTTAGTTGTGACCACTCTGAGATAATCAAAAGTTGAGACCTTTTAAAGTAAATCGGCCATAGTTGGGATCGATAATATCAATTTTTTCCTTTTAAATATTTTTGTTGAAATCTCAAACTTCTAAAATAGAAATTCGTACTAATCAATATTTTCCATTAACATTTGACAAAATCGGACTTTATTTTACTTATCCAAAAATTCTTTATAATAAATTAGTGTAAAATTAGCAAAACAAAAAAGAAAAATTTATTAACATCCGTGCGTTGTACGGGACCTAGCCTAGTATATACAATATACAAAGGTATCATTGAATGTAAAATATAATTGATTTAAATCTACTCCATACTTTTTAGAAAAATAAAAGGAAATACTTGTACAAAAGATGTGCAACTTTTTTTGTTTTGTTTTGTCGTACAAAAGAGGGCAGTTGTTGTTGTTGTTTTTTTTTTTTTTTTTCCTCAATTTTTTTTTATTTAATGTTCTTTTAAAGGGTAAGATAAATGTTAGGATGTCTATCGCATGAGGAAAATTCCTGAATAATCGTTTTATACAATTAAGGATAAATCAGGGCTATTACAGAGGTTATATATATTATCGTCGATTAGATGACCAACATTCGCAATCCTATCACCTACTTTGTTTTCTTTTCGGTAGATATGCTTAATTTTTCCGCTGTCGAATTGAAACTATTCAACAGTATTTTGATGTCATTTGTATATTCAATGATTTAGATTGTATGAAGTATATTGCAGAAGTATACAAAGTACTCCCTCCGTCCCAAACACGGATAAGAAATGTAAGGAGCTAAGAATCAAACCTTGTACCTCCTTGTACTTCCAATTGTTAAGGAAAATAACCATTTGAGCTATACTAGACATGTGCCTTTATAGTGCATATTTAATACTTGAACATATCATTGGGGGGGGGCATGGCCCCCGCCAGCCCCCCTAATTCCGCCCCTGAGAAATGTGAAATATTATGTGTGGGAAATTAAAATATAGTACATTGATGATTAATTTGTATGAGAAAATAGATTAAAGTACATGTAAAAAGGAATAAAATACACTGGGAAAGGGAATATAGTACCAATGAGTCGGCACAGGCTTAATGATTTCCAAATGTCCCGCAAATTTTAGGTCATTATTAGTCAACAACTCCCTGGATAAATAGGGGTGACTTCACATTGTTTCCTAACACGCCCATCTTTGTTTGAGGTAAATCCTCTCCGAGTTCCGGCTGATGCTGGTACATGAGGAGGTTTTCAAAGCATTTTTTTTGTGGTCCCAAAAGGAAGCATGACTATAATTATAGGACGTCCGATTTAAAATACAAGACTATAATTTTGAGACGGAGGGAATATATATTTACGAAAAAGCCATTGTGATTGACAACCACCGTACGTGATTGCTTGGACATTTCTGAGCAATTAGGTGGCTAGGGCACCAAAGCAAAAATGGACATATTTAAGATAAAGTAATCCGTATAAATCATAGGACTCCATAATGGAAGGTGCTTGGTATAATATTATCAGCTTTAGTACAATGATTAAGTAAACTAATTACAAAACCAAATTAACAATGAGAAAAGTAGTATACCATCTCTTGAAGGTCACTAAGTCCTGTTTAAGCTGACATAAGGACACTCGTCACTTATGCTCCTAATCTGGAGTTTATATAAGCTCACTATAACTCTGTCGTTAGAATTAAGTTTTTATGTAATCCCAAGCTAAAAAGTTATGGCAGGAGCACAGGAAGATGTACACCCGCAGAAGGCATTTGGATGGGCTGCTAGAGACTCTTCTGGAGTCCTCTCCCCTTTCAACTTCTCTAGAAGGTATTTTCTTACGTTTGTTGTATTATAATTATTGGTCGAGATCATGAATGATGTGGTGGTACGTCCAAGCAAATCCGTTATCTTTTGCTGAACTTTGATGTGCAGGGCAACAGGAGAGTTGGATGTGACTTTCAAAGTGTTGTATGTTGGAATTTGTCACTCAGATCTTCACTTTATTAAGAATGAATGGGGAGGTAGTGATTTCATAGATGCCTCCTACCCTGCTGTCCCCGGGTATGTCATTTTGTTTCAGAAATCCTGTGTTTGGTTTGGCATAAAACGTTTTCAATGAAATATGATTTTTCAAGGAGAAATACAATTCAGGCTAGTTTTCTTTTATTAGGTTAATTCCTTACAAGAAAGTGAATATAAAAAGGAAAATGGGAGAAGATGGAGAAAACATCAATGAAAAGAAGGAATAGGAGGGATGATGACCAGCGATTTATTGAGCCATATCCACCCAAATAAAAGAAATTGAAAAAGGGTGGGCAACAATTAAATGAAAGGTTAAAAGTGTATATACCGCCAACATTTGTATAAGTACCATCTTGTTGTATAAATATTGTCATTGTTTTATTAAAGTCAGTCATAACCACCCAAAAAATGAAAAGAAATGAAATAGAAAAAGGAAAGGAACCACGTAAATGAATGAGTAAAAGCATTGTCATATATACTATCATCAGTTATTTAAATATTGTCGTTGTTGTATTAAAAATTGTCATTGTTGTATTAAAATACTATCATTGTTGTCATACTTACTTTAGTACTTTGTTTGACTTTATAACATATTAAGAAAAAGTACCATTTTACCCTTAAGTTATATGGGCAAAATCCCTGCTGGTCACCAGCGATGTATCATCCCTCCAAGGAAGAGGGAGGTAAGGAAGAAAAGTGAAAAGTGGTTTTTCTTTCTTTCAAATGGAAAATGCTTTTCCACCTTTAAATGAGTTATGGAAGATTGTTTTACATCGCTTTGCCTAACTAAAAAAGATTGAAAAAATTGAAAATTATTTTCATTAAAACGTTTTACACCGTACCAAACAAAACCTAACTGCATTAAGCATTGTTAATTCATTCTATAGTACAGATTACAAATACACGAAAAAATGATGTTTTTTCAGGCATGAGGTGGTAGGGGTGGTTACAGAAGTAGGGAAAAAGGTAAAGAAACTGAAAGTAGGGGACAAAGTTGGGGTAGGATGCATGGTAGGATCATGCCGTTCGTGTGATAACTGTGACAAGAATCTTGAGAATTACTGCCCAAAGATGTTGCTAACCTATGGATCAACTTACTATGATAGCACCCCTACATATGGTGGTTACTCTGATATCATGGTTGTTGATGAGCACTTTGTTGTTCGTATTCCTGAAACCATGGCTCTCGATGCTACTGCCCCGCTTCTATGTGCTGGCATCACTGTCTACAGTCCTCTGAGATACTATGAGCTAGATAAACCTGGAATACATGTTGGTGCTGTTGGTCTTGGTGGTCTAGGCCACATGGCTGTCAAATTTGCTAAGGCTTTCGGGGCTAAGGTAACTGTTATTAGTACCTCGCCTAACAAGAAGGATGAAGCTGTTAACCGCCTTGGTGCTGATTTCTTTTTGGTCAGTCGTGACCCTGAACAAATGCAGGTAGCCTTTAAAGTTTATTCTCTGCACATTATTTTTATTGTTTATTATATCAGACTAAGAAAATCAGATCAGACTAGATCAGGAAAAGTAAAAAGTACTCACTGAAAAGATTCAGACCAGACCAGACTAGAAACTACAAAATCAGAGCAGATCGGGTGAAGAGAATAAAACCTCATCATTCTTGGTCCCATAATTTGGTGATGTTGCTTGTATTTGTATAGGCAGCCACAGGGACAATGGAAGGCATAATCGATACAGTTTCGGCACCTCATCCTCTATTACCATTGATCAGTTTGCTGAAAACTGGTGGAAAGCTGATCACGATTGGTGTTCCAGACAAACCACTTGAGTTGCCGGTCTTCCCTTTGATTATGGGTAAGCCTATTCGAGACAATTTTAGGAGTAAATAACTCAGACTCTGTTTTATTTTACTTTTTTTGACTTAAGTTTAGTTAAGATGAATTCCAAAAAAAAAAATAAAAAAAATTCAATACATTTTCATACACAAATAATTTTATTTCAGACAATAATTTTATTCAGATAAATTAAGTTTAGTTAAATTCAAATTATATAAATTCGGAAAAATTAAGTCGAATAGAACTAAATCTTAGCTTCGTGCTCCTTAATTATTATGGAGTACTACGTATATAAACACAATATTTATCAAAGAGGAATTTATTCCTATTACATCTGTTAAAATGAAGGATTAATGTGACAGGGAGAAAGATGGTGGCCGGAAGCGGCATTGGAGGGATGAAAGAGACACAGGAAATGATTGATTTTGCTGCAAAGCATGATATTAAATCGGAAATTGAGGTAATTCCAATGGATTATGTGAACACGGCCATGGAGCGTCTACACAAGGCGGATGTTAGATACCGTTTTGTCATTGACATCGGCAACACTCTCAAAGCCGCATGAACCCAATCCGATCACTTCATCATGAGTTAATTAAGTGAAAATGATTACTCATTAGACTGATCATTCCTTGTACTTATCATATATGAATGTATATTATGATATCAATTCAATAAATGGTTCACGAGTTTAGCAATACTAGTTGTTGACCCATGCGTTAGCGCGCATGGTCCCCCAAGATATAAGAATTTGTCATGTAATATGTTTACGTAAAAGATTGTGCAAAAACACTTTTAACAAATGCAAACATATTTTCAATGACCAAACTTAAAGTTGAGGACAGATACGAATACAAATGACACTTAAGCCTTGTTATCGTCAATGAAAACACTCGTAGTTGGAGCCGAGAGTACAGGATATTAAAAACTTTAATTTGAAAGCAGTTGAGCTAGAAAAAATATTTCGTAGATGGCTTACTTTGATAGACTTAGATAGCACAAAGTGTAGTGAACTTTAATTTGTAACACCATCTATTTCCTCACAGCACGCAAATGCAACTTCATTTGTTATATCATTGTTCATCTTTATTGAAAAATAGACATACAAAAACATAGACATCAATAGACATACAACCAAAATAAACTCAGTTGGCATTCCATCAAATGTTAAGCGGAAAATTTTGCACAAAATAGACATCAATGTATTGAGTGTTCTTGTTCAAAGTGTGAACTAATGTGATAGATGAGATTACATTCGTGTCAAATTATCCAACCATGCCTGTAAATCGTCATTAATCCACCATTATCATTACATACCGCACCTAATGGTGCGTTCACAAGCTGCAAACAAACCACTGTCAGCAAAATCAGTTGATGTGATTGAGAAAGTAACTTCAGCAGACATATATAATTGCCAAAAATACATAGCAAATACATTTGAACAATATGACAAATAATGTGTTATGTCATCCCAACAATCTTTGGGCTATGGAAATGCTTTCTAAGATGCATTTGTCTCATATATGGTCAACATGGATTACAGTTTGCATGCATATTTAATCAAAGAGGGAAAGAAAGCCTTCATTGCCACTCCTCACCAAGTCTCATCTCTCTCTGTGAAGCAAATTTGTGAAGCATGCCTGTAAGTGATAACATTCCAAATTTGTGAAGCAAGAACATAAGGCACATCTCTCTCTCTCATACACAACTACATATATTATAAGTACAAAAAGTCACTTACTTATACCGATCCACATAATGATAGGGTTAGTGCAAGATTCACATCAGAAAACTAGGATAAACCAGATACCGGTAAGCACAGAGAGAAAATTCTAAGTTCATTCCTAGATAATACTCTATAGTCTAGCCTTCTCGTGAAAGTTAGGTCAAGTATAATGCAATGTTGACATTTTAGTTCGATTAGTTTGTTATCTTTTGTAACAATAAATCTTGCAATGTCTTTCACTCTTTCATAGAGGTAATTATCAAAGGAATTGTTTTAATATTCTCTTAGAATAAGGATTGAATTTTAAGTGTTTTGCATGTAACAAGGGCACCTGATTCTTGAAGTATGGCAAGCAGTAGTATTCATCTATTTTACCCAATGCCTACTAATAGATAGCATACAATTAACACATCTTAGTTTGATAAAAGAAAATGCATCTTGTTACGCAAATAGATATGACTTGCGAGCTTCACCTTCTTCTCAGGCTGCAAAAATAAATTTGAATGCTTGATTGGTTATTCTATCAATCTTGGCATGCTCTTGCGCTTGCATTTGCCTCCTATGGTGTTTCAAAACATACCAGTAAGCAGGTATTAGGTATACACTGACTGATGAGCAGTTGGCAACAAAAATGTCGTAATGGTGGGATTCAATCTAAATTCCTTCATGATTAGCCAAAACAATTTTGTAACAAAAAGAATTTGCTTATTCCAACCTTAATCAGCTATATCCGAGTGCAATTATGCTCCAATCATCAAATAACAGTTACATCATGTAAACAGAATGTAGTTCTCAGGAACGGACAAAATGTTTGGTACAACATTAGTTTCTAGCTCCATACAACCTCTACATTCCAGAAGAATTGGGTTAATAGTACTCTAAAATAGGCTTATTTGTTATTACTGAGTAGTAATATAAACATGATAATTAATTTCACTCATAATTGTTCCATGAGACAAGTTGAAAGAGAAATAAACTACAATGAGATAGTGCTCCTTGTCAAAATTGACCATGTTCTTCTAAGAGTATGCCATAAACTTGTGAAGTTTAAGCATGCAAGTATATCCATCTAAGTGATGAAATTCAAAGGAAGAAAAGTATAAGTTTGCAATGTGAAAAGAACAATTAATAAGTACTAACAGTTACGAAAGTTGGGAATCTGTGAAGCAACTCTAAGGATCCACATTTTGACAAATTGACACAACACTGCTCACATTTTCATCTGACTGGCAAGAAATACATATTCTAGAAGGGAATGGATACATGGGCTCGTGGTTGATATACCTATATGTTAAATAATAATGGTTGATAAATACTCCTTGATAACCAGCTCTTGCCATATCATTTATCATCTGTAAGGCTTATAGAATCATTCCCTGCTAAAATAAGTCTTTGATCAACGTGTTTTACACAATAATTTTAGCGAACCAGAAAAGCCGAAAGTAATAACAGGCTGGTTCATAAACCGAAGTACACAAACCTATAAATTCTTTTAAATCATAAATTGAGGGAAGATAAGAAGAAAAATACCTGAAATTCCTTTGAAGTAGAACAAATGACATAGCTTGGATATGATCATATGATCCGAATTGTAAATCCTAATTTGGAACATCTAAACCCCTAAATAAATCAAAAAATATATAAATCGAAATCAAAATTTATGAACCGAAGTACATAGCCCAGAAAAATCATAAATTGAGGGAAGATAAAAATAAATACCTAAAATTCTTTTAAAGTCGAACGAAACAGATAGATTGGATAGGATCAGATGATTAGAATAACATTTAGGATCTAGCCAATTCTTACGCGAGCCAAACACTTTATTGGAAAACCATTGTCTTGCATCATGGCAACAAATTCACTGTAGTGAATATACCCATCCTGCAATATTCAACAATGTTCTAAATTTGTTCAACCATGTTCTAAATTTGTTCAACCATGTTCTAAACTTATTCAACCATGTCCTAAATTTATTCAACCATGTTCTAAATTTATTCAACCATGTTCTAAATTTAGAACATCAGAACCTAGTCAACACATATACATATATACGGAGTACATGTTCTACATTTTCAAGCTCATGTTCTAAATTTATTCAAGCATGTTCTAAATTTATTCAACGACGTTTTAAATTTGTTCAACCATATTCTAAATTTATTCGAGCATGTTCTAAATTTATTCAACCATGTTCTAAATGTTAGGTTATGATACATATGAAAAACATAAATCATGCGGAAAAACCTAGATGCCAGGATACATATTAATTGCACATAATCATATAGCATAATTTAGATGCATACACTTTGTAGCGTGCCTTCCCTAGCTGCGCCCGAACCGAACAAGAACAAATCTTTAGGACTCCAAGTGTCGTCCCTCCGTAGATAGTCCACAGCACGTCCGGATCCGCCTTAAGATTGACCAACTAGAATCGCCCTTAAGGTTCTATAATTTTTGGCTAATAGGGCAAGTAATATGGCTGATTTTTCTACTTAAAAATCCTAGCTTTTATTGTTTGAATACTTGAAATTGTATATCCATAAATTGTGAACCTAGGCACCTATTTATAGAGTTATGGAAAAGGATTTGGAATCCTATTAGGATACCAATTTGTTTAATTAGAATCTCATCAAAACTCTATTTAAACAAATTCAATCTTTATTAGTATTAGGATTTAATCATAGAACGAATTCTGATAGCTTTAGGATTCATATAACACGCACACGAGCACCGCACGAGCACTGCACAGCCCGCGCGCACGCCTCGCGGCCCACGCAAACTGCACGGCGCCTTGGCCCAATGCTCGCAGCCCATTTGCTGAGCGCGCGCGCCATGCCTTGCTGGGCCTGGCCTTGCGCTGGGCCTGGCGAGGCTTTGGCGTGTGTTGATGCGTGTGGCTTGCTGGGCGACGGCCTGGCTTCGTGCTGGGCCTTCGTCTAGCAAGTCCCGTCCGATGTTAATTCGTACGATACGCTTCCGATTAAATTCCCGATTCCGGAATTCATTTCCGATACGAACAATATTTAACATTTCCGATCCCGGAATTAATTTCCATTTCGAACAAATATTTAATATTTCCGTTTCCGGAATTATTTTCCGATTCCGATAATATTTCCGATTCTGACAATATTTCCGTTTCCGGTAATATTTCCGATTCTGGTAATATTTCCATTTCCGATAATATTTTCCGATACGTACCATGTTTCCATTTCCGGCAACATCTACGACTTGGATAATATTTATATTTCCGATACGATCCATATTTCCGTTTCCGGCAATATCATCGTTTCCGGAGTATTCATTTCTTGCCTTTGACGATCTCAGCTCCCACTGAAACCAAGATCCGTCGATTCCGAATATCCATAGATGGAGTATTTAATGCCATTAAATACTTGATCCGTTTAAGTACTATTTGTGTGACCCTACGAGTTCAGTCAAGAATAAGCTGTGGATTAATATCATTAATTCCACTTGAACTGAAGCGGCCTCTAGCTAGGCATTGAGCTCACTTGATCTCACTGAATTATTAACTTGTTAATTAATACTGAACCGCATTTATTAGACTTAACATTAAATGCATACTTGGACCAAGGGCATTATTTCCTTCAGTCTCCCACTTGTCCTTAGGGACAAGTGTGCATTTCCTAATTCGATGCTTGCTCTTGAACATAAGGTAAGAGTTGTCATCCTTATTATGTCCAGAGGTATTTCTCGGTTTCAGAGTTCAACTGATCAAATAAACAGATAATCATAGCCTATGATTCATCTGAGCACGGCCATGCATTTTACAGTTGCTAGCTCTCCGAGTGGCCTTGTACAACTTTCAGCATCTCATCCCGATTTATGGGAGGACAATCCCAATCTTGCGATCTTGAGATTAGACTTCGTTTGATAGGTGATTACCTGAGCGTTGCCTTTATAGCCTCCTTTTACGGTGCGACGGTTGACAACGTCAAAGTAAGCAGTTCTCAAACAAGTAATCTCAAATCACTCAGGTATTGAGGATTTAGTGTATAATAAATTTAATGAAATTTACTTATGACGGATTTTCATCTCTTACAGTAAATTTTCATAGGTCTGTCCGATACTAGTCTTCCCAAAGTAAGTATCTATGCAAATGATTACGACATTGCCATGTCCACATAGTTCAAGAAACAGAACTACTAGTCATCTTGCATTCTAGTCGTCTAACGTTTTCTATGCGTCCATCTTTATAGAAAACTCCGACCAGGGACCATTTTCAACTTTTGACATTCAAGTTCACTTGATAGACATTTCTTAGTCACAGGACTGGTCCTGACAGTCTATCTTGAATATTTTGTCAAATTGAAGGGACTCATCATTTAATAAACCACAAATTAAATGGAAAAATGAATTCTATTCATTTATTGTGAATGATTAACCAATAATGTTTTACAAAGTATTAAACTCTAAAACTTTAAAACATCAAACTAGGACATCAAAGCCATTCTCCAATATGCTTGATTCCCATAGCTACAGTGTCTTAGTTGTGCTTCGCCTGCGGCAGAGGTTTATTCAATGGATCTGAGATGTTGTCATCTGTTCCAATCTTGCTTATCTCGACTTCTTTTCTTTCAACGAACTCTCGTAGAAGGTGAAATCTACGAATTACATGCTTGACTCTTTGGTGGTGTCTAGGCTCCTTTGCCTGTGCAATAGCTCCGTTATTATCACAATATAGGGCTATTGGTCCTTTAATGGAGGGGACTACACCAAGTTCACCTATGAACTTCCTTAGCCATATAGCTTCCTTTGCTGCTTCATGTGCAGCAATGTACTCCGCTTTAGTTGTAGAATCCGCAATGGTGCTTTGCTTAGCACTTTTCCAGCTTACTGCTCCTCCGTTGAGGCAGAAGACAAACCCAGACTGTGATCTAAAATCATCTTTGTCGGTTTGGAAACTTGCATCCGTATAGCCTTTAACAATTAATTCATCATCTCCACCATAGACCAGGAAATCATCTTTGTGCCTTTTCAGGTACTTCAGAATGTTCTTGGCAGCAGTCCAATGTGCCTCTCCTGGGTCTGACTGGTATCTGCTCGTAGCACTGAGTGCATACGCAACATCCGGACGTGTACATATCATAGCATACAATATTGAACCAATCAATGATGCATATGGAATCCCATTCATTCGTCTACGCTCATCAAGTGTTTTTGGGCACTGAGTCTTGCTTAGAGTCATTCCATGAGACATGGGTAGGTAGCCTCGCTTGGAGTATGCCATCTTGAACCTTTCAAGCACCTTATTGATATAAGTGCTCTGACTAAGTCCAATCATCTTTTTAGATCTATCTCTATAAATCTTGATGCCCAGTATGTACTGTGCTTCTCCTAGATCCTTCATCGAAAAACATTTCCCAAGCCAAATCTTGACAGAGTGCAACATAGGAATGTCATTTCCGATAAGTAATATGTCGTCGACATATAATACTAGAAAAGCAATTTTGCTCCCACTAACCTTCTTGTATACACAAGATTCGTCTGCGTTCTTGATGAAACCAAAGTCACTGACTGCTTCACCAAAACGTATATTCCAGCTCCTTGATGCCTGCTTAAATCCGTAGATTGATTTCTTTAGCTTGCATACCTTTTCAGCATTCTTTGGATCCTCAAAACCCTCAGGCTGTGTCATAAACACAGTTTCTGTTAAAACGCCGTTTAAGAAAGCGGTTTTGACATCCATCTGCCATATTTCGTAATCGTAATATGCAGCGATTGCTAACATTATCCGAATAGACTTTAGCATTGCAACTGGTGAAAAGGTTTCATCGTAATCCACACCGTGGACTTGCCTATAACCTTTTGCAACCAATCTAGCTTTGAAAACTTCAAGTTTTCCATCCTTGTCCTTTTTCAGTTTGAAAACCTATTTGCTTCCAATGGCTTGGTAGCCATCTGGCAAATCGACCAAATCCCATACTTGGTTTTCAGACATGGAGTCTAATTCAGATTGCATGGCTTCATGCCATTGCTTGGAGCTAGGGCTCGTCATAGCTTGTTTGTAAGTCACAGGTTCATCACTTTCAAGTAATAGAACGTCATAGCTCTCGTTCGTCAAAATACCTAAGTACCTTTCAGGTTGAGATCTATATCTCTGCGATCTACGCGGGGTTGCATCTCTAGATGGTCCATGATTCTCACCAGATACTTCTAAAGATCTCTGAGTTTCATCCCGAATGTCATCTTGAGCATTCTCTAGAGTTTGTTGTTTGACTCGAATTTCTTCGAGGTCTACATTTCTCCCACTTGTCATTTTGGAAATGTGATCCTTTTCCAAAAAGATACCATCTCGAGCAACAAACACCTTGTTCTCAGATGTATTGTAGAAGTAATACCCCTTTGTTTCCTTTGGATAACCCACAAGGATACATTTGTCAGATTTTGGATGAAGTTTGTCTGAAATTAATCGTTTGACGTATACTTCACATCCCCAAATCTTAAGAAAAGACACTTTTGGAGGCTTTCCAAACCATAACTCATATGGAGTCTTTTCAACAGCTTTAGACGGAGCTCTATTTATAGTGAGTGCAGCTGTATTTAGTGCATGTCCTCGAAATTCTATTGGAAGTTTGGCCTGACCCATCATTGATCTAACCGTGTCTAGCAAGGTTCTGTTCCTCCGTTCCGACACACCGTTCCATTGTGGTGTTCCAGGAGGAGTCAATTCTGATGGAATTCCACATTCGTTCAGATGGTCATTAAATTCATAGCTCAGATATTCACCGCCTCTATCAGACCGCAGTGCCTTAATCTTCTTGCCTAATTGATTCTCTACTTCACTCTGAAATTCCTTGAATTTTTCAAAGGATTCAGACTTATGCTTCATTAGGTAGACATAACCATATCTACTGAAGTCATCAGTGAAAGTGATAAAGTAGCTGAAACCACCTCTAGCATTTGTACTCATTGGTCCACATACATCTGTATGGATTAAACCCCAATAGTTCGGTAGCTATTTCTCCAACTTTAGAGAAAGGTTGCTTTGTCATTTTGCCAAGTAAACATGATTCGCACTTACCATAATCCTCTAAGTCAAATGGTTCTAGAATTCTTTCCTTTTGAAGTCTTTCTATGCGTTTCAAGTTAATATGACCTAATCGACAATGCCACAGATAGGTGAGATCTGAATCATCCTTTTTGGCCTTTTTGGCATTTATGTTATAAACTTGTTTGTCGTGATTTAATAAATAAAGTCCATTGACTAATCTAGCAGATCCATAAAACATCTCTTTAAAATAAAACGAGCAACTATTGTCTTTTATTAAAAAGGAAAATCCCTTAGCATCTAAGCAAGAAACCGAATTGATGTTTTTAGTAAGACTTGGAACATGGAAACACTCTTCCAGTTCCAAAACTAGCCCAGAGGGCAACGACAAATAATAAGTTCCTACAGCTAATGCAGCAATACGTGCTCCATTTCCCACTCGTAGGTCGACTTCACCCTTGCTTAACCTTCTACTTCTTCTTAGTCCCTGTGGATTGGAACATAAGTGTGAGCCACAACCTGTATCTAATACCCAAGAAGTTGAATTAGCAAGTATACAGTCTATAACGAAAATACCTGAAGATGGAACGATTGTTCCGTTCTTCTGATCTTCCTTTAGCTTCAAGCAATCTCTTTTCCAGTGCCCCTTCTTCTTATAGTAGAAGCACTCGGACTCAGAAGTGGGATGACTGACCTTCCTCTTTTCAGACTTGGCGCCAGTTTGCTTAGTCGGGATGGCCTTCTTGCCACCTTTCTTAGCAATCCTCTTCTTTCCAGATTTCTTGAACTTGCCCCCACGCACCATAAGCACATCTTGCTTATCGCTTTTGAGCGTCTTTTCAGCAGTCTTCAGCATACCGTGAAGCTCAGTGAGCGTTTTGTCCAGACTATTCATACTGTAGTTCATCTTGAACTGATCATACCCGCTATGAAGAGAATGGAGGATGGTGTCTATAGCCATTGCCTGAGAGAATTGCTGATCCAGCCGACTCATATTCTCAATGAGTCCAATCATTTTGAGAACATGTGGACTTACGGGGTCGCCTTTCTTAAGCTTGGTCTCAAGAATTTGCCTATGAGTCTCGAATCATTCGACTCGAGCCAGATCTTAGAACATGTTCTTTAACTCACTGATGATCGTGAAAGCATCTGAGTTGATGAACGTTTTCTGTAGATCTGCACTCATGGTTGCAAGCATTAGACATTTCACATCCTTGTTGGCATCAATCCAACGATTGAGGGCTGCCTGAGTGACCCCGTCGCCTGCGGCTTCGGGCATCGCCTCTTCCAAGACATACTCCTTTTCTTCCTGCATAAGAACTATTTGCAAGTTCCTTTGCCAGTCAAGGAAGTTTTTCCCGTTCAACTTCTCCTTTTCGAGAATTGATCGGATGTTGAAAGAATTGTTGTTTGCCATAGTTAAAACTACAATGAAAAAGAATAAACAAATAAATAATCATTCACAGTTTCTCTTAATAAACTTAAATTCTAGCATACATGCATAATTTAATGTTCATTAAGCATTTTATTCAAGTTATGTGTTCCGGCAGGTGTGAATAAAATGCTTCCAAGACCCTAAAACCATTGAAGAATTAAGTACATTATGTATTTAGACTCAATTCTAAAATCTTTTAGGTAAGCAAAAGCCTTTTTCTAATAGTCTAGAGACTACTCTTGGTTAATAGGTACGTCTAAGAACTTATTAGGTAAACCTATCAATTTTTCCACGACATAAAAGGACTCCTTACTTAGCTTAAATCGTTGAGTTTCACCAAAACTAACATGTACTCACAATTATTTGTGTACCTTACCCCTTTAGGCTCAATAAGTGTTATTTTGGCATGGCACCTTTTAACTCAATTTTTAAAGTTTGGAACTTAAGGCTCTTACTATGTTGGTTAGATTTTAAGTGAAATAAAATCCTTAATCATGCAACATAATCAAGCCATAATCTCATGCATAATTAAGACATATTTAAAGCAATAAATAACATAAAACATGCATAAGATAAATGTGATCTAGTATGACCCGACTTCATCTTGAAGCTTCAACTTCAAAGTCCGTCTTGAAAATGGATTGGAAACTCCGTCTTGAATTTCACCATGGGAGGCGCCATTTTCTTCAAATAGGATAAGCTATAATTAAACTAATTACAACTATTTGATGGTACGCATACCATATTTGAATTGAAAAACAAACTTTGGTGCATTAGACCAATTACATTCAAACTAATGGTACGCAGACCATATTTTCTATCCTATTTGGGCCATACTAGTCACTTCATAACCTGCAAAACAGTACATATACAATATATATCATTCACCCATTCATTATCATGAATGGCCCCACATAGCTGGTTAGTAAAACACGTTATGCATCACATAAATATTTGCAGCAATTAATCAAAGGCACCAATAATCTACCAATTATTCAGTCCTTATTAATTATAATCAAGTTTTTTAACCTTAAAGGATTTGTAGACCTAATCAAGAGTTCATGACTAAAAGTGCTCCCACTTAAACCAATAAATTCATATGCTTTACTAATTTTTAAACATAAAAATGTATTTCTAGTCTAACCGGAAACATACAAATTTAACTAAAATTTAAAGCTCATATAAATTTATAATTGAATCCACTTATTTAATTTATTTTCAGTTGAATTAAACGAATTTAAATTAATTCAAGGTTTTAATTTTAGTAAAATAATTAGTATAAATTAAAATTTATATTAATTATAATATTCAAAATTAAAATCCGAGAAAACAATTTAGATTAATAATTTAAAAGTTAATTAAAATTATTTCCGAACTAAAAATTTCAAATTAAAATTAAAACGAACCAATCGGGTCAAGACAAGGCCATGGGCTTGCGCCCATGCCTCGTCAAGTCCAACAAGCAACAAACCCCTTGTCACTCGATTGATCGTACCGCAAAGCCCAAGCAACAACGCACCAATGCGTCAGGCCCAGAGAGCACGCTTGCGCGTAGCCCACTCGCCCATCGCCTTGGCGCGCTGCTGGGCAACGCTTGCTGGACAGGCCAGCCAACGCTGCCCGCGTGCACGTTGTGTTGCGCTTGTCGCTGTCTTGGCTACTGCCTTGGCGTGCTGCTGGGCGAGGCAACGCACGTTGTGGCGCAGCATCCACCGCTGCCCACGCGTGCTTGCCTTGCTCGCTGCACTTGTTAGCCCATCGCCCCACACGCGTAGCACACAGCCCCTAGGCAGCCATTGCCTTGTGCATGCCACGCTCGTTGCTCGCTGCATTTGTACCGCGTGGGCGACGAGCTCCCTTGCTCGTCGTCGCGTGCCCGCACTATACAACACCCCTTAAGGGTAACACGTAGCTTCCGTTGCTTTGTGCGTGCAACATTTATGAGCGAATTTTATAAAAATTAAAACTTTTAATTTAAAATTAATAAATTATATTACTTTCATATTTATAGGGCGAAAAATCGAAAATTTATTAATCAATTAATTTCCGGTTAACATGGATTCAAATCTAGGTCATAAAAATTTAAAATTTAACATAAATTAACAATTTTTATGGTGGTTTTTAATCATGGGTACCTAATTAAATCAATAATTAATGATGAAAATCAAATCAATTCTAAATTATTCGAATTTCAACAAATTAATCATAATTACAAATTAGGTTGTATAATTAAGAAGTCTAGGCATTCAAATTTGTTAAACGTATACTGTAGGTCAATCAAAAATTCAAGATTTATCAACAAGAATCGCAAATATTCAATGTAACATCTTAAATCTACAAACTTTTCGTTCGAAAAACTAAAACCTCCGAAAAGTCATAGTTAGGCTTCGAATTTGGGAATTCTGGTTCGTCCGAAAAGTACTATTTTTGTCAAAATTTTAGAATGCCTTATACATGCGGAATTGACACAAAAATCACTCGATTTCGTTGAGTAACGAAGAAATTGCAGAAAAACTGCGTACATATTAATTAAGTAAATGCAATTTGCAATTAATTAACAATTAGGAAAATTAATCACCCCTTTTTAATTCTTTGCAAATTTGTTAAATTTAACCATGTTAAGCAATTTATAGATTATGCAAATAATAATAGGCTCGTGATACCACTGTTAGGTTATGATACATATGAAAAACATAAATCATGCGGAAAAACCTAGATGCCAGGATACATATTAATTGCACATAATTATATAGCATAATTTAGATGCATACACTTTGTAGCGTGCCTTCCCTAGCTGCGCCCGAACCGAACAAGAAAATGTCTTTAGGACTCCAAGTGTCGTCCCTCCGTAGATAGTCCACAGCACGTCCGGATCCGCCTTAAGATTGACCAACTAGAATCGCCCTTAAGGTTCTATAATTTTCGGCTAATAGGGCAAGTAATATGGCTGATTTTTCTACTTAAAAATCCTAGCTTTTATTGTTTGAATACTTGAAATTGTATATCCATAAATTGTGAACCTAGGCACCTATTTATAGAGTTATGGAAAAGGATTTGGAATCCAATTAGGATACCAATTTGTTTAATTAGAATCTCATCGATCAAAACTCTATTTAAACAAATTCTATCTTTATTAGGATTAGGATTTAATCATAGAACGAATTCTGATAGCTTAAGGATTCGTATAACACGCACACGAGCACCGCACGAGCCCCGCACAGCCCGCGCGCATGCCTCGCGGCCCACGCGAGCTGCACGGCGCCTTGGCCCAATGCTCACAGCCCATTTGCTGAGCGCGCGCGCCATGCCTTGCTGGGCCTGGCCTTACGCTGGGCCTGGCGAGGCTTTGGCGTGTGTTGATGCGTGTGGCTTGCTGGGTGACGGCCTGGCTTCGTGCTGGGCCTTCGTCTAGCAAGTCTCGTCCGATGCTAATTCGTACGATACGCTTCCGATTAAATTCCCGATTCCAGAATTCATTTCCGATACGAACAATATTTAACATTTCCGATCCCGGAATTAATTTCCGTTTCGAACAAATATTTAATATTTCCGTTTCCGGAATTATTTTCCGATTCCGATAATATTTCCGATTCTGACAATATTTCCGTTTCCGGTAATATTTCCGATTCCGGTAATATTTCCATTTCCGATAATATTTTCCGATACGTACCATGTTTCCGTTTCCGACAACATCTACGACTTGGATAATATTTATATTTCCGATACGATCCATATTTCCGTTTCCGGCAATATCATCGTTTCCGGAGTATTCATTTCTTGCCTTTGACGATCTCAGCTCCCACTGAAACCAAGATCCGTCGATTCCGAATATCCATAGATGGATTATTTAATGCCATTAAATACTTGATCCGTTTACGTACTATTTGTGTGACCCTACGGGTTCAGTCAAGAGTAAGCTGTGGATTAATATCATTAATTCCACTTGAACTGAAGCGGCCTCTAACTAGGCATTGAGCTCACTTGATCTCACTGAATTATTAACTTGTTAATTAATACTGAACCGCATTTATTAGACTTAACATTAAATGCATACTTGGACCAATGGCATTATTTCCTTCACTAAATGTAGAACATGAGAACCTAGTAAACAGATATACATATATACATTTTCTAAAATTTCAAGCTACTGTTCTAAATTTATTCAAGCATGTTCTAAAATTATTAAACATCTTACAGATTTATTCAACCATGTTCTAAATTTATTAAAGCATGTTCTAAATTTATTAAAGCATGTTCTAACTTTATTCAAGCATGTTCTAAATTTATTCAAGCGTGTTCTAGCTTTATCCACCAGCACTGATTCGCGGCCTTCCTCGCTAGAACACCCGTAAAATCCTGTTTGATTTTGTTAAAACTTTCGCGGTAGCTATTGAAGGCATACGAAGCGTGATCTCTAACCGTGTTTAGCAAGAAACAAGGCTAATTTTTCTGAATCTTAATACAGTCTGCTCATCCTTACCCACAAGCCCAGTCTAGTGCGCTCTGAAACTCACTGTCAGGCTCATTCGGCTGAGTCGACTCGCTCCATCTCCACCGCGGTCTCTCATTCTCTCTCCACCAGCAATCACCAGCACATCACCACAACCGCTGATCTGAATCGCGGCCACCAAAATTGAAATAGATTTTGATTTTTGAATAGAGAAATCGATTGAAATCGATTTTAGTTTTTGAATTGAGAAATCGGTTGAAATCGATTTCGATTTCAAAGAATCGATTGGAAATTGCCGATTGAATTGATTTTGTCGATTGGAAATATAATCACCGGATGGTGGTGGCGAACTGCTAGCGGCGATTGAATTGATTTTGCCGATTGATGGTGGTGGCGAAATTCTAGAGACGAGCTATGAGCGGCGCCGACAAGCTACGAGCGGCGCCGATGAGCTACGAGCGGCGACCGACGAGCGACAATCGCTGGATGTTGGTGGTGAAGAAAGAGAAATCTGAATCGAGAAGAGGAAGTGAAGAGAGAGAAAGAGAGAGGAATGGGAGAGATAGAAAGAGAAATCTGATATCCATTTCCGGCAATATTTTCGTGTTCGCTAATATTTCTATTTCTGGTAATATTACTGATTCGGATCATATTTCCGTTTCCAGCAATATCTCTGATTCTAACAATATATTTTCGATTTAGCTTTTTGATGATTTGTTTAGCTCCCACTGAAACCAACATCCATCATTTTCGAATATAACAATCTATTAGAGTATTTATTGAATATAAACACTTGATCTGTTTTTAACATACTATTCAAGAGTTAGTTGTGTCATTAATATTAATTTCACTTGATTTGAAGCGGCCTCTAGTTAGGCATTCAGATCACTTAATTGATATCACTGAATAATTAACTCGTTAATTAATCTGAAACACATATACTTCCTCCGTTCCGGAAATATCCATACTAACTATATTGTTTTTTACTTTGGTTTTTTACACTATTCACAATACGACTTTGGCAATTTTATGTGATTCGTCCATAAGGAAATTTTAGTCATGCTCGGTCATGTTAGATTCGTATTGATATTTATTTTCTAAATATTAGTTTTTTATAATTTTTACTTGCACACGATTTGAGATATTAAGAGTCAAAGTAATGGTTAGAAGAGTAAAAGTCAACAATTGTGCGATATTTCCGGAACGAAGGAAGTATTAAACTCCGTATAATTAAATACATTAAATGCATATTTGGAGTAAGGACATATATCCTTCAAAAATAACATCTTAACATAAACTACAATGGCCATTTACGACCCTTAATGGCTCGTTCAATATCGTTTTTTGTTTGCAATTTTCGATTTTTTTATAAAACTAAAAACCAATATAGGATAACCACAAAAAGTTGTTTCTGGTTTTTTTTATCACTACAACATATAGGATCAAAGAGGGCAAGAAAAATCGCCCTCTTTGATTGAAAAATCGCCCTGTTAAGCTATAAGGGCGACTTGTGAATCGCCCTCAAGGTCGCCCTGTTATAGCCGTTGTATTAGCTTTGCAGGGCAAACATTAAATTTCGCCCTCCTTGGTTGAGATTTAACAGGGCGCCATTTTTTGCCCTCTTTGTTAAATTCAAGGAAGGAAACAATGCTCGCCCTCTTTGCTTACAATCAAGGACGGCATTGTACATTTTGTCGCCCTCTTAAATCATGTCAAGAAGGGCAACTGTTTTGCCCTCTTTGTTCAAAATCAAACACAACAATAACATAAAGTCGCCCTCTTTGATAATTATTTATTTAAAAAAAAAAAATCTGATGATTAGGCAAGAACCTGAGATAGGAAAATGCAGAATTTCATAGATCATTCTAGTTTATACCATTAACTATTACAAAATATTTCTTACCACTTCATAAAGCTCTTAAGAAAAACTCGCAATCCAGAAATATGGCTTACTTGGATTACAATTCACTGACATTGTTAGAACTTTCAAGACATGCACTTAGAACATAGATAAGATAATATTATAAGCAGCTGTGATGTGGACCAGCTTCAACTTGCGTCTCCTTAGGAGTGGAGTATCTCCAGATGCCCACCAAAGCACTGCCGATGATTGAGTGACAAACACTAGAGATAGCGCAAGGAACTGCAGTCCATGGATTCCCAAAATGCTGGTTTACAAGAACTGGTCCAAGTACCGAATTCTGAAAAGAAAGAATAAAAAAAGACCGTGATTTAATTGTGCAAAGAAAACTGTAGAAATGAAGAAATTAGTAAAAACAACAGTCCTTATGATTAGAAAGTCTGCATTTTAAGACCAAACGACATTTTAGATGAAGGGTCTGCATTTTAAGACCGCGGGGAATTCAAAAGTCCCTATTCAGGCCCATTTTAATAAATAAAGCACATTCTACCTCAGCCGAGCTTCAAAGCTCTTACATTACTAGAGAAACTTCAGTACTACAGCAGGGACAATCTACCTTTCTAGATGGAGGGGAAACTACTTATTTTGACAACAATTCTTGACAACCCTTCTAAAAGTTTTGCCTCTGCCCTTATCTTTTTTTTTCCGTTTATTTTATTTCACAAATTCTTATTTACATGAGTTGTACGATAAATATTGTACACCGAAGTTAAAGTTGACGTAAAATGCTTAAAAGTCACGATCAGGCCCGGCCCTGAGCTATGAATAGAGGGGCGGTCGCCCTGGGCCCCCTGTTGGCCCAAAAAAATAGGGGCCCCTAAATCTAAAAAAAAATACAAATTTTTTTTTTATTTGCCCACAAAACTAAAATATCACGTGACTAAGCTAGTAGAAGCTCTAAGCTACTCTACCTACAAAACTAAAGATCTCACAAACCCATATTCTCACGCATAATCTGACATACAGACATGCTCCTCTTTTCCAGATTTCTTCATCTTCAACGGCTGAAAATCAATATCCTTCGGTTATTGACTATTGATAATCATGGGTATAATAACAAAATTATTTGGGATTTTGATTGCATATCTTCAACGATTCAAATTATTCCTTTGGATTGCATATCTCCTCTATTTGCATCTCCTCTTGGTGTTTATCTGAATTGTTCATAAATGATGGTCCATGGCTGAATTCTTCAGGTTGTGTTTTTGGTTTTGAAGTTGGCGGGATAAATGAGGGCATACCGAAGGATGAACACTGAAGTGGCTAGTGACTTTAGCAAAAAGGGCCCCAACTTGACATCTCGCCCCGGGCCCTCAAAAAGTCAGGACCGGGCCTGGTCACGATTATATATGTAAAAGTTATCTACTTTTTAGTAATAAAAATTTTCATTTTAATGAAAAATATTTATTCAAAATCACTAATAATGTATAAAATTAATCATTTAACACTTTAAAATGTTTATCTATTAACTTTTTTTTAAAGTATAAAAGTTAGAGAAAACTGAGTAAAAGTTAGAGAAAACTGGATTAAAGTTATGTTGGTGCACAATAAATTTATTGTACAACTTGTGCACGCAAGACCTTTTAATTTTATTTTACCTTTGTATCAACTTACGAGTACTGGTTGGTTCTTCGGAGGTACTTTATCCCTAAGACAGAGATTCCTACAGTCCTACTGACCTCCACATAAAGAAGCCCCTACCTGGATGTGTATTCTACTAAGTAGTGCAGAACTTTCAGTATTAGATGGAACTGCAGTTCAATAAATAGTGAAAGAAGACTGTTACTTTCACCACGAGGGTCAACATGAGCGATGCAGAATGACATTACCAGAGACATCTACTGAAAGGCCCCCAACTGGGATCTTTCCCAAAGTGTTATTGTGAGGGGGTCGAAAAAGCACGAGGCTAATGCGTGACCTCGTCCCTCGTGGATGTGACGCTTCTTTTTGTCAAATCAAGTGTAATTGGATTTCCTGTGAGTTTACACCCAATTGACTAGTAATATAGGAGTCGCCATTCAGTTTTTAACGACAATGAGAAAAACTGACAAAATCCGGTTATCGTGACATAAAGGGAGTGCAATTATGTTTGACCATGACGGCCGTAGGTTCCCTTGTGATCCCTGGTGTGGGGATCTCTCAACGTACACCCGCAAGGTAGAGATTGAGGGTTCGGGGGACTGTAACTACCGAGAGGAGTACTTCGCTCGTCGATAACTCCAGAGGCAGGATATCCTTACTAGCTCAGCATAAATAATTGAAGGAACATGCGTTAACTATTAAACTAATCTGAGTTGATTTTAGCAATATGCAACATATAATACTAGATCGATCGTGATTATCTGATTTAAAAGTATTAAGGGACCTAGCATGATAATCCAATTTCCCAAAAATATTATATTTGTTAGGCGTGGTAGAACAATCAGATTTAGTTAGTTTAACAGTTCATAAAAAGGGCGAGGAAAGCAATTAAATCATCGAAAAGGGACACATTACGACGCACCCTTGAGAGGTGCGTCACGGTTCTCAGAAAACTAACCACTTTGACTTTGCTATTTCTCCTTTTTATTTAACGAATCTCAAATTATGGGACAGGATACGTTCTGTTCGATTTATGGATCGATTGCGACAGAACGTGTGAACAATTTCGCAGCGTGAGGCTTAGGCTAAGGGTTGGAGTCAATACTCAGAATATGAATTGTGTGTTGTGTTGTTTTTCACGTCGAATTTGGGGCTGTATTTGTAGGGGAGAGTTCGTGGAAAGATAGAATTGCAGAGTTCTAATCCACAAAGAATTAGGAAAAAACACGTACCCAGGTATTTTCAGCGCCCAGGCCTGGGCGCCGAAGATTTGGGCGCCCAGAGCCAGGCGTTAAAAATAGGGTCTAGGCTGTTTTCTTAGTCAGATTCGGATTCCTGAAATCCGTAGTGTTTGAGACTTAATCGAGTCTTTTAGTGCGTATCAATTTCATGACGAAATGCATCTGGGCCCGTTACGAACTCTAGGCTCGTTAGGATTTTAATTAATACGTAACTCTTATTTCCGAATCATATTAGGAATAGGATTCTCGCAGTTTTCTTTCTCATTTAGGATTTATGTTGGAGTGCAATACCTAATTCTGATAGGTTTCTATCTTTTATGACTTGCCACTTTTAGAAGCTACCCTTTACGGCAGTTACTGTTTTTAGCAGGTTTCCATAAATAGCAGGTTTCGGGTGAAATGAAAAGGGGAATTGAGATTCGTTTATTTTATAGGAGATGCGTTGTCAAGTGGAGATTTACGCTTTCATAATCGAACATTTCCCTTTCGGAAATGGGGACAAAAGTAGGTGTCTATAGTTATCTATATGTCTTCTCCTGGCTCATCCCAGTTTTAACTTCACATAGTGATTTATCTATAGAACACATGCAGTATTTGGTATGAACTTGTCCTAACAAAGCTACATGTTTATAGCCAGTACTTGTAATCACTCAACAGCATGGAATAGAAACAATACCACATATATTGTTCCACTTGCGATCATATAAGAGCAAAATTAATCATCGTAATACAAAGTGATGCAGTACACAACCAAATAACAATAATGATAAACAAACCATGATAATGATAGCCTGATAGAAGCCCAGTCTACCCAGATTTAACCTCAAATAGATAATGGATCAGAGTGGAACTTTTGCTGCGAGAGAACAAGTATCCCCCCATTTCAATTTTCAGAATCATATGAGTTAATTTTGGCAGCATCTCCCCATAAAATTATTGTATTTACCCCCCTTTCCCACAAACTTATATTCAAAGTAATTTCACTTAATATTAGAACTTACCTTATTTATGTCAAGCCAATCTTGTCCATGATTAACTGAAGTTTTTGTTCTAATTCTTGTTGTTTCTTCTTAGCCTCCAGTTTATGAGACTCGAATTTGGCTCTGATCATGCTATTTTCACTCTGCAAGTGCTCCACATTAGCTTCTAGCTCTGCTCTCCCTTTCTTCCCATCCTTGGACAACACCGGATTGCCTTTACCTAACCCACGTGCATAACCCGAACGATATCCAAGCACTTCTTTTTAGGCAATATCCAAAATAAGATTGTCAACTCCATTCTCTCTGACTTCTTTCTCATATAAAGCCTCATCGTCAAACTTCCCATTTTTATGCCTATGGTAATAAAACTAAGAACATAAAAATTTACAAAAGGGAAAAAAAGATGCACTGGACATAAAAAATCCGATTACCTCTTTGACTTTTCCCATAGCTTCAAATATATAGGATCACCATTAGCTTCATTGACCTCCAGCTCATTTTCATGTAGATCACTTCTGCCTACTCCGGTTTCTGCCTCAAGTTTCTAGGAAAAGTAAAATGATAGTATTCAAACTAGAAAATTAAAGTACACAAATGAGTAAAAAAACCAGAGAGGAATTTGATTTGAAATTAAGACTTCCAGAAGCTCACCAATTCATAAATTATCCCAGCGGTTGATTTGGCACCACATGTTGACTTGATCTTCTTTGAAAGAGCATTCGCCCGATTCTTTTCACTCTTTTCCTTAAATTTACAACATTAATATATTGAATTAATAAAGTTATGATAAGGCTAATAGTATAATCATATTCACAAAACTTACCCTCTGTTTAGGAAGGTTCCAGTAATTATATATAAGCCACTTCCATTGGTTAAGGTCTATAGTTGCTGGACAAGCACGTTCTGCTTCTTTCAAACTTTTGCACTTTGTAAAATGGTTAGCCTTCAACCTTTCTCTCCAATGCCTAAAAAGGTTAGAGCACTGAATGTTTATCGATTTTACAATGCGTGCACCTTCACCGAAGTCAAACTTTGCCTACAAAAAAAGTGATTGCATTAATAACATAAAAAGAGAAGAGTATCAGCTAACAGGACTATAACTTGAAGTTACTAAGAACCCAACAAACGAGAATCAACAAAATTTGTGGGGGGTTTCATACCAGAATCCTAATATACAACTAATCTATTGCCTCTTCAGGCATATCATTCCATCTTTGAACATTAAGAGAGCATATTTCCTTCACCCAATCAGCACATTCACCCACAAATTGGTTTGCATGCTCACCCGCAACAGCTCCCAATGAGGATGGAATATGAACCTTAACCTTTCCTGGTTGGGTACTTCTCAGTTTTTTATATTTAAGTGCTCTACTTGGACCTCGAAAGGGACCTAAACAAAAAATACCACAAATAAAATAATTCAGGGGCAAACCATATCAGAACCTGGGAATTCATAGTTTAACTTAGACTGTCACAAAACATTTCAGCATTATGCACACCCGGGTTGAGTTGGTGCTTAGTACCAGCTTGCACTCGCTACCTTCTGCAGGGACAAATAACATAAGCAAATTGGTGTTGGAAACAAGATGGTATCGGATGCCAAAATAATAGGCTCTTAATGGAGCAGAAATAAGAAGATAATGGGGGGAAAACTGACACTTTCACCATCCCTAGGGCCAAATGCATTTATTCCAATTAGCTGCTGAGTTATACCATTATACTCCGTAGTTCTAAAATCAGAATTCCATCTTCTTTCAGACAGTAGGTGAATAGGAAGCCACTGAGTAATTTCTTAAGTAGCTTAAATCAGAATATATAAAGTGGAAATTTATGAACTTCACTCGGTTCACTTACATGAGATCGAAACCAATCAACTAGACTTGACTTTGGCCCATGTATAGTGGTGTACTCTCTGTACAACATACAAGTGTTAGTGCACTTCTTGACACTTTTAATAAAATAGTTATAGAAAAGATGATAGCTTACCCTATGAATGGTTGTACTTCTTGACAATTCATCAGAACATACAATTGAGCTTGCTTCCAATCTAAAAAGCTTAATTGCTTAAATGTTCTTTTGCCTAGTAGATTCCCCTTCTTTTGGAAAACTGATAACTTAAACACCAGAGATTGTTGCCTATCCATGTCATTTCTACTCATGCGATTGAACCTAGTCTCAATCCCATTTAGATATCTAGATATAGAGGAAAGACATTCTTCCATTATGCGTGCATTAGCTATTGAGCCTCCTGGTTGTGCTTTGTTACTCACAGTAGGTTTTATCGCGTGCATTTCCCTACAAGCGGTAACCATTACACAACATGTTGCAATAAAAAAATAACTTCACGTATCAATATAAAAGGAATAGCTTTTTACCTTTCAAAACGATATTGCCAACGATATTGCACTGGGCCAGCTATCTTTGCCTCATTGGCCAAGTGGATTGGAAGGTGGACCTTAATATCAAAGCAAGCCGGAACAAATACCTTTTCAAGCTTGCAAAGAGTAATTGCAATACTCTTTTCCATCTTCTCCAACAGACCAATTTTTAGAGTGTTAGAACACAATTGCTTAAAAAATAAGCTAAGCTCAACCAAAGGTTCTAGCACCTCCTTAGGTAAGATACCTTGAAATGCCGGTTTAAGCAAATCTTGCAAGAACACATGACAATCATGGCTTTTCATGTTTGAGATTTTTCCATCTTCCATACTTGCACATCGAGCTATGATAGAAGAGTAACCATCTAGCACTTTAACCTTCGACAAGAACTTCAATACTTTACGCCTCTCTGTAGATGTCAGTCGATATGGTGCTCTAGGGATGGCATATTTATCACCTATCTTAATAGGAATTAAATTATGATGCACATTCATCTCCTTCAAATCCTTTCGAGCTTTCAAGGTGTCTTTGGTCTTAATAGGAATGTCAAGTATTGTTCCTAATATACTGTCACAAATGTTCTTTTCAATATCCATGACATTTAAGTTGTGTCTTATCAAAAGCTTACTCCAATAAGGAAGTCTAAAGAAGATGCTCAACTTCTTCCATTGGTCAAACAAGTATCGATCAGTTCTCTTTCGCTTCTTTCCAAAAAATCACATTGGGGACACCATCAAATGCCTCTAATATCTCATCCCCTGACAAAGGAATCGAAGGTGGTCGTCTCTCCTTTTCCCCATCAAAAGATTTCTTGTCATTTCTCCACCTATGATCTGGTTCCAAGAACATACGAGTTCCTTTAAAGCATTCTTTCGATCCATGTTTTAACCGCTTGTGCCAAGTATGCTTATGACATGATGGGCAAGCAAGTTTACCACAAGTACTCCAACCGGACAGATTTCCGTAAGCCAGAAAATCACTCATTGTCCACAATAGCTGCCTTCGTATTAAAATTTTGGCGACTATGTGAATAATAAGTTTTCACCCCAACTTCCCATAACTCTTGAAGTTCATCGATCAACGGCTCCAAGAACACATCTATATCATTTCCAGGGGACTTTGGACCAGGAATTAAGAGTGATAGCATGATGTAAGGACTTGCCATAGACATCCATGGTGGGAGATTATATGGCACTAAAAAGACTTGCCATATATTGTACTTAGTGAGTAAATGTGCACCAGGATTGAAACCATTAGTTGAAAGACCTAATCTCACATTACGTGGATCTGCTGCAAAATAAGGAAATGAATCATCGAGTTTCTCCCATGCCTTTGAATCAGATGGATGCCTTAATACATCCTTATCAACTCGCTTCCTATCCTTATGCCATCTCATGTGCTTAGCAATTTTTTGAAGACATAAAAATCCTTTGAAGCCTAGGAACTAAAGGAAAATGGCGAAGAACTAGGCGAAGTATTCTAGGAATCCGTTGTGAATTCCCTTGAGATTCCGAAAATGTGACACTATCATCAAATTCACCACTACCTTCTTTCCATCTGGACTCCTCACAAGTAGGGCATGAATCAGCATTTTCATCCTCCTTTCTATAAAGAATGCAATGATTTACACAAGCATAGATCTTCACATAATTCAACCCAAGATCTTTTGTGTACTTCTGAGCTTTACGGGAGCTCTTTGGAAATTTAGGATCATAATTATGGCCTTATGTAACGCACTAAGCAGCAAAAAAAATGACTTATCAGGCCAATGTCCACTAACCTTAAGATGTAAGAGAGTTACAATGAACTCCAACCTTGAAAAGGTTTTACAACCCCAGAATAATTCTTCTTCTGCATCTTTCATTAATCTATAAAACTTATCAGGAATTTCGGCATGGTCTTTATCCTCTTCATATCTATCATTCAAATTCTCGGGCTTGTGGCATCATCCACCAAAGCAGCCATCTCCTCTGATACGAGAGGATCTTCATCATCAAACAAATCACCTTCCTCCTCGGACATTTCCAGGTTTCCCATGTCAAGTTGTTCTTCTCCATGGAATATCCATGAATTATAGTCAGGATCCATTCCTACTCGGAAAAGATGAGCCCGCATTGTCTCCCGATCATGGTCGATGTAATTTCGACACTTCAAACAAGGACACCTTTTCTTAGCCCCGGTATTAGGGATTGTGTCTTTAAAAGCAAAATCGAGAAAATTTTTAACACCATTTCGGTAAGTTGGTTGTAGGCGATTTCTCAACCCTTGTATATGCATCCAACTCCTATCATTATCCAGGTTGTCTAATCACCAGAACATATACTATACTAGTCATTCAAAGAATATGAAACTACTGCAAACTTGATCATAAAATAACATGAACGTACATCAAATTATATAAAACTACTGCAAGCTTGATAATTATATAACATGAACGTACATCAAAGAATATAAAACTACTGCAAGCTTGATCATAAAATAGCATAAAATAAATAATTTGATGAGGATAAAAAAAAATTGCACTTTGGCAAATCCTTCTACAACAAGTATGGCAGAAAAAGACCATCAATACTTATGAATCTAAGCACCATCATATTTACTGATCCTTGAAGTACAACAATCCATCTAGTTAAATAAGAACTAGTTAGACTAGTAGCGTTCTAGTATTTCTAGCTCTATGATATTCTATTATTGTTTTCGTCCAAATGACGGATTTTAAACCAAATTGGGCTAAACAATCAAGCTTTAGATAACTTATGTGTTTGGTTAATTTTAAATTTTTGTTAGGGTTAGTTCTAAATTAAAACAGATAAGTACTACGAACTTCACTATTTAAGACAATTAGAAAAAAAAACTTTCACCATTACAAAACGTTTTAAAGAGATTCATAAGCCTCTCCATCAGATATGTTTCCAAAAAACGAAGAAGAGAATCATATATCATCGACTGTGTGGAATTGTCGATTGCTAAGTTATAATACTCAGAGAGCTAATTCTCAGGTTGCTGGTCTTTGGGTACTGCAACCTGTAGGGATTAATGCTACCTTTACTCAATGTGCTCAACTCTGTTTACAAGATGGTTTGTCCAAACAAGTTTTATACACTAACTAGTAACTACTACGAGTACTAAATTGAGTAAGGCAACATGACAATAAATACCAAACATCTTATAAAAAAAGACCATACATGTGATGAATCACGCCTTTAACGGCATCATTAACCTTTTAATCTGTAACCTGATCACAACTAGTTACTCGGTTATAAGCATTATGTTGTCTGTGTGTTCAAAATTTATACCATTGTAATCAATTTCGTTCACGTCAAAACAAGAAACTTGAAGAAATACCACCCTCAGTCAGTCAATCAGTCAGTCCTGTAACTTTGCTCTTACTATTGTGGTAGCAAAGATTTTAAACCTGATATGATGCGTCAAATTGGCTTCAAAACGAGGATATATGACGAGCTTTATGTGTTTCAGAGAAGTTCCATACAAGAATAGTAATAATCTAAATGCAAATGCCCAAAAATTGAATCCAAATGCAAAACAAGAGATTAAAAGTAATAATCTAATCTAAAAATAATAAAATACATACAAATCTTAACGAAATAAAGTAATCAAATTCGTAGAGTAAAAAACCTAATAAATCATGAATCAACGTTTGTGTAAGCATTAATTTCAGGCATTTTTTCAGATTCATCAACCCTAATACAAATTTCGATAAGAAGAAACGAATTAAGGAACTCGCTTGATTCGAAAAGCTGGAGTTTGAGATTTCGAAAGTTTATCTCTCTAAAATATCAGCAATCACAGTTAGTGACTCCTCGTGCTCGTATTGCTCAGTAGTGAGGCTGTACACAATCTACCAACAATAATAAAAATTCGAACAGTTTATTGGCGAAGGAATTTGAGGGAGAATCAAGGGAGAAGACCGTGAATAATCTGGAATAGCTTATTTGGGGGAATGGAATTGGGGTTTTAGGGTTTATCATTTAGGATTGGGGTTTATTTTTGGTGTTTTTCAAAATCAGGTTGGGGAAACTAATTTGGTATTTTTTTCATTAAGATATTTTATCAAATATGGTAACAATAAAATCGTTATTTATTTTACTCAAAAAAGGCGACACCATGTAACTCGCCCTTATTGTTACCATATAAAACAACGATTTGCTTTTCGCCCTCTTTGATAAAATGAATTGGGATTTAGGGGTTTATGTTTTGGAGTTTCTTCTTTCTATGTTTTATTATTTTCATAAAGTTATTTGATCAAGGAGGGCGATTTTTAAAACACGTCCTCGTATTTTTATCAAAAAGGGCAACCTCATATAAGTCGCCCTCATTGTTCATATGTAAGACAACAACAATAACTCGCCCTAGTTGGTCTGTTATTTAAAGGCGATTATACACTCGCCCTCTTTGCTCAAATAGTGTCGCCCTGCTTGCTCTTTGTTATTGTTAGTTATCAAAATTAACATGATCACTAACCATAACAATTTTTTGGTTCATGATTCAATTTAAATCAAATGACTATAAAAACTAAACAATCTAAAATTGAAAACTAACTGTAATACCGAAAAAAGCCCTAAATAGCCAAAATTGGAGGGGTTTTTTTTTATTATTCAAAGGAGGAAGCAAGCTTCAAAGGGAGGAAGTCCAAATACATGCCAGGCATGTATTTGCAAAAACATGCCAACTCCAAATAAAAAGGTAAATTTAAATGGTAAATATTTTTGGGGGGAAATGTAAAACGGTATTGTACACTTGTAAAACGGGGTGCTGACTTGGCATTGCTGAGTTGGCAATTCATTAGAAAAATGGTATTGGTATTACAAAAATGGTACTAAACTTTTTCTAAATGAAATTCATTTTCCTTAAATGTTACTCGTTTTGTACTAAATTTTATAAAGTGGTATTAATATCACAAAAAAGGTGCTAAATATTTTAAAATGGTATTCATATTACAAAATTGGCAGTAACGGGATCCAAGTTGGCAAACGGGGTTGACTATTCAACAATTTCAAAATGGATGGGAAATTACAAACAAGCCCATGGCATGTATTTCATAATACATGCCTGGCTGCGATTTTGACGCCCTCTATATAATTCCGGCTTTTCCCAAAAAATATGGTTTTAAATTCTACTCCATACAGTATAGTAAAGAAAATTAAAAGGAGAGTTGGTGTTGAAAAAGGGGGAGCGTGATTGTGGTAACGAGTCAACGACCAAGTTGGGGTAACAACTAACGAGTACGAGAGACCAGGAGCAGCCAGAAGCAGTTCGTTATTTCTCTCAAACTTTAAAATTGGGTTTTGAACTAACCAATGTTTCGAGAGAAAAGTTTGACATGTTGAATGTCTCTTTGCACAAATTTGTGGATTATGGATAAGAAAGCAAATCATTGATGAGGCTTTAAAAGAACAAAATATTCATGTAAAATAAATTGTCTTTGTAATAGAAGAACATGCGATAGCACATTTTTTAAAATATCAAAACTATAATGAAAAAACATTGTTGGCCTCATCGGCCATGTTCAACTAATATGAGCATATTTTCTTTATTAAATACAAATTTTTTGGAGTGCACAGTCTACTCCCTTCGTTTCTAAATAGATGTATCACTTAGATTTTTGTACTATTTACATACTAGTTTTAACTTGATCTTTTTATTAAGGATATGTTATGTTCACTTCATTTTCATTTATTTCAGGAAAAATAAGTTCAGTTAATTTTAGATAAGAAAAGTTTCGAAAAAATAAAGGTTGACCAAGTACAATTTATAATTAAAATAACTTTTGATAAGTTCTAATAAGTTCACATAAGTTGTAATAAGTTCAGATAAGTTAAAATAAGATAAATTCATGAAAAATAAGTGAAAATTAAGTGAATAAAATACACCCTAATATATACAAAATTATATGTTAAATATAAAATGTGTTGTTAGATTTGTCACGATGCATATTTTTATTGTCAACGTTTTATAGCATTTAGTAATAGACAATTTGAGATATTATTTGTGACCAAATTAAGTTGTATATTGGCATTTGACAAATATATTAGTTAAAATGTGAATTTATTCAGAAATGGATGGAGTATATTACACTACCTTCTTTTCTAGGTTGAATTACTCTTAGAAACTGTACACTACCCTTTTTTCCAATGTTGAATTACTCTTAGAAGCTGCCTATCTTGACTACTTGACTAGTCGAATCCTTAAAGAAGCATAGGTCATTGTCTATGTCACTTGGGTATATGTAATGAGCTCACGCACTATATATATATATATATGGTAAGTTTGTGCATGTATTAAAGTAGCTTTTAAAGACAACAAAAAGAAAAGACAACAAAAAGAAAAGACAGAAAAATTAGAAGAAAATGGTAGGAGCAGCAGCACCAGAAGATGTACACCCACAAAAAGCATTTGGATGGGCTGCCAGAGACACTTCTGGAGTTCTCTCCCCTTTCAACTTCTCTAGAAGGTATACATATGCTTCATCATCTACTTTGTTGTTTCTATAAGGTACTTCCTCCGTCTTTTAATACTCGCAACGTTTGGACTTTTGCCACTATTCATATAATCTACTTTGACTATTTTTAGTGCTTTTTATATAAGATAAAACATAGTCATGTGGGATCTTGTTAGATTCGTCTCAATGTGTATTTTCAAAATATTAACTTTTTATAATTTTTGCATAAATAGAATTTAATTTATAAATGATCAAAGTTGTGCATTGACATGCGTGAAACTAACGAACGTTGCGAGTATTAAAAGACGGGGGAAATATATGTGAAAATTATTAGGTGCTATATAGTATATGTACATAAAATTGTTTTTGTTTGAGTTTATCATCAATCATAATGTCTATATCGTCACGACTAGCCCCTAACCCTAATTATGCTTGCTTTATACATACGATGACAATTATTCAATGACGTTTTGACCTAGTGGTTAAGACCGAGAGTATGTGTACGATACATCTCAAGTTTGAATTCCCTCGATCCTCCATTTGTAATTTGTATAGGCATTGTTGTTCATTCGCACCAAAAAAATACGTACGCTGACAATGGTTGGTGGTCGTAACCACACTACAAGATATTGTACCATTAACGACGGGAAATCTCGTCGCTAAAGCCAATAATTGTTGATTAACGACGGGATTTCCCGTCGCGAACCCGTCATAAAATGAGGCCGTCGTTAATGGAAAATCCCGTCATGAACCCGTCATAAAAGACATTTGCGACGGTTGTTCCCGTCTTTGTTGGGTTGTTATCCCGTCGCAAAAGCCCTTTTTACGACGGAATTTTTACCCGTCGTTATTAGGTTGTCATAAAAAATATAAATTTTTGTAGTGCCAGTAAACTTAGTTACATACAAGGAGTAATATAATCTATGATATGATGCAACGTTGTAACGTACATAATTTGTGTAAATGGCACGTAAATTTGTAATGCCACATAATTTATCATATGTTGATGGATTGACAATGTTGTTGTTGTGTCCTTGTATGTGAATATTTGGTTGTATTTCTAACAAAATATAGAGGGTTTTTAATTTTGATGAGCAGAGCAACAGGAGATCTGGATGTGACTTTTAAAGTGTTGTACGTTGGAATTTGTCACTCGGATCTTCACTTCATCAAGAATGAATGGGGGAGTAGTGATTTCATTGATGCCTCATATCCTGCTGTCCCTGGGTAATTTACTTTTAATTATATTCCTGTTAGAATTGTTTATCCATTATATATTACCTTCTTTATTTGATCTACTAGTATAATATAAAACTACTTTTGACAAGTTTTAAAATTTATACTTTTTCTATGGTATGGTAAAATACTACTCCCTCCGTTTCTTTATGTTTGTTACGTTTGAATTTTTGCCCGTTTATTAAGGTATAATAAAGATTCTTTTTCTTTTTTATTAAAAAAATAAATCCAAGTAAAACCTCAATTCACTAATCATTACAACAACCAATAAGATTGTTTTATTTATCAAAATGAACCAATAATGGAAAAGCACAAAGATTGATAACTTAACATACTTGAGAAATTGTAAAGAAATTTAATGAGTTGAAAAAAATAGACCAATCTATATACCTAGTATTTAAAAACTCAAACCATAGTTACATATGTGACATTTGTCTACTTCTCCATCATCGATCTCCACATTTTCTCTTTATTTTTCTTTTTTGATAGACTTATAAAATTGTTATTCAATATTAATTGTATTAAAATTGAAAAAGCTAAAAAGTCACCCTTGGATATGAAAAATTAACAACAATTAGAAGACATCCATGATTAATAAATAAATAAATAAAATCACAAATCAATAAGTATTAGTGCTTACTCCACTTAATTAATAATCTTTTTATATTCTTAACTTCAAAAAACAAAAAGTACAAGAAAACTCCCCCCCTAAACCATCAACCTCTCATCTCCCATGCCCCCGTTATAAATAAATTTGACTATCAAATAATGTTACATTATATCTTTCACACAATCAACTACTACGTATATCAATATACATTTTTAGAGGTAATATACTTTTATTGCATTTTTCACATTTTTCATGACTACATCTTGATTTTTTTCTCATTATTTTTATTATTTTAATTAATAATAATTATTCTTTACTATTTTAGAATAACTTAAAATGTAAATCACATTATCATTGGCGTTGATTGTTATTCCTGATTTTTATTTAGTCTGATTTTAAAATAACCTTAATTAAAGTAGAAAAAGAGTAATAAACTTAAAGTGTTTCTACTTATTCTTATCTTACAATTAACCTTGTTTTTCTGGTGTGAAATGAGTCACAAGGGTGGGAATGAGAATCGATACCAGAATCACCTAGAAGAGGGATGAAAACTCTAATCAACTGAGCAATCTATCTCTCTCTACAATTATAACCTTGTGAATGTACCATAAAAAAATACGAAGTATATTTTATAATACCTAAAAATCGTTTGTCGATCAATGTAAGTTTTTCACACTATATATAATATCCCCGTGCATTGCACGGGTCAAAATGCTAGTTAAAATTAAAAGATGACCACAAAAAATGATAGTAGTTTATAAAAAGAAAGATTCTCCCACGTAACAAACATTGTGAAACACCCTAAAACGAATACGTAACAAACAAAAAGAAACGGAGAGAGTAGTATCCTTTAACGGGTTATACACAAACTTTTAATTTAAACCGTCTTATAGATATATAAGATTACAGACTTTACAGTCATGCTTTATAATCAAATAGTTATATTTTATGATTAGAAAGTTAATTTAACACCTATTGTCAAATTAAATAGTAATGCTTAAATAATTATGCTTAGTTAGTTATCTTTTTGTAATAAAAATTGTTTATTAGTTATAGTTCTGGTTTAATAGGTATGATTTATGTGTTAATAATTAGGAAGTGTACGTTCATAGACTAGGGCCTGTATTTAGGATTGAAGGGAGTATGCATATACTTCGTCCGTATTTATTAAAGCATACTTCGTATATTTTAACCGGTACGTAATTTTAGGAGAGTATGTTGAATTTATTAAATTAAGATAAAAATGGAGTAGTGGGTGAATTATTTATCGTAGTAAAAGATGATATGAGTAATTATGGGGAACATAAGAAGGAGGAAATATTAATATAATGGGAAGTGAGGACCATAACATGGCAAAAAAGGAAAGTGTATCCTTTAATAAAATACAGTCATTTATATGAAAATTATATCCTTTAATAAAATACGGAGGAAGTATACAATGTTATTTCGTATATATACAATGCTATGAATCTATAAATATGAGGAGTAGTACATAATACGATAATACTCCCTCCGTATCAAATTAAATTAATTAAATGGTGCATTTTTCATCATCGATCGTATTTATTAATTTGTGCATTTTCTATTTATGGAAATTTCCTCTTTCATTTAATAATTTTATAGGACGTACCTCACTAGTAATATTTTATTATTTATTCCTTATGTCTTTTCTCTCCTTTGTACAGTATACTTTAATATATACCCCACTATCTTTTATTATAATCGTTTATTCTTCATTTACATCTTATTTTAATCAAATAAACACACATTGATTAAACTACATCCCAGTCAAAGTGCACAAATTAATTATATACCGAATGGTGTAGTAGTATATATGTTACGTATTAAAAGAATGGCCTGTTATTTTCAGGCATGAAGTGGTAGGAGTGGTCACAGAAGTAGGAAAAAAGGTGCAAAAATTGAAAGTAGGTGAGAAAGTTGGGGTAGGATGCATAGTTGGATCGTGTCGTTCATGTGATAATTGTGGCAAGAATCTTGAGAATTACTGCACAAAGATGTTGCTAACCTATGGATCAACTTACTATGATGGAACCCCTACATATGGAGGTTACTCTGATATTATGGTGGTTGATGAGCACTTTGCTGTTCGTATTCCTGACAACATGGCACTCGATGTTACTGCCCCGCTTCTATGTGCTGGTATCACTGTCTACAGTCCCCTCAGGCACTTTGAGCTTGACAAACCTGGGCTCCATATTGGTGTTGTTGGGCTTGGTGGTCTAGGACACATGGCTGTCAAATTCGCTAAGGCTTTCGGGGCTAAAGTCACTGTTATTAGTACCTCACCTAACAAGAAGGATCAAGCTCTAAACCTTCTTCGGGCTGATTCTTTTTTGATCAGTAGTGATCCTCAACAAATTCAGGTATACTAGCTCTTAAGGCAATGTTATGTTCGACTTATTTTGACTTATTTCTAACAAATTAAGTTCAGATAATATAAGTTCAGCAAATATAAGTTTTTTCACACATTTTCACACACAAATAAGTTTATTTCAGACAGAATAAGTTTTTTTCAGATAAAATAAGTTCGGATAAGTTCAGTTAAGTTCAAATAAGCTTAGTTAAGTTCAGATAATATAAATTCAGTCAAAACAAGTCCAATAGAACGGAGCCTAAGCCACTTATATCTCGTCTTTTAGAAAAATCTGTCTAATACAATCCTTAAAACTTCCCTCTTTACGAGTTATAAACTCAAACTTTTATTTTTGTTAATTACAACCAAAACTTAATCCACCACTTTAAATTACAACCTACCAACAGATTCCGGCCAAAAGTGCCTGATAATGACGTCATATATGTGTTTACAATTAAGATGCATTTTAACAAAAAAAAAATTATAAGGTAGTTTTTCACCAAAACTCAATTTAATAATGTACTTTTTGACAAATTGGTGCAGACTTTTCGGGTAGAAACGGGATCTTTTACCAAATTGGCTACTTTGACATATTTATTTACTAAAGCGGCTACTTTTAAATTTTAATTCCCAGACTAGCTAAAATTTATTTACCAAAATGACTATTTTTCTTTAAGCCAAATCATTGAACCGATCTGGTGTTTTTTTTTTAAAAAAAAAAAATTTGTACCTTATTATATTTTTTGGTTTAAATATTAGTTATTTACAAATAATGTTACACAAGCAATAAGTGGTTTTATAATAAAGTGGAATACTTACCAACCGTATACACTTTGTAGAAAATCGTGGCCATACATATGCGGGTGGTGCGCGCAAAGAATACATGTAGGGCTACTTAACCTATGTAATAATTGATTACTGCTAATAAATATAAAAAATTCCACAAGATTTCCAATGACAGATAATATTACGTATTTACCAATTTTAAGAATTCCATAAAATCAAGTACTTCCTCCGTTCTTTTTTAAATGACACAATTATTTAGGCACGTTTGCCAATGCACGATTTCAAACATTAATATCTCTAATTGTGGATCGGAAAAAATTATAAAAAATTGATATTTAAATTATATTTACTAATACGAATCTAATAAGACCCCACACGGATATGTTTTTTCTTATGTATAAACGATAAAAGGAAGGCAAAGGTGTTTGTGTGAATAGTGTCTAAAACTCCATTGTGTCATATAAATAAGAACGGAGGAAGTATATAATTGAATAATAGAGAATCTAAGATATGTTTTCTCTTGTTTGCTTCAAGTATCTATCAAAAGTTGAAAATTGGGAACTCTCAAATCACACCAAGTAAAGAATTGAATGTAATTAAACATGAAAAAAAAACTTTAAATAAAGAGAAAGAAAATTACATACTTATCAATTTTACTCTTAGAATCTTCATTAGGAAAACATAAGGATTTAGGGATGTCGATTACTCCCTGTTAATTGAGTTGAAAATCGTTAAAGTTGCGATGTTGACCAACTTACCAAAACAAAAATATGCAAACCCAAAAAAATGACAAAATCCTAGCTAAAAAAAAAAAAGACTAAAGCGTTTCATTGGTTTTTGATTTAAAAGGTAAACTTTAAGCTAATTTGGGAATTATAATTTAAAATTAGTCGTTTTGGTAAATAAATTCGTCAAAGTAGTCGTTTTGGTAAAAGATCTGTAGAAACGTGTTTTTTCTGACCGGACTTGGAATTTGGTCTTTAAAATATGTATTGAGGCTATCAAAAGCCATACTTTTTGCCTTTTCTGGCTGGGTTGAGTCGGGCCATATAGTCGGGCTATAGTAGACCCGATCTAGTTTATTGCTTAGTACGTCATGCATTTTGGTAACGTTGTTTGGCCGTACTTGTATAGGAAGGTGCAGGGACAATGGATGGCATAATAGACACAGTTTCAGCAAAACATCCTTTAATACAATTGATCGGTCTGTTGAAAACCGAGGGAAGGCTAGTCATGGTTGGCGCCCCAGTCAAACCTCTGGAGTTACCAGTCTTACCTCTGCTTTTGGGTAAGCCCCTTTCCCCTAAAGTCCTGAACCCAATTAAGGGAAACATGTTTAATTGATACGAATTTATTGAACGGAAATTGTAACGTAAAGGGAGGAAGATGGTGGCTGGAAGCGGCATCGGAGGCGTCAAGGAGACACAGGAGATGATTGATTTTGCAGCAAAGCACGATATTAAAGCAGATATTGAGCTTATTCCGATGGATTATGTGAACACGGCCATGGAACGTGTTCAAAAAGCAGACGTTAGATATCGTTTTGTCATTGATATTGGCAACACTCTGAAACCTACATGAAAACGACTTCAGACTATCATTCCTTGCCCAACATCGAGCTAACATTATACTTATTATTCTGTAACTTGTACTAATCTACTCCCTCCGTCATTTCTTTTATTTTTTACGTTTGGTATCATGCACACGAATTTAAGCATAATAAAATAATATTTTTTACGGATTTTTCACGAAATACCCCGAGGTTTAAGTTTATATACCAAATACCCTCATTGTTTCAGTAATTTACCAAATACCACTAAGGATTATTTTTCTCGCAAGACTTAACCCTGCCATTAAGTGGTCGTTAGAAACTTTATTTCACAAGATGCCCCTGTATTTCAAAAACTTTATTTCACCAGATACCCTTGTGGTTTCTGATACTTTCACCATATGCCCCTATGGTATACAATATTACACACAATTTAACTTGACAACGTACAACAACACATTCGATGAGCAAACTGTTCATTCATCACAACTTATTCAATCCAATCAACTACAACAAAAACTTAACAAACCCAAAATATTTGAACACGGAGGCATCAAATTAAAACCCTGATCATAATCAATTACTATCGAATCATTCAATTCTACAAAACTAAACAATAAAAATCCACCATGAAAATAAATTCAACAGTTACCAAAATAAAAATCCAACCATTAAACCATAAATTGAATTGAATTCGGAAATCGAAGAATAATAAAATGAGAAAGTGAAGAACAAAAACCGGAAAAATGGAGAAGAGAATATGAAATTTATGAATTCTAATCATAGAAAACGAAAATCTAAACTCAAATTCGAACTCCTAATTGCTCTAATCTACCTAAATGTTGTTGCTGATGTTCCTCTAATTATGTTGTTGTTGTTGTTCCTCTAATTACGCTGTTGCTGCTGCTATCTTCGAACATAAATATGGGCTGCCAAACGAAAATAAGAAAAACAAAGAAGAAGGAAAAAGAATCAAAATCTGAAAAACTAAAATTCCAATCCTAAGCTACAAAATCTATTTTCTAATTTCTCTCTAATCTCCCCACCTCGGGCTGCTGCTGTTATACTCCATATATTCTTGCTGCTCCTCCGAACAGAACCCAACCCTCTTTTCGCAAAATCAATCAGCGAGCAGCTGCTCAGTGTTTTTGTGCGGGCCCATGAATCTGGGTATGTGCGGGTGCACGGCTAGGCAGAGAAGTTTGAAATGCATCATAAGCAGAGAAGAAGAGGAGAGATGGTGAAGGAAGGAGAAAGAGGGTGGTGGTTGAGGAATAAGTCGACGCAGAAAGTGGGGGAGTGGGAGAGTTGGTGGTTTTTGAGGGAAGAACATAGGTAGAAGGAAGAAGAAAGGTCGGGGTGTAGAATTTGAAGTAGGGGTAGAATATTAAAAGCACACTAACAGAGACTTAACGCCGTAAGTCATTAAGGATCATTAAGGGTATTTCATGCGAGAAAAAGAAACCTCGGGGGTATATAGTGAATTACTGAAACAACGAGGGTATTTGGTGAATGGGGTATTTCATTAAAAATCCGTATTTTTTAATTAAATAATAAAATATCATGAATTCAATGTTTGAGTATATTAAGGAATATATATTATGTAATGGTCTTTGTCGGTGAAGTTGTATTTAATGTGTTTAACCTAGGAAGCCCGTAGGTAGTTTGTACAATATAATACAGATTGTTAAGCAATACAAATCAAGGAAAACATAACCCTAAATTAAACTTGTCATGGTATCGGAGCTAGCAGCCTAGCAAACCCTACCTTACACTTTTTTTCTCACGTTCATCCTCTTCTTCAAGACTACACCAGCGTGCAAGTCTTCACCATGGATGGGGATGGAAAGATTGATCCTGCATCTCCGTATTACTTATGTTCTGGAGACCTACCCGGAACTATAATCATTCATGTATTACTACGGGGTGAAAACTACTTGGCGTGGGCTAGGCTATGCAACTTGCCTTACAATCGCGCCCCAAATTTGTGTTCGTTAACGGCACAATTACCCAACCAACAAAGAAGAAGAAGCAACTTGACTGGGTGACCGTCAATTCCATGCTTGTCTCTTGGATGCTACGAAGCATGGAACAAAAAATTGTTGCCTCTATTCCGTTTCACGATAATGCTCAGAAACTTTGGGAATTCTTGGCCAAGAAGTATTGTATTGTGAATGGGCCGAAACTACATCAACTTAGGGGTCAAATTATGGTGTGCACCCAGGCTAAGGGTGTGTCCATGGAGATTATTACACCACTCTCATAGGGTTGTATGACGATTTGGTTCAATTCAAGACATTGCGTACGTGTGAGTGTAGACACTGCATCTGTGATATGGCAGGGAAGCTTGCAGTAGACAGGGAGATGAAGAAATCCTTCATCAATTTTTGATTGGGGTCGATGACGATCTCTGCATGACGGTTTGAATAAATCTCTTGTCCAGGGTGCCCTTGGCTACCTTGGATGAGGCTTACCTTGCCTTTAAACAGGAAGAACGCTCCAGGAAAATTGTCAATACACAAGCCATGGAGGAGGGTGTTCAACATACCTCAATCTTTGCTCTACAGGCTGAGAAACCTATGCCCCGTTTTGAGCGGCCCGATAAGTCGTAGCTCCATTGCACTCACTACAAGCTTAATGGACACGACAAGAGTACATGCTTCAAAATTCATGGATATCCAGAGTGGCATGACGAGATAAAGCATTGTCGTGCGAAGGGAGTTCGTCTAAGGGTGGTGTTGCGCCTGTGACAGCAGTCCGCATCCGTGGAGGCATTCCTGCAAGGGAAAACGCCGTGTTAGGGGCCAATGTAGGGGAGAGCATCTCGACGAGGGTGACCGAGGGTGTTGCTTCTCCTTTCCCTGATTATACCCCTAACTAAGTCAGGGCTCTTCTTACAATGCTCACCAATAATTCTCTCAACATTAATAATGCCAATATTAATAATGCACAATTGGACAAATGACAGGTGAGTCTACAGTCTCTTGGATTATAGATACTGTAGACACCTACTTTTGTCCCCGTTCCCGCAAGGGAAAGGTTCGATGATGAAAGCATAAAAACTCCACTTGATAACGCATCTCCTATAAAATAAACGAATCTCGATTCCCCATTTCATTTCACCCGAAACCTGCTATTTATGGAAACCTGCTAAAAATAGTAACTGCCGTAAAAGGTAGCTTCTAAAAGTGGCAAATCATAAAAGATAGAAACCTGTCAGAATTAGGTGTTGTATTCCAACATAAATCCTAAATGAGATAGAAAACTGCGAGAATCCTATTCCTAATATGATTCAGAAATAAGAGTTACGTATTAATTAAAATCCTAACGAGCCTAGAGTTCGTAACGGGCCCAGACGCATTCCGTCACAAAATTGATACGCGCTAAAAGACTCAAATTAATCTCAAACTCTACGGATTTCAGGAATCCGAATCTGACTAAAGAAAACAGCCCAGACCCTATTTTCAACGCCTAGCTCTGGGCGCCGAAATCTTCGGCGCCCAGGCCTGGGCGCTGAAAATACTTGGGTACGTGTTTTCTCCTAATTCTTTGTGGATTAGAACTCTGCAATTCTATCTTTCCACGAACTCTTCCCTATAAATAGGCCCCTAATTTCGACGTGAAAGAACACACAACAACACACAATTATATTCTGAGTATTGACTCCAACCCTTAGCCTAAGCCTCTCGCTGCGAAACTGTTCACGCGTTCTGTCGCAATCGATCCATAAATCGAACAGAACGTATCCTGTCCCATAATCGAGATTCGTTAAATAAAAAGGAGAAATAGCAAAGTCAAAGTGGTTAGTTTTCTGAGAACCGTGACGCACCTCTCAAGGGTGCGTCGTAATGTGTCCCTTTTCGATGATTTAACTGCTTTCCTCGCCCTTTTTATGAACTGTTAAACTAACTTAATCTGATTGTTCTATCACGCCTAACAAATATAATATTTTTGGGAAATCGGATTATCATGCTAGGTCCCTTAATGCTATTTAAATCAGATAATCATGATCGAATTAGTATTATATGTTGCATATTGCTAAAATCAATTCAGATTAGTTTAATAGTTAACGCCTGTCCCTTCAATTATTTATGCTGAGCTAGTAAGGATATCCTGCCTCTGGAGTTATCGACGAGCGAAGTACTCCTCTCGGTAGTTACAGTCCCCCGAACCCTCAATCTCTACCTTGCGGGTGTATATTGAGAGATCCCCACACCAGGGATCACAAGGGAACCTACGGCCGTCGTGGTCAAACATAATTGCACTCCCTTTATGTCACGATAACCGGGTTTTGTCAGTTTTTCTCATTGTCGTTAAAAACTGAATGGCGACTCCTATATTACTAGTCAATTGGGTGTATACTCACAGGAAATCCAATTACACTTGATTGAATAAAAAGAATCGTCACACCCACGAGGGACAAGGTCACGCATTAGCCTCGCGCTTTTTCGACCCCCTCACAGTGGCGACTCCATTGGGGATAGTGAAGGAAATACTCGTGCTTGTAGGTAATCAAAATAGCCGAAGGGTGAAACGATCCTACCCCGCGTTTATTTCCCCATCAAGTTGGGACGACCAGAAAATCAGCATATTAATGTGAATGGGCAGAACATCATAACGAATCTCGGCTCCCTCGTGAAGGAAATAATGCCCTTGGTCCAAGTATGCATTCTATGTTAAGTCTAATAAATGCGGTTCAGTATTAATTAACAAGTTAATAATTCAGTGAGATCAAGTGAGCTGAATGCCTAGCTAGAGGCCGCTTCAGTTCAAGTGGAATTAATGATATTAATCCACAGCTTACTCTTGACTGAACCCCTAGGGTCACACAAATAGTACGTAAACGGATCAAGTATTTAATGGCATTAAATACTCCATCTATGAATATTCGGAAACGACGGATCTTGGTTTCAGTGGGAGCTAAGATCGTCACAGGCAAGAAATGAATACTCCGGAAACGATGATATTGCCGGAAACGGAAATATGGATCGTATCGGAAATATGAATATTATCCAAGTCGTAGATGTTGCCGGAAACGGAAACATGGTACGTATCGGAAAATATTATTGGAAATGGAAATATTACCAGAATCGGAAATATTGCCGGAAACGGAAATATTGTCAGAATCGGAAATATTACCGGAATCGGAAAATAATTCCGGAAACGGAAATATTAAATATTTGTTCGAAACGGAAATTAATTCCGGAATCGGAAATATTAAATATTGTTCGTATCGGAAATAGATTCCGGAAATGGAAATTTAATCGGAAGCGTATCGTACGAATTAGCATCGGACGAGGCCTGCCGGACGAAGGCCCAGCACGAAGCCAGGCCATCGCCCAGCAAGCACGCACGCCACAGCCCAGCGCGCACAAGGCCGCGCATGCGTGGGCCGCGCTGCGTGGGCTGCTGCTCGCATGCATGGGCAGCCCTTGTGGCTGCCGTGTGTGTGTGAGTTTCAGCTCATGCGAGATTCCTGAATCTGCAAGAGTCAGTGTATGATTAAATGTCTATTCCTATTGGATAAATTGATTAAGTAGAATTCATGTAGAATTCTAATTCCAATTAATTCGCATCCTACTAGGATTACGATTCCTTTTCCATAACTCTATAAATAAAGGCCTAGGGGTCATAATTTATACAGAAGTTTTTAAGTATTCAAAAGTGAGTTTTTGAGAGAAAATCAAACACACATCTTGCTCAAAAGTGCCGAATTTTCTGAGTACCTTAAGGGCGATTCTAGTTGGTCAATCTTAAGGCGGATCCGGACGTGCTGTGGACTTTCTACGGAGGGACGACACTTGGAGTCCTAAAAGACTTGTTCTTGTTCGGTTCGGGCGCAGCTAGGGAAGGCTCGCAACAAAGAGTATGCATCTAATTATGCTATATGATTATGTGTAAATAATATGTTTCCTGGGTTAATGGTTGTTTCCGCATGATCTATGTAATTGTCATATGTATCATAACCTAACAGTGGTATCACGAGCCCCTTATTATTTTCATAATCTAAATTGCATGAACATGGTTAAATATTACAAATTTGCAAGAATTAAAAGGGGTGATTAATTTTCGTAATTGTTAATTAATTGCAAATTGCGTTTATTTAATTATATGTACGCAGTTTTTTCGGCAGTTTCTTCATTACTCATCCGAATTGAGTGATTTTTGTGTCAATTCCGCATGTAAAAGGCATTCTAAAATTTTGACAAAAATAGTATTTTTCTGCCGAACCCAGAATTCTCAAATTCGAAGCCTAACTATGACTTTTCGAAGGTTTTAGTTTTTCGGATGCAAAATTTCGTAAATTTAAGATGTTAAATTAAATATTTGCGATTCCTGTTGATAAATCTTGAATTTTTGATTGACCTACTGCATATGTTTAACAAGTTTGAATGCCTAGTCTTGTTAATTATGCAATCTAATTTGTAATTATGATTAATTTGTTGAAAATTAGAATAATTTAGAATTAATTTGATTTTCATAATTAATTGTAATTTAATTAGAAACCTATGATTAAAAACCACCATAAAAATTGTAAATTTACGATAAATTTTAAATTTTTATGACCTAGACTTGAATCCATATCAATCGGAAATCAATTGGATAATAAATTTTCGATTTTTTCGCCCTAAAATTATGAAATTAATAATATTTATTAATTTGTCATTAATTTTAAATATAAATTTTAAATTTTTATGCGATTCGTTCAAATAACTTGCACGCACGAAGCAATGGACGCTTCGTGTTACCCTTAAGGGGTGTTGTATAATGCGGGCATGCGACGACGAGCAAGGGAGCTCGTCGCCCGTGCGGCACGAATGCAATGAGCAAGGGCGTAGTGCACGAGCACAAGGCAGCAGCCCTGCCTTGTGTCGTGTGCCACGAGCAATGAACGGATGGGCATGGGCGAGGGGCGAGCCAAGGCAGTCGCGTGTGGGCAGCAAGCGAGCTGCGCCACAGCGCGCGCTGCCTCGCATAACAGCGCGCAGCCTCGTGCGCAGCGAGCGCAAGCTCGCGTGCCACGAGCGCTGCGCACAGCATCACTCGCGCGCACCAGCGAGCGATCTCGCGCGCCAGCGAGCGATGGCTCGCGCGCACCAGCGAGCGATCTCGCGCGCCAGCGAGCGATGGCTCGCGCACACCAGCGAGCGATGCAGCGCCCCAGCGAGCGATGGCTCGCGCGCACCAGCGAGCGATCTCGCGCACCAGCGAGCGCGGTAACGCGCGCGCGCTGCGAGCGATAGCTCGCGTGCGGTGGGCGCTGTGCGGAGGCTTGCGTATGGGACAGCAGCAGCTATGCAACGAGCGCATGGGCTGCGCGCACATGGCCAGCAATGGCTGTGTGCGTACAGCCCATGGGCGTGCAACGCGTAGGGTGTTTGCGTTTCGATTAGATCGTTTTGAATGTTTAATTTGAAAATTTCAGTTCACGTAATTTTAATTAATTTTAAAATTAATAATTTGAATTAATTTCTTGGATTTTAATTTTGAATATTATAATTATAATAAATGGAATTTATTCTAATTATTTTACTAAAATTAAAATCATGAATTAATTTAAATACGACTGAAATTAAATTAAATTTTGGATTCAATTATAAATTTATATGAGCTTTAAATTTTAATTAAATTTGTATGTTTCCGGTTAGACTAGAAATACAATTTTATGTTTAAAATTAGTAAAGCATATGAATTTATTGGTTTGAGTGGGAGCACTTTTTAGTCATAAACTCTTGATTAGGTCTACAAATCCTTAAGGTTAAAACAACTCGATTAGAATTAATAAGGACTGAATAATTGGTAGATTATTGGTGCCCTTGATTAATTGCTGCAAATGTTTACGTGATGCATAATGTGTTTAACTAACCAGCTATGTGGGCCATTCATGATAATGAATGGGTGAATGGTATATATTGTATATGTACTATTTTGCAGGTTATGAAGTGACTAGTATGGCCCAAATAGGATAGAAAATATGGTCTGCGTACCATTAATTTGAATGTAATTGGTCTAAAGTACCAAAATTGTTTTTCAATTCAAATATGGTCTGCGTACCATCAAATAGTTGTAATTAGTTATAACTTATCCTATTTGAAGAAAATGGTGCCTCCCACGGAGATTTTCAAGACGGACTTTGAAGTCAAAGCTTCAAGATGAAGTCGGGCCATACTAGATCACAAATATCTTATGCATGTTTTAAGTTATTTATTGCTTTAAATATGTCTTAAAACGCATGAGATCAAAAGCTTGATTATGTTGCATGATTAAGGATTTTAGTTCACTTAAAATCTAACCAACATAGTAAGAGCCTTAAGTTCCAAACTTAAAAATTGAGTTAAAAGGTGCCATGCCAAAATATACACTTGCTTGGATATCCTTTACATCAATCTAGTAATAGTTTTCGCTCAGCGAGGTGTTACTTATTGGTCCTAAAGGGGCAAGGTACACAAATAATTGTGAGTACATGTTAGTTTTGGTGAAACTCAACGATATAAGTAAGGAGTCCTTTTATGTCGTGGCAAATTCGATAGGTTTACCTAATAAGTTCTTAGACGTACCTATCAACCAAGAATAGTTTCTAGACTATTAGCAAAAGGCTTTTGCTTACCTAAGATGTTCTAGGATTAAGTCGACAAACTGTGCTTAGTTCTTCAATGATTTTAGGATCTTGGAATCATTTTATTCACACCTGCCGGAACACATAACTTGAATAAAATGCTTAATAAACATTGAATTATGCATAAATGCTAGAATTTAAGTTTATTAAGAGAAACTGTGAATGGTTATTTATTTGTTTATTCTTTTCAATTGTAGTTTTTAATATGGCAAACAACAATCAAAACATCATCATGGGTTCTGAGCTTATGGTCAAGCTGAACCTGACAAATTTTCTTGAATGGGAAGCTAAGCTAGTTGAAATAGTCAAACTCAATGGACTTGAGTATGTACTATCACATCCCATGCCAAGCTACTATGCCAGAGACATGACCCCTGAGAGATTTTACGCCTGGGATGCGGATCTCAAAAAGGTTATGAGTCTCATGCTGAACAATATCCCTGATGATTGGGCTAGAAGGTTTGTAGCCTATGAACCTTTTACGCTCATCAAGAATCTGAGGGATATCTGTCGTGGAAGTACGGAGGACAGGGACCTGAACGTCCATGAGTTGATTGAATCAATGTCTGGGCTAAAGGTTAGTTCTCCCAACAGGTGTTATAGGATGGAGGTCCAAGAAACACATGTTCAGCTCCTTCGCACTAAACAGAGGGTAGGCGTCCCACTAAGGTTCCATGTGGATCTTATGTGTTCATATTTTGATCGCCTAAGTCTACTAGGAACACCAATAAGCGAAAGGATGGCAGTCTCTGTCTTGCTCAATTCACTACACAGTGGGTTTGGTCGCTTCAAGCAACAATACCTAAGTGAACCAAGAGAAGAAACAGTTGCAGAATTTATTCACCTTGTCAGAAAGGCTGAAATAGTACTGGACTGTGAAGCCAAAGATTTACTCAAGGCTAGAAAGAGACCATTCAAGAAAGGTGGAAAGTCCAAGGGCAATGCTAAATCAAAGCAGGACAAGTCCACATCAAGCTGTCTTTATTGTGATGGAATAGGCCATTACAAAAGAGAATGTCCAAAGCTAAAGGAAGATCAGAAGAACGGAACAGTCGTTCCATCTTCAGGTATTTTCGTTATAGACTGTATACTTGCTAATTCAACTTCTTGGGTATTAGATACTGGTTGTGGCTCACACTTATGTTCCAATCCACAGGGACTAAGAAGAAGTAGAAAGTTAAGCAAGGGTGAAGTCGACCTACGAGTGGGAAATGGAGCACGGATTGCTGCATTAGCCGTAGGAACTTACTATTTGTCGTTGCCCTCCGGGCTAGTTTTGGAACTGGAAGAATGTTTCCATGTTCCAAGTCTTACTAAAAACATCATTTCAGTTTCTTGCTTAGATGCTAAGGGATTTTCCTTTATAATAAAAGACAATAGTTGTTCGTTTTATTTTAAAGAGATGTTTTATGGATCTGCTAGATTAGTCAATGGACTTTATTTATTAGATCACGACAAACAAGTATATAACATAAATACCAAAAAGGCCAAAAAGGATGATTCAGATCTCACCTATCTGTGGCATTGTCGATTAGGCCATATAAACTTGAAACGCTTAGAAAGACTTCAAAGGGAAGGAATTCTAGAACCATTTGACTTAGAGGATTATGGTAAATGCGAATCATGTTTACTTGGCAAAATGACAAAGCAACCTTTCTCTAAAGTTGGAGAAAGAGCAAATGAACTATTGGGTTTAATCCATACAGATGTATGTGGACCAATGAGTACAAATGCTAGAGGTGGTTTCAGCTACTTTATCACTTTCACTGATGACTTCAGTAGGTATGGTTATGTCTACCTAATGAAGCATAAGTCTGAATCCTTTGACAAATTCAAGGAATTTCAGAGTGAAGTAGAGAATCAATTAGGCAAGAAGATCAAGGCACTGCGGTCTGATAGAGGCGGTGAATATCTGAGCTATGAATTTGATGACCATCTGAAAGAATGTGGAATTCTATCAGAATTGACACCTCCTGGAACACCACAATGGAACAGTGTGTCAGAACGGAGGAACAGAACCTTGCTAGACATGGTCAGGTCAATGATGGGTCAGGCCGAACTTCCATTAGAATTTTGGGGACATGCACTAAATACAGCTGCACTCACTATAAATAGAGCTCCGTCTAAAGCTGTCGAAAAGACTCCATACGAATTATGGTTTGGAAAGCCTCCAAATGTGTCTTTTCTTAAGATTTGGGGATGTGAAGTATACGTCAAACGATTAATTTCAGACAAACTTCATCCAAAATCTGACAAATGTATCCTTGTGGGCTATCCAAAGGAAACAAAGGGGTATTACTTCTACAATACATCTGAGAACAAAGTGTTTGTTGCTCGAGATGGTGTCTTTTTGGAGAAGGATCACATTTCCAAAATGACAAGTGGGAGAAAAGTAGACCTCGAAGAAATTCGAGTCGAACAACAAACTCTAGAGAATGCTCAAGATGACATTCAGGATGAAACTCAGAGATCTTTAGAAGAATCTGGTGAGAATCATGGTCAATCTAGAAATGTTACCCCGCGTAGATCGCAAAGATATAGATCTCAACCGGAAAGGTACTTAGGTATTTTGACGAACGAGAGCTATGACGTTCTATTACTTGAAAGTGATGAACCTGCGACTTACAAGCAAGCTATGACGAGCCCTAGCTCCAAGCAATGGCAAGAAGCCATGCAATCTGAATTAGACTCCATGTCTGAAAACCAAGTATGGGATTTGGTCGATTTGCCAGATGGCTACCAAGCCATTGGAAGCAAATGGGTTTTCAAACTGAAAAAGGACAAGGATGGGAAACTTGAAGTTTTCAAAGCTAGATTGGTTGCAAAAGGTTACAGGCAAGTCCACGGTGTGGATTACGATGAAACCTTTTCACCAGTTGCAATGCTAAAGTCTATTCGAATAATGTTAGCAATCGCTGCATATTACGATTACGAAATATGGCAGATGGATGTCAAAACTGCTTTCTTAAACGGCGTTTTAACAGAAACTGTGTTTATGACACAGCCTGAAGGTTTTGAGGATCCAAAGAATGCTAAAAAGGTATGCAAGCTAAAGAAATCAATCTACGGATTGAAGCAGGCATCCAGGAGCTGGAATATACGTTTTGATGAAGCAGTCAGTGACTTTGGTTTCATCAAGAACGCGGACGAATCTTGTGTATACAAGAAGGTCAGTGGGAGCAAAATTGCTTTCCTAGTATTATATGTCGACGACATATTGCTTATCGGAAATGACATTCCTATGTTGAACTCTGTCAAGATTTGGCTTGGGAAATGTTTTTCGATGAAGGATCTAGGAGAAGCACAGTACATATTGGGCATCAAGATTTACAGAGATAGATCTAAAAAGATGATTGGACTTAGTCAAAGCACTTATATCAATAAGGTGCTTGATAGGTTCAAGATGGCGGACTCCAAGCGAGGCTACCTACCCATGTCTCATGGAATGACTCTAAGCAAGACTCAGTGCCCAAAAACACTTGATGAGCGTAGACGAATGAATGGGATTCCATATGCATCATTGATTGGTTCAATAATGTATGCTATGATATGTACACGCCCGGATGTTGCGTACGCACTCAGTGCTACGAGCAGATACCAGTCAGACCCAGGAGAGGCGCATTGGACTGCTGCCAAGAACATTCTGAAGTACCTGAAAAGGCACAAAGATGACTTCCTGGTCTATGGTGGAGATGATGAATTAATTGTTAAAGGCTATACGGACGCAAGTTTCCAAACCGACAAAGATGATTTCAGATCACAGTCTGGGTTTGTCTTCTGCCTCAACGGAGGAGCAGTAAGCTGGAAAAGTGCTAAGCAAAGCACCATTGCGGATTCTACAACTGAAGCGGAGTACATTGCTGCACATGAAGCAGCAAAGGAAGCTATATGGCTAAGGAAGTTCATAGGAGAACTTGGTGTAGTCCCCTCCATTAAAGGACCAATAGCCCTGTATTGTGATAATAACGGAGCTATTGCACAGGCAAAAGAGCCTAGACACCACCAGAGAGTCAAGCATGTACTTCGTAGATTTCACCTTCTACGAGAGTTCGTTGAAAGAAAAGAAGTCGAGATAAGCAAAATTGGAACTGATGACAACATATCAGATCCATTAACTAAACCTCTGCCGCAAGCGAAGCACAACTCGCACACTGCAGCTATGGGAATCAAGCATATTGGAGAATGGCTTTGATGTCTCTGTTTAATGTTTTAAAGTTTTAGAGTTTAAATCTTTGTAAAACATTATTGGTTAATCATTCACAATAAATGAAAGGAATTCATTTTTCCATTTAATTCGTGGTTTATTAAATGATGAGTCCCTTCAACTTGACGATATATTCAAGATAGACTGTCAGGACCAGTCCTGTGACTAAGAAATGTCTATCAAGTGAACTTGAATGTCAAAGGTTGAAAATGGTCCCTAATCGGAGTTTTCTATAAAATTGGACGCATAGAAAACGTTAGACGATTAGAATGCAAGATGACTAGTAGTTCTGTTTCTTGAACTATGTGGACATGGCAATGTCATAATCATTTGCATAGATACTTACTTTGGGAAGACTAGTATCGGACAAGACCTATGAAACTTTACTGTAAGAGATGAAAGTCTGTCATAAGTAAATTTCATTAAATTATTAGACACTAAATCCTCAATACCTGAGTGATTTGAGATTACTTGTTTGAGAACTGGTTGCTTTGACGTTGACCAACCGTCGCACCGTAAAAGGAGGCTATAAAGGCAACGCTCAGGTAATCACCTATCAAACGAAGTCTAATCTCAAGATCGCAAGATTGGGATTGTCCTCCCATAAATCGGGATGAGATGCTTAAAAGTTGTACAAGGCCACTCGGAGAGCTAGAAACTGTGAAATGCATGGCCGTGCTCGGATGAATCATAGGCTATGATTATCTGTTTATTTGATCAGTTGAACTCTGAAACCGAGGAACACCTCTGGACATAATAAGGATGACAACTCTTACCTTATGTTCAAGAGCAAGCATCGAGCGACAAAGGAATTAGGAAATGCACACTTGTCCCTAAGGACAAGTGGGAGACTGAAGGAAATAATGCCCTTGGTCCAAGTATGCATTCTATGTTAAGTCTAATAAATGCGGTTCAGTATTAATTAACAAGTTAATAATTCAGTGAGATCAAGTGAGCTGAATGCCTAGCTAGAGGCCGCTTCAGTTCAAGTGGAATTAATGATATTAATCCACAGCTTACTCTTGACTGAACCCCTAGGGTCACACAAATAGTACGTAAACGGATCAAGTATTTAATGGCATTAAATACTCCATCTATGAATATTCGGAAACGACGGATCTTGGTTTCAGTGGGAGCTAAGATCGTCACAGGCAAGAAATGAATACTCCGGAAACGATGATATTGCCGGAAACGGAAATATGGATCGTATCGGAAATATGAATATTATCCAAGTCGTAGATGTTGCCGGAAACGGAAACATGGTACGTATCGGAAAATATTATTGGAAATGGAAATATTACCAGAATCGGAAATATTGCCGGAAACGGAAATATTGTCAGAATCGGAAATATTACCGGAATCGGAAAATAATTCCGGAAACGGAAATATTAAATATTTGTTCGAAACGGAAATTAATTCCGGAATCGGAAATATTAAATATTGTTCGTATCGGAAATAGATTCCGGAAATGGAAATTTAATCGGAAGCGTATCGTACGAATTAGCATCGGACGAGGCCTGCCGGACGAAGGCCCAGCACGAAGCCAGGCCATCGCCCAGCAAGCACGCACGCCACAGCCCAGCGCGCACAAGGCCGCGCATGCGTGGGCCGCGCTGCGTGGGCTGCTGCTCGCATGCATGGGCAGCCCTTGTGGCTGCCGTGTGTGTGTGAGTTTCAGCTCATGCGAGATTCCTGAATCTGCAAGAGTCAGTGTATGATTAAATGTCTATTCCTATTGGATAAATTGATTAAGTAGAATTCATGTAGAATTCTAATTCCAATTAATTCGCATCCTACTAGGATTACGATTCCTTTTCCATAACTCTATAAATAAAGGCCTAGGGGTCATAATTTATACAGAAGTTTTTAAGTATTCAAAAGTGAGTTTTTGAGAGAAAATCAAACACACATCTTGCTCAAAAGTGCCGAATTTTCTGAGTACCTTAAGGGCGATTCTAGTTGGTCAATCTTAAGGCGGATCCGGACGTGCTGTGGACTTTCTACGGAGGGACGACACTTGGAGTCCTAAAAGACTTGTTCTTGTTCGGTTCGGGCGCAGCTAGGGAAGGCTCGCAACAAAGAGTATGCATCTAATTATGCTATATGATTATGTGTAAATAATATGTTTCCTGGGTTAATGGTTGTTTCCGCATGATCTATGTAATTGTCATATGTATCATAACCTAACACCTCGGGAGTTGGGACTAAGGATACCTTTTTTCGCCAATAGGGGGGTGCATACGCCGCGCATGTTTCCCACTCGGTACTTGTGCAGGTAGTACACCTATCCCGAACCCAATCGCTCGCCCATTAGGTCCCTCTCGCCTGCATGCCCCCTTGGCTTGCACTTGCGGGTTGGCCTCTTGAGCGAAATTCGTCTGTTGAAGACACTACCTCGACCGGGGCATGTGTTGGATCTACGATAGAAGCGGTACCAAGCCAGGCGCAAATAAACTACCCATAGAAGCCTATCATAAACTACGTGGCATATTTAATTTTTAAATCCATGTTTGTAATGTAGTTATGTGTAGCGAAATATGTGATTGTGTGTGACAAACTATCCTAGAAAACCAACGACCTTAAAAACTGCCCAAACATTCATAGACTAATTTGCCAAAGAGTTATACCGAAACACGTGTTCCGCAAACCCGAATGATCGCCACAAAATAAGCGACGCTCGGGATGGCCTGTAACGAATCCCACAAACGCTGCTACGCGTAAAGGACGTTATTAGGCAAGCACGCAAATCGAAGTCGCATAAACAGAAAACAGAAAACGAGAACCAGCCAGGGACGCATTTTCAACGCCCCTGGCTGGGCGCCAGAATTTCTCACGCCCCTCGCTGGGCGCTGTTCATAAAAAGAATTGCTACGAGGGCGTAAGAAAAGCACTCGATTTCAAAAGCGACTCGCGAAAAATTAATAACTCTTTGCGTCGTTGTTAGGCCTCCTACGACGGCAATGCTCGACACTAAAAGTCGACCATGCAAATAATCATGAATGTCACACGGGCAGAGATTTTCAAAAACATAAAGAGTTCAAAGTGCACACATAACAGTCCAAATATACTAGTCTGACTTAGGGGTAGTCATAGAGTGTCTAAAAAAACCGACTCACGAAACAAACTAATGTGTCTCCTACTCCACAACAATAATGCAGGGCCCCTGAGTACTTGCCCGTGATAGCCATCAAGGAACGCGATGGAAGAAGCATATCCCGAACATCTATACCTAGAGGTCGCACAAACCCAAGAGATGCATGCTCTGGGACACGACCCTTTACGTTCTCAAAGGCCACTCGCCCCAAAGAACCATGCTATGCCAAAAACGCTCCCCAACTCACACGCTTTCGGGCTATTGTTTGGGTTAGAAAAGAAAAGAGTGAAGAAAGAAACAGAAATTATGGCATTAGCTCTCCAAGATGAAGTGTTCGATCCTACTAAATTGATCGCTCCATCACCCTCAAAAGATGACCAAATCCAACGAGGGTGGCGCAAGACTTTCAAATGGACTAATGCTCGTGGGATGAAGTTCAAGATATCTGCGGGAGAGGGTCCGATGTACGAAGAATTAGAGTCTGAATCCGAGTCTGACTCCGAGTCCGAACCTAGCAAAATTGTAACCCCTCCCAAAAATATATTAGACCCGGAAATCTCTACTCCGGGGGATCTTTTTGATGTAATGCTTCATGACTTTAATAAGATAAACAAAACTTTTGAGTATGTGCCGCTTAAAAATCAGAGTAATAATGCAGAATGTCTCGCCACTAATGAGCACGAAAAAGAGCCAGAAGAGGAATATACCGAACTAATAAAAGCTGTAAGTGAACAAGAACTCAAAACTCCTATAATTGAGGACACGGAATCGGTAAATATTGGAACAGAAGAAAATCCTAAAATTATTAAAATTGGCCTCACCTTAACTCCCACTGAAAAGGCCAATCTAATCTCCACTTTGCGGGAATTCGAGGGTGTCTTTGCTTGGTCCTACAAAGACATGCCAGGAATAGATCGAGAAATCGCTGAGCATAAAATTCCGCTAGATCCCAAAATTACGCCAGTAAAACTAAAGCTACGACGGCTCAAACCAGAGATAGCCTTGAAAATAAAAGAAGAAGTCACTAAACAATTAGACGCCGGGTTTATAAAAGTCTCCAACTACCCAGAATGGGTGGCCAATATTGTCCCCGTAGCTAAAAAAGATGGACGAGTGTGAATGTGCGTAGACTTTCGAGACCTCAACAAAGCCAGTCCTAAAGATGACTTCCCTCTACCTCACATTGACATACTAGTAGACAACACCGCAGAACACGCGCTCCTCTCCTTTATGGACGGGTACGCCGGATATAACCAAATACTCCTGGCAGAAGAAGACATGGAGAAAACAACTTTCATTACCCCTTGGAGAACATATTGTTACACTGTAATGCCTTTTGGTTTGAAAAACGCGGGGGCCACCTATCAAAGAACAACCACCACGTTACTCCATGACATGATACATAAAGAAATCGAGGTCTATGTGGACGACATGATCGTCAAATCTAAAGACCGGCGCGGTCACCTCCCGGCACTTAAAAAGTTCTTCACCCGAATCTTGAAATATAACATGAGACTAAATCCACAAAAATGTGTGTTCGGGGTAACCTCAGGAAAATTGCTAGGATATGTTGTTAGTACGCGAGGAATCGAGATTGACCCATCCACGATCAAAGCCATTACCGAAATGCCCCCACCAAAAACTGAAAAACAGATAAGGGGCTTCCTAGGAAAGCTGCAATACATTAGTAGGTTCATTTCCAAGCTTACTATGACTTGTGAGCCAATATTCAAAAAATTAAGAAAAGAAGAAAAGGCCGAATGGGATGAACAATGCCAAACTGCCTTCGATAAAATCAAAGAATACCTAAGCAAACCACCCGTCCTCTCCCCGCCTTTGCCTGGAATCCCTTTACGCCTATACCTAACCGTCACGGATACTGCAGCAGGAGCTATGCTCTCACAGTGTGTACATGGATCCGAGCGAGCCATTTACTACTTGAGCAAGAAGTTCATACAGTACGAGACGAGATACACAGAACTTGAGAAAACCTGTCTCGCCCTCGTCTGGGCATCCAAATAACTCAGACATTACCTATTGGCCCACACTGTTCATATAGTGTCACAACTAGATCCCTTAAAATTATGTTCGAAAAGCCCGCCCTAAGTGGTCGCCTGTCCAGGTGGCTAGTCATGCTCTCAGAATTCGACCTAAAATTCACGCCGGAAAAAACAATCAAAGGAAGAGCGGTAGCCGAATTCCTGGCCGAGCATGCCACGAATGAGGTAACCACGGAAGCTTACCTCCTCCCCGACAAGGAACTTCTGATGATACAAGACGACTATTGGACACTATACTTCGATGGCGCGTCCAACCAAAAAGGATGCGGCGTCGGAGTTCTCCTAGTCAGTCCCGAAGGAGCCCATATACCAATTTCCGTCAAACTTGACTTCGAGGCCACAAACAATGCCGGCGAATACGAGGCCTGCATAGTTGGGCTAGAGGCCGCAGTTAGCCTCGGAGTCAAACACCTACAAGTCTTCGGGGATTCTTCCCTAATAATCAACCATATATCCAAAAGATGGAAGGTCCGAAGCACTAGTCTCTCAAAATATCAAGCTCACTTGGACCAAATAGTTGAGAAATTTGAAAAAATCGAGTATACGTACTTGCCAAGAGACGACAACCAATTCGCGGATGCACTAGCGAAGCTAGCTTCAATGCTCAACATCCCGAATGAATGGGACGGAATTACCCTTCGGGTCGAGCGAAGGAAAGAGCCGGCTTATTGTTGTGCCATAGACTCCGAACCTGAAAACACCGAAGAAGAACCATGGTACACGGACATCCTTCGTTACAAAACAAGTGGGGAATTCCCCCCAAACACTTCCCCGCGAGCACAAAAGGCCCTACGCCTCCTCGCTTCACAATATAGCATAATTCTGGGAGAACTGTACAAATACACGCCGAATAAAATCAAATTACTTTGTGTCCATCAAAACCAAGCCCAAAGACTGATGGAAGAATACCATAACGGCGTGTGCGGACCCCATATGAACGGAAAAATGCTATCCCGAAAGATATCCCGCTCAGGATACTATTGGACCACTATGGAAACTGATTGTCATCACTTTGTACAAACTTTCCCAAAATGCCAAATCTTCAGTAACCTTAACCATTTGCCTCCCTCAGAACTATACACCTTCACTTCTCCATGGCCTTTTTCCACCTGGGGTATAGATATAATCGGCAAGGTAACACCAACAGGCGTAGGGGGACACGAGTACGTTTTAGTCGCAATTGATTACTTCACTAAATAGGTAGAGGCAGTCTCCTATGCAAAATTAACAGCCAAACATGTCGCGCGATTCCTAGAAAAGAACATATTCTGTCGATACGGGGTTCCACATGAAATCATAAGTGACCAAGGTTCCCACTTCAGGGCCGAAGTCCAAGACCTGCTCAAAAAATATCATGTCAAACACCATAAATCCTCTCCCTACAGGCCGCAAATGAACGGCGCGGTAGAGGCGGCCAACAAAATATTAAAGTCATAATCGAAAAAATGGCCGAAAATTATAAGGATTGGCCCAATAAATTACACTTCGCATTATGGGGCTATCGAACCTCAATCCGCACCTCCATTGGAGTAACACCCTACTCCTTGGTATACGGAATGGAAGCAGTCCAACCGGTCGAGTTGGAGATTCCCTCCCTCCGGATCGTCCTAGAAAGCAAGCTACCCGAAGCTGATTGGGTTCAAGCTAGGTACGACGAACTCGTCCTTTTAGACGAACGGAGGTTGAGAGCTCTACATCACGTGCAAGTGTATCAAAAGCGCATCGCAAGGCAATTCAACAAAAGAGTCAAACCTCGAAACATCAAAGAAGGCGATTTTGTATTAAAAGAAGTCCGCGCACCTACTACGGACCCTCGAGGAAAATTCCGGCCTAATTGGACAGGACCGTATTTTGTAAAGACCATCCTACCTGGCGGAGCAGTCCAACTAGCTGACATAGATGGAGCGGAATTCACTAACCTCACGAACTTAGACCAATTAAAAAAGTACCATATTTAAATTCAGTCCAGGGTTAAGGCATCTAGTAAAACACATTAAGACTCATAAGCAAACATTCTGCGCATTACTCTAAGCAAACGGCATAAAACTCGATAAGGTAGAAAAAGCGAAGGACAAAACATCAACGCCCAGGGCTGGGCGCTGTTATTTTTCACGCCCAGGCCTGGGCGCCGATATTTCCTTCGCCCTTAATCGGGCGTCATTCTCTCTTGCCACCTACCCTCCCGCTTCTGCAAAGTGTTCGTACTCCTTTTTCTAACCCTCAAAAGAACCACGAACACTTGGGGGGGAAGCAGACGTGTAATGAACACCCTTCCAAAAAAAAAAAAAAAATTTTGAAAAACCAGAACTACGCGCGACCTGATTCTGACAAGATACGTAGGCAATCCTTCTCAAGGAATCGGTCCAATAAAAATTAAAAAAAATAATAAAGTCATACAACGCATCAAGAAGAAAAGATATTGCAAAGGGCACTCTACCCTAACCTATGCACGGGCAAGACCAAATAGAATGAAAAAACAAAGCCACAAGAATTTCCAGGAACAAGCCCAACAAAGGAGTATGGCACGAGTCGGCAAAAAAAACAAAAAAATAGTGAACATGCATATGTAATACCCCAAGTAGTCGGTTAGTCTAAAAATATGTGTGCACTCTTATATGAACTCATTATTTTTTACGAAAGTCTTTTCCTTTTCAAAATTCGTCGTTGGTTTAGAAAGCTAATATTGCTATAATATGTTAAAACAAAGCCCACGGAAGGCTCAAAACATTCTTGCACCAAAAATCAAAATATATATATATATATATATATATATATACATGCGGAATACAAGAATGAATATGTACAAAACAGGAGGTAAGCCTAAGACTCGTCATCGGCTCCATGTCTCCAAGCCTCGCCGGTCCATCCACTCCACTCCCCGTGGTATGAGGGCCCCCAGCCAGAGTCACCCCAAAAATGAGGTTGTGACTGCAACTCGGGGCTAGGCTCTCGGGCCACCGACACGGAACGTCGCCTACGCTCCGGCTCGGACCTCTCCCCGGAAGAACTCACCCCCGCGTCAGAACGGCAAAGCCGTAGGGGCGAGTGCGGTGCCCTCTCTCTCTCACGACGATCGTGTCCCCCGCCCGAGGGACCCGCGTCGTCGGCCCCGACACGTCCAACAGTCGTCTGCAAAAAAAAAGAGACAAAAAGAGAGTGAATAACCGAAAGCCAAACAAAAGGTACAGATCAAAAAAAGAGGGCACATTACCCGAGTAGAGTGGGGGCTCCTGCAAGAAAGTGCAGACCGAGCTCGGACCAACGCGGACTTCAACCGGTTGATCACCCCCACCATCGCATTGGCCGTACGGGCCGGAACCTGAAACAAGAATGTTAGTAAAAAAGAAAGAAAAAACATAAGAAGAGTACACAAATAAAAGGTGCATACCGCCTCTACTCCCTCAGGGAGCGGAGCATGGAAAACCCGGTCTTCCGGGAAAGTCTCCACAATCTCGGATCCACTCTCTCCGGTATACGAGATCCGAGCATCGGGAAGCACCCATCCCCCCAACGAAGGGTCAGGACCCTCCTGCACAACACACAGTAGGCATAAACACATGGGCACGAGCATGAAAACAATAAAATCAATACAAAGAGAGGAGGCAACTTACAGCGCCAGGCTCCGGGAGACGAAGAGAATCCTGGATAAACTGGTAATAGCTAGCTCCCTCTATCACCAACTCCGTCGCCGACACGCCAGTGCTCGAGTGGACCCTCCACGACTCGCCTATCGAGCGAGTAGACAGCATGGTCGCAGGCGGAGGCCTGGGCACCGAAAAAGCCCCGACCGTCTGCATACGTACCCGCTCTCCCAGGTACCAGACAGGGTCCCGGCGGCCAACGAACAAGACTCGCATCTGGCTCAGGGCATAACTATCCCTGACCGAAGCATGGGTACCCCTAAAAGAGAGCCATGGGGTCCAAACCACCTGTTTTTGTACAAACGCAGTCAGATCTCGCACATAAAAAAAAAAAAATACGAGATAGAGGATAAGATTCTGTACATGCTCAGGGTTCCCGTCCCGGATAAGATCCCACACGGTATCGGGCGGTGGACTCACTGTCAGCTTCTTCTTCCAACCCCAACGGCGACCGGCAGGGAACTCCAAAGGCCTCTGCCCCTTTCGGGGAGCCAGGCAAGGTAAGTGCTCAAAGGCCCACAGCTGCAAAAAGAAAAGGATAATAAAACATTAAAAAAAGAGAGGCCCGGTAAAAGCAAGAAAACAAAAGAAAGTCTAGGCACATACCTCGATCAAACGCGGCACTCCCGCTAATGTAATCACAAAGTGACGTCTACTCGGGTCCGAGTCGCGCACCGACAAACTCATCTGCCGACAAGCGTCGCATAGCCCAAATCGCCCCACCGATAGTCACCCAGTGTAGACACGTCCTCCACCATGCCTATCCACCTCGGGTCAAAGGTGTCAGTCGGACCCGATAAAAAAGTGGAAGTAATAAAATGGAGGTAGAACAGCCGAGCCTGTCTCGAAGGCGACTCCTCTACCCCATGCTCCAAAGCCCACATCAGGTCAGCGAAAGGTATCCCACGGGGCTGGTACGAAGGTAATCTACTACCTATCCACGAGCCCAGGAGCCTGGTACCCTCAGCAACAGTCGGCGATGGGCCATCCGACCTCAGACGAACGGGGTTCCCTGTAAAGGTCAAGCCCGTCAAAGCTGTGTAGTCCTCAGGAGTGATCGTCATCTCGCCCCAAGGAAAATGGAAGGTGCTGGTGGTATCCCACCACCACTTCATGAACGAGCGCAGAAAGGACAGGGAGATGTTAAGCCGCAGTATCTCCCAGAAGGTCTCAACCACCGGAAACAGTGAGCTCACCCTCACCAAGGCCTGGGCGTCCGAGCTCAGATAGCTAAAAACGGTCTCACTCGTCGCTGCGCCATAGCCGCGAACTGTAGTCTCTCTCCTCGCGTGAAGGCGGGAAGTCACATGGTGCTCTAGGTCGTAGTGCAGATCACGACCGTCGTAAAGCTCAGGGCCCACCCATAGGGGACCCGGGCCGGTAGACTGACGCGTCATGCCACGCTCCTCGTGGCCACGAGGAGGGGGTAACGACTCGTCAGACATGCTGATCAACAATACAACAAGGCATTATACCTTTGACAAAATCGGCACTCATACCGATTCCTAAAAAGAGTGCATTTCACTCATGAAATGGAGTCATACAATTTTTGTTCCCTAAAAACATGATACTAAGTTCATACTTAGCAAAATTCCCTAAATAAAAATTAACTCCAGCAAAATCAAAATTCTCCCATGATTTGTCACCCATGAATTATGAGGAACGCAAGCAATATACCAAGAATACCTACATTATAAGAAAATACTAGGGTCGTAGGTATACTTGGGGGCTAGCATGAAAATGCCCAAATTCATCAAAAATCAACATACTTGCAAAAATTAACATGCACAAACTAATTAACATGTTATTTGGAACATTTCCAACTATCTAACTGAAGGAAAGGGGCACAAAATCAAAAAAGCCCAAATCAATTTCATGCACAAAAATACTTGACAAAAATACTGAAATTGACAAAAAAAGCTTAAAATTACTGAAAATTACTTACATTGGGAAGATTAGGAAGTGATTTGGAGTAGATTTCGTGAAGAAAAGTATAGAAAATGAGCAAAAATCAGTAGAAAGAAGAGAAGAGTTTGAGCGAAAATGGTGGAAATGGGAAAGGAAGGAGACGGTCCGCGTATTTAAAGACCAGCCTCCCCCTTCGCATTTTCAACGCCCAGCTCTGGGCGTTAGAAATTCTAGCACCCACAGTTGGGCGCTGAAAATGCTTCCCAGACAGCGAATATTCGCTGTCGGGCACGCGTACTCCCCTATTTTGTGTAAGATATCCGTTATCTTGATATTTCTTTCCCAAAAAAAAATAAAAAAAATGAATAAATAAATAAATAAATATATTGTTAAACAAAAATATACACAGTGTGGACCCACTCATAGGACACATCTAATCAGGAAATATTACGACCCACCAACAGGTTGTAATCACAAAAACCCTTCTACATAGGCAAAATAAGAAATTCAAAATGGGCTCGCCCACCCTCAGCGGGCGGGGTCTGCATCACTAGCCGCGGAGGTCCTCAGTTTTCGAAAGAAATAAAATCTTCAAATTTAAAATAAGGCTCGCCATCTTCAGCCGGCGGGGTCTACGGCGCAAACCACGTAGGTCCTTATTTTCAAAAAAAAAACAAAAAAAAATTTCAAAACAGATTCGTCCACTTCTATCGGACGGGGCGTCCACCCTCAGCGGACAGGTTCGCCATCTTCAGCCGGCGGGGTCTACGTCACAAACCGCGTAGGTCCTTATTTTCAAAACATCAAAACAGATTCGTCCACTTCTATCGGACGGGGCGTCCACCCTCAGCGGACAGGCTCGCCCACCTTCAGCGGGCGGGGTCTGCGTCACTAACCGCGCAGGTCCTTAGTCGCTGTAGCGATAACCTTTTTCGGTTTTCCCTTTTTCCAAAAATTAAAGGATTGGTTTTCCGTTTTTCCAAAAAAGAACGATGTGCTGGATTTTCCTTCGTTTTACGTCCTATAAAAACAAGGGGGTTTTCTCGTTTAGCTAGCCTTGAAAATGAGAATCTTTAAAAACGTTTTACCTCGTGATTGGGCTTGGCCAGGCCCAATTACACTTTACAGCTTTAATTTCGAAAACTCTGTAGCTACTCCCAATGACAAAGTGAGGGAGTTTCTACGCACCTTTATATTCTTCCAATGGCAAAGTGAGGAAGTTTCTATACTATCAGTTGACAAATCCCAATGACACGTGAGGGATATGTCGACACTTCAAGTGATGACCCTTAAGTCAAATGTTATCACTCGGGGGCTCGTGAGACCCTCGCAAAACAGGTCACATACACCATGGCTTGTGTGACGCACTCCGTCTAATACTTTGACCATCGTCTTACTCCAAGACTCTGTCAAAGTGGGGGCTAACTGTAGACACCTACTTTTGTCCCCGTTCCCGCAAGGGAAAGGTTCGATGATGAAAGCATAAAAACTCCACTTGACAACGCATCTCCAATAAAATAAACGAATCTCGATTCCCCATTTCATTTCACCCGAAACCTGCTATTTATGGAAACCTGCTAAAAATAGTAACTGCCGTAAAAGGTAGCTTCTAAAAGTGGCAAATCATAAAAGATAGAAACCTGTCAGAATTAGGTGTTGCATTCCAACATAAATCCTAATATGATTCAGAAATAAGAGTTACGTATTAATTAAAATCCTAACGAGCCTAGAGTTCGTAACGGGCCCAGACGCATTCCCTTACAAAATTGATACGCGCTAAAAGACTCAAATTAATCTCAAACTCTACGAATTTCAGGAATCCGAATCTGACTAAAGAAAACAGCCCAGACCCTATTTTCAACGCCTGGCTCTGGGCGCCGAAATCTTCGGCGCCCAGGCCTGGGCGCTGAAAATACCTGGGTACGTGTTTTCTCCTAATTCTTTGTGGATTAGAACTCTGCAATTCTATCTTTCCACGAACTCTTCCCTATAAATAGGCCCCTAATTTCGACGTGAAAGAACACACAACAACACACAATTATATTCTGAGTATTGACTCCAACCCTTAGCCTAAGCCTCTCGCTGCGAAACTGTTCACGCGTTCTGTCGTAATCGATCCATAAATCGAACAGAACGTATCCTGTCCCATAATCGAGATTCGTTAAATAAAAAGGAGAAATAGCAAAGTCAAAGTGGTTAGTTTTCTGAGAACCGTGACGCACCTCTCAAGGGTGCGTCGTAATGTGTCCCTTTTGGATGATTTAACTGTTAGGTTATGATACATATGACAATTCATAAATCATGCGGAAAAACCATAAACCCAGGAAAACATATTATTTACACATAATCATTTAGCATAGATTAGATGCATACTCTTTGTTGCGTGCCTTCCCTAGCTGCGCCCGAACCGAACAAGAACAAGTCTTTAGGACTCCAAGTGTCGTCCCTCCGTAGATAGTCCACAGCACGTCCGGATCCGCCTTAAGATTGACCAACTAGAATCGCCCTTAAGGTACTATTATTTTCGGCACTTTATAGGCAAATGTGTGACTGAATTTTTCTCTCAAAAACTCACTTTGAATACTTTGAAACTTGTGTTATAAATTGTGAGCCCTAGCCTCATATTTATAGCGGTATGGAAAGGGAATCGAAATCCTATTCAGATACAAATTAATTAAACCTAGAATCCTACAAGAACTCTAATTTAATTAATTTATCAAATAGAATTAGGAATTTAATCATTAACCGAACTCTGCATGTTTTAGGAAACGTGCATGAACACAAACACTTGCACACACACGCACGGCAGCCACGATGGGCCCCATGCGTGCGCGCGAGCAGCAGCCCACTCAGCGCCCGCGCGCGCTGCGCGCTGCGCGTGCTGTGCGCGCTGTGCGCTGCGCGTGCTGTGCGCGCTGTGCGCGCTGCGCGCTGCGCGCAGCCTGCTGGGCCTGGCCTTGCGCTGGGCCTGGCGTGGCTGTTTGTGCGGCGCGCTTGGCTTGCTGGGCGATGGCCTGGCTTCGTGCTGGGCCTCGTCCGGCAGGCCTCGTCCGATGCTTATTCGTACGATGCGCTTCCGATTAAATTTTCCGATTCCGGAATTCATTTCCGATACGAACAATATTTAATATTTCCGATTCCGGAATTAATTTCCGTTTCGAACAAATATTTAATATTTCCGTTTCCGGAATTATTTTCCGATTCCGGTAATATTTCCGATTCTGACAATATTTCCGTTTCCGGCAATATTTCCGATTCTGGCAATATTTCCATTTCCGATAATATTTTCCGACACGTACCATGTTTCCGTTTCTGGCAACATCTACGACTTGGATAATATTTATATTTCCGATACGATCCATATTTCCGTTTCCGGCAATATCATCGTTTCCGGAGTATTCATTCCTTGCCTGTGACGATCTTAGCTCCCACTGAAACCAAGATCCGTCGGTTCCGAATATTCATAGATGGAGTATTTAATGCTATTAAATACTTGATCTGTTTACGTACTATTTGTGTGACCCTACGGGTTCAGTCAAGAGTAAGCTGTGGATTAATATCATTAATTCCACTTGAACTGAAGCGGCCTCTAGCTAGGCACTCAGCTCACTTGATCTCACTGAATTATTAACTTGTTAATTAATACTGAACCGCATTTATTAGACTTAACATAGAATGCATACTTGGACCAAGGGCATTATTTCCTTCAGTCTCCCACTTGTCCTTAGGGACAAGTGTGCATTTCCTAATTCCTTTGTCGCTCGATGCTTGCTCTTGAACATAAGGTAAGAGTTGTCATCCTTATTATGTCCAGAGGTGTTCCTCGGTTTCAGAGTTCAACTGATCAAATAAACAGATAATCATAGCCTATGATTCATCCGAGCACGGCCATGCATTTCACAGTTTCTAGCTCTCCGAGTGGCCTTGTACAACTTTTAAGCATCTCATCCCGATTTATGGGAGGACAATCCCAATCTTGCGATCTTGAGATTAGACTTCGTTTGATAGGTGATTACCTGAGCGTTGCCTTTATAGCCTCCTTTTACGGTGCGACGGTTGGTCAACGTCAAAGCAACCAGTTCTCAAACAAGTAATCTCAAATCACTCAGGTATTGAGGATTTAGTGTCTAATAATTTAATGAAATTTACTTATGACAGACTTTCATCTCTTACTGTAAAGTTTCATAGGTCTTGTCCGATACTAGTCTTCCCAAAGTAAGTATCTATGCAAATGATTATGACATTGCCATGTCCACATAGTTCAAGAAACAGAACTACTAGTCATCTTGCATTCTAATCGTCTAACGTTTTCTATGCGTCCAATTTTATAGAAAACTCCGATTAGGGACCATTTTTAACCTTTGACATTCAAGTTCACTTGATAGACATTTCTTAGTCACAGGACTGGTCCTGACAGTCTATCTTGAATATATCGTCAAATTGAAGGGACTCATCATTTAATACTAAACCAAGATTAAATGGAATATGAAAATACATTTCATATATGATAAATGTTCAACCCCAATGTTTTACAACCACGGGCCTCAAACCCATCTTTTAAAACAGTTCATGGAATTTCAAAGCTATGCTTGATTTCCAGTGCTACAATGTAAGTGTTGCTTCTCACTTGTTGCATAGGTTTAGTTATCATGCTTTGCCAATCTTAATATCCTTTTCATCGAATGTTCTTCGAGATATGATGATAAGATCTTTTGAGTGTGTTTATTTTGTGATCTATTCCTTCTAGATACAAGAGTAGTTCTACGCATTTTGCAATGAAGAACCATCAAGTCAGAAGACATATGATCTACCCAAGTTCAGTGAAGAACTCTTTAACATAAACAAACAACCCTGTTTTATTGCTTCTTAGGCAATAAGTACTTTTACTTCAACTGTATAGGTTGCTAGTGATGCTTTGTTTGGATTTACCTATCCAAGCAGTTCATAGATATGTGGAAGACTCTCCAATTATATCTTAGAACATAGAAATTACTATTTTTAATTTCCCACGCAACAACTCATGGTCTCCAATCCATGTTGCCATTTCAAAACACGATGCTCTATAGCTCGTCCTTATCAATGGTTAACTCCAAAGGGTCTTGTTTGATCCTTTGCCAGTGTTTATGCGTGTAGCATCAATATTTAGCATATCTTTATTTCCTTGAATGAAGAAGTAATCCTATGTACCTTTTCAAGTACCATAAGTTTTTCTTGATCTCAATCTAATTGGTCTTCACTTAGATCAATAGAGATTGGTATATGTTCGTCATGCCTAAAGTCATACGATACGTTTTTGGCGATCCTCATATTATATCATACATGATAAATTCTTTTGCAGAATAATTCCCAATTTGAATTCTATTCATGTAACTTTAGCTCATTCAATTTCAGTAGATACTGAATCCAGCTAAATTCTTTGACATATATAATATAGGTGAAGAATCTCATTAGATTCTTTGATGTTAACTTAGTAAATGCTTATACATAGTTCAAACATTCTTTTACTTAGATTTATTCACATGGGTCGAATATCTCCAATGGAGACTTTCGTGTTTGATTCAGTAAATGCCATTACTTAATCCAAAACATTGATATAAGATCTTTGTAAATAGATCTTAATACCCAGTATGCACTAAGTTTCGCCTTGGTCCAACATTGATGAATAATTTCAAACCTAAGTTATTAGCATTTGAATGTTATTTCACAATAGAGAGATATGTGTGTGATACACATAGGACCAATTAAGTTTTATGTACTCCCACTAAACTTCTTATATATCTATAAGAATCATGTACATTTTATGAAACTAAAATACTTATTAGCTTCACTAAAATACAGTTCCAACTCCCAATTGCTTGCTTAAATCTGTACTTAGATTTCATAAGTTAGCATTCCTTTTCAAGCATTTATTTGGATCCACAAAACCTATGACATACCATGTACATAGTTTTCTTCCAACATTTGATTGAGGAATACGTTTTGTCATCCAATTGTCATATGTACCAATATGCAATCATTGCTTGAGTTATAGACTTGAGCATTACGATTATGCATGAGGTTTCAACACAATCCATGCCATGAATTTGCTTGAACCTTTAGCAACTAATCTAGCTTTGTGTGTGAACACAATTCCATGTTTGATGGTTTTTATCCTTAAAACAAACTTGCAACCAATAGGTGTGAAACTATTCTTGCAGATTAACAATTTCAATTTTGTCATCAAAACATTGAGTATGTTTTATGGCCTCTAACCATTAAAAACATTTGAGTCTATATATGGCCTCTAACCATTTTAGGGAATCTGGGTTTCGTCATAGCTTTCTTACAAGTCACAAACTCTACATGATAATAGTTTGACTGCAAGTTGTAGGTTTCTTCACTATTTAATAGAAGAATCTCATAGTTTCATTGACCAGAACTCTATGTTTCTTTACTATCTAATAGAAGAATCTCATAGTTCCAGTGATTTGAACTCTATGCCTACTTGGGTATAGAACATCAAACGATAGAATATCAATAGCCACTTGAAAGTCCTTTGAATATTCTGTTCTCTTTGAAGCACTTGTAAAGTCTTTTAAGAGATGTCTATTTTCTGAAGCACTTCGAAAAGCCTCCGGAATGTCCGTTTATGTTTGTTGTTCGCCTCGAAGACTTTCGAGGTCTATTTTCTCCCACTTGTCATTTTGGAAACGAATCTCCAAAAGGACATCATTTCGAGCAAACAAACATTATGTTCTCAAAAATTCGTGGTAGAAACAATACCCTTGTGTCTCATTTGAATAAATCACAATGAAACATATATCTATACTTGGGCCTTAGTTTGTTGAATAACAAACACTAAGCTCCCACTGAGTTTAGCAACTCTCTAGATATATATTATCGAAAAGATATTCTGAAATTTCTTTTCTATAGCTTTGACGAATTTAGTTTAGTTTGGTGGTAGTTGAGCATTTTGTTTTAGAATTTAAAGGAAAAGTCTTTATGATCCATCATTGATCGAATCAAGTACGAATCGACTTCGATCATTCCAACTTAGATATGCCATATCTTATGGAGCTAGATTGTGAATTTTACTACACAATCATTGATGATCATTCTTGATTTAAGTAATCATCAACATGATCTAACCTAGATCTTTATGATTTCTTACCAAGTGGGATTTATACTTCTGAATCTTTGAACTAGCCAAACAGATTCAAACTTATATCACATTGAGTAAATAAACCTATATTCACTCAAATCTGTGTGAAATAATAAAGTCATAAAACCTTTCTTTAGCTTTGAACTCTATTGTCTAGGCGTTCTAACAATAGTTCATATTCTTTGTTACTTTCAACAAGTAAGACTAGCTTGTCTTAAGTTGATCTAGAAATCAACCAACTTTCAAAAGTCCATTAAAATAGAGCTTGTGAATGTTAACTTGTTGACATGGTCTAAGCAACAATGCCAAAGATTAGTGGAACTCAAATCAAGGGGTTGATTTGAACCTAGTAAAGTTTTTATTGTTAAAGAGTTGTTTGTTTTAATCAAGCATATTTGACTCAACCCGTAATTGACCATTTCACTCAAATAAACAAACAAACATTATTTTGTTTTTCTTGAATGTGAGTCTTTCTGTGTTTGAAAAACAGAAATTTAGGTATGCTGATTATGGAACAAAATAGCCATTAAGTTCCAGCCTTTGAAAGGACTTAAAACAAACTAGATGACCCTACAACTAATGTAGCATTTCCATGCTTCATTTCCCACTTGTAGGTCATTAGTGTATCCTAGCTTCCATTGTTTGAGTTATTACCGAAGTAAGAACCTCAAGCGGTATATGATACCAAGGAAGTTTAATTGCTAGGTCACTTCTCTTTAAACATAAACTTATAGGTAGAAACGGAATCGTAAATTCCTTTCATATGTTCCTTTGTTTTCCTATTTCTTGTACCCTTTCTTATAGTCTTAAGAATTGAATTCTTTAGTGTTGACTTTTATACTTTGTTAGACATGTCCAATGTCACCAACAAGGTTCTTTACCATTTTAATTTATGTTGAATATTTTGTTTCAACTAGATGATCTTACCAGAAGCTTCTAAAGTTCTCTAAGTATCGATCTATTCGAATGTCTAGGGACTAGACTCATTCGAGAATTAAATGGACAAAGATATTAGGTTGTTAACCATTGGTAAAGCTGAGCGTTTAAGCTCAATGCTTTATGATCTCAAAACTACAGTGTATTTTGAATTCACAAGCACCAATTGGTTTGCCATTCGATTTTGATATTCGAAAACAACCATAAAAGTCGATATAAGAAACGTACATTTTAAATTGCTCACTTTCTCTCTTTTCCGTGAATCGTTCTTGGATTCACTACCAATCGAGGAAATTTACTGTTACCTTTCTAAAAGGATTTATTGCAGTGCAAGATATTTAATTATAAACAATAATTAAAACATACATTGAATCATGCAAAGTCTAAACATTTATCATGAATAATAACTTGAAATTAAAGCAACCATGCAATTCAAACAAGTTATTAGCATTTTATTCGATTTTATTGTTCCGGCAGGTGTGAATAAAATGATTCCAAGACCCTAAAATCATTGAAGAACTAAGCACAGTTTGTCGACTTAATCCTAAAACATCTTAGGTAAGCAAAAGCCTTTTGCTAATAGTCTAGAAACTACTCTTGGTTGATAGGTACGTCTAAGAACTTGTTAGGTAAACCTATCGATTCTGCCACGACATAAAAGGACTCCTTACTTATATCGTTGAGTTTCACCAAAACTAACATGTACTCACAATTATTTGTGTACCTTGCCCCTTTAGGACCAATAAGTAACACCTCGCTGAGCGAAAACTATTACTAGATTGATGTAAAGGATATCCAAGCAAGTGTGTATTTTGGCATGGCACCTTTTAACTCAATTTTTAAGTTTGGAACTTAAAGCTCTTACTATGTTGGTTAGATTTTAAGTGAACTAAAATCCTTAATCATGCAACATAATCAAGCTTTTGATCTCATGCATTTTAAGACATATTTAAAAGCAATAAATAACTTAAAACATGCATAAGATATTTGTGATCTAGTATGGCCCGACTTCATCTTGAAGCTTTGACTTCAAAGTCCGTCTTGAAAATCTCCGTGGGAGGCACCATTTTCTTCAAATAGGATAAGCTATAACTAATTACAACTATTTGATGGTTCGCAGACCATATTTGAATTGAAAAATAACTTTGGTACTTTAGACCAATTACATTCAAATTAATGGTACGCAGACCATATTTTCTATCCTATTTGGGCCATACTAGTCACTTCATAACCTGCAAAACAGTACATATACAATATATACCATTCACCCATTCATTATCATGAATGGCCCACATAGCTGGTTAGTAAAACACATTATGCATCACGTAAACATTTGCAGCAATTAATCAAGGGCACCAATAATCTACCAATTATTCAGTCCTTATTAATTCTAATCAAGTTGTTTTAACCTTAAGGATTTGTAGACCTAATCAAGAGTTTATGACTAAAATACGCTCCCACTTAAACCAATAAATTCATATGCTTTACCAATTTTAAACATAAAAATGTATTTCTAGTCTAACCGGAAACATACAAATTTAATTAAAATTTAAAGCTCATATAAATTTATAATTGAATCCAAAAAGTTTAATTTAATTTCAGTCGTATTTAAATTAATTCATGATTTTAATTTTAGTAAAATAATTAGAATAAATAACATTTATTATAATTATAATATTCAAAATTAAAATCCAAGAAAATAATTTAAATTATTAATTTTAAAATTAATTAAAATTACGTGAACTGAAATTTTCAAATTAAACATTCAAAACGATCTAATCGTAACGCAAACATCCTACGCGTTGCACGCCCATGGGCCGCACGCACACAGCCATTGCTGGCCATGTGCGCGCAGCCCATGCGCTCGTCGCATAGCTGCTGCATCCCTATCGCAAGCCTCCGCACGCATTGGTGCTCGCTGCGCGCGCCAGCGCTCATCGCACGCGGGCTATCGCTCGCAGTGCGCGCGCGACATCGCTCGCTGGACGCGCGACATCGCTCGCTGGGCGCGCGAGCCATCGCTCGCTGGGCGCGTGACATCGCTCGCTGGGCGCGCGAGCCATCGCTCGCTGGGCGCGTGACATCGCTCGCTGGGCGCGCGAGCCATCGCTCGCTGGGCGCGCGACATCGCTCGCTGGGCGGGCGACATCGCTCGCTGTGCGCGCGAGCAATGCTAGGCGCAGCGCTCGTGGCACGCGAGCTTGCGCTCGCTGCGCGCGAGGCTGCGCGCTCTTGTGCGAGGCAGCGCGCGTTGTGGCGCAGCTCGCTTGCTGCCCACACGCGACTGCCTTGGCTCGCCCTACGCCCATGCCCATTCGTCCATTGGTCGTGGCACACGACACAAGGCAGGGCTGCTGCCTTGTGCTCGTGCACTACGCCCTTGCTCATTGCATTCGTGCCGCACGGGCGACGAGCTCCCTTGCTCGTCGTCGCATGCCCGCATTATACAACACCCCTTAAGGGTAACACGAAGCGTCCATTGCCTCGTGCGTGCAAGTTATATGAACGAATCGCATAAAAATTTAAAATTTATATTTAAAATTAATGACAAATTAATAAATAATATTAATTTCATAATTTTAGGGCGAAAAATCGAAAATTTATTATCCAATTGATTTCCGATTGTTATGGATTCAAGTCTAGGTCATAAAAATTTAAAATTTATCATAAATTTACAATTTTTATGGTGGTTTTTAATCATAGGTTTCTAATTAAATTACAATTAATTATGAAAATCAAATTAATTCTAAATTATTCTAATTTTCAACAAATTAATCATAATTAATAATTAGATTGCATAATTAACAAGACTAGGCATTCAAACTTGTTAAACATATGCAGTAGGTCAATCAAAAATTCAAGATTTATCAACAAGAATCGCAAATATTTATTTTAACATCTTAAATTTACGAAATTTTGCATTCGAAAAACTAAAACCTTCGAAAAGTCATAGTTAGGCTTCGAATTTGAGAATTCTGGGTTCGGCAGAAAAATATTGTTTTTGTCAAAATTTTAGAATGCCTTTTACATGCGGAATTGACACAAAAATCACTCAATTCGGATGAGTAACGAAGAAACTGCCGAAAAACTGCGTACGTATAATTAAATAAACGCAATTTGCAATTAATTAACAATTACGAAAATTAATCACCCCTTTTAATTCTTGCAAATTTGTAATATTTAACCATGTTCATGCAATTTAGATTATGAAAATAATAAGGGGCTCTGATACCACTGTTAGGTTATGATACATATGACAATTCATAAATCATGCGGAAAAACCATAAACCCAGGAAAACATATTATTTACACATAATCATTTAGCATAGATTAGATGCATACTCTTTGTTGCGTGCCTTCCCTAGCTGCGCCCGAACCGAACAAGAACAAGTCTTTAGGACTCCAAGTGTCGTCCCTCCGTAGATAGTCCACAGCACGTCTGGATCCGCCTTAAGATTGACCAACTAGAATCGCCCTTAAGGTACTATTATTTTCGGCACTTTATAGGCAAATGTGTGACTGAATTTTTCTCTCAAAAACTCACTTTGACTACTTTGAAACTTGTGTTATAAATTGTGAGCCCTAGCCTCATATTTATAGCGGTATGGAAAGGGAATCGAAATCCTATTCAGATACAAATTAATTAAACCTAGAATCCTACAAGAACTCTAATTTAATTAATTTATCAAATAGAATTAGGAATTTAATCATTAACCGAACTCTGCATGTTTTAGGAAACGTGCATGAACACAAACACTTGCACACACACGCACGGCAGCCACGATGGGCCCCATGCGTGCGCGCGAGCAGCAGCCCACTCAGCGCCCGCGCGCACTGCGCGCTGCGCGTGCTGTGCGCGCTGTGCGCTGCGCGTGCTGTGCGCGCTGTGCGCGCTGCGCGCTGCGCGCAGCCTGCTGGGCCTGGCCTTGCGCTGGGCCTGGCGTGGCTGTTTGTGCGGCGCGCTTGGCTTGCTGGGCGATGGCCTGGCTTCGTGCTGGGCCTCGTCCGGCAGGCCTCGTCCGATGCTTATTCGTACGATGCGCTTCCGATTAAATTTTCCGATTCCGGAATTAATTTCCGATACGAACAATATTTAATATTTCCGATTCCGGAAATAATTTCCGTTTCGAACAAATATTTAATATTTCCGTTTCCGGAATTATTTTCCGATTCCGGTAATATTTCCGATTCTGACAATATTTCCGTTTCCGGCAATATTTCCGATTCTGGCAATATTTCCATTTCCGATAATATTTTCCGACACGTACCATGTTTCCGTTTCTGGCAACATCTACGACTTGGATAATATTTATATTTCCGATACGATCCATATTTCCGTTTCCGGCAATATCATCGTTTCCGGAGTATTCATTCCTTGCCTGTGACGATCTTAGCTCCCACTGAAACCAAGATCCTGTTAGGTTATGATACATATGACATTTACATAGATCATGCGGAAACAACCATTAACCCAGGAAACATATTATTTACACATAATCATATAGCATAATTAGATGCATACTCTTTGTTGCGTGCCTTCCCTAGCTGCGCCCGAACCGAACAAGAACAAGTCTTTTAGGACTCCAAATGTCGTCCCTCCGTAGATAGTCCACAGCACGTCCGGATCCGCCTTAAGATTGACCAACTAGAATCGCCCTTAAGGTACTAGAAAATTCGGCACTTTTATGAGCAAGATGTGTTTTAATTTTCTCTCAAAAAACTCACTTTTGAATACTTTGAAACTTGTATATAAATTATGACCCCTAGGCCTTTATTTATAGAGTTATGGAAAAGGAATCGTAATCCTAGTAGGATGCGAATTAATTGGAATTAGAATCCTACATGAATTCTATTTAATTAATTTATCCAATTAGGAATAGACATTTAATCATATACTGACTCTTGCAGATTCAGGAATCACGCATGAGCACAAACTCACACACACACGGCAGCCACAAGGACTGCCCATGCGTGCGAGCTGCAGCCCACGCAGCAAGGCCCACGCATCCGTGGCCTTGGCGCGCGCTGGGCTTGTGGCGTGCGTGCTTGCTGGGCGACGGCCTGGCTTCGTGCTGGGCCTTCGTCCGGCAGGCCTCGTCCGATGCTAATTCGTACGATACGCTTCCGATTAAATTTCCATTTCCGGAATCTATTTCCGATACGAACAATATTTAATATTTCCGATTCCGGAATTAATTTCCGTTTCGAACAAATATTTAATATTTCCGTTTCCGGAATTATTTTCCGATTCCGGCAATATTTCCGATTCTGACAATATTTCCGTTTCCGGCAATATTTCCGATTCTGGTAATATTTCCATTTCCAATAATATTTTCCGATACGTACCATGTTTCCGTTTCCGGCAACATCTACGACTTGGATAATATTCATATTTCCGATACGATCCATATTTCCGTTTCCGGCAATATCATCGTTTCCGGAGTATTCATTTCTTGCCTGTGACGATCTTAGCTCCCACTGAAACCAAGATCCGTCGGTTCCGAATATTCATAGATGGAGTATTTAATGCCATTAAATACTTGATCCGTTTACGTACTATTTGTGTGACCCTACGGGTTCAGTCAAGAGTAAGCTGTGGATTAATATCATTAATTCCACTTGAACTGAAGCGGCCTCTAGCTAGGCATTCAGCTCACTTGATCTCACTGAATTATTAACTTGTTAATTAATACTGAACCGCATTTATTAGACTTAACATAGAATGCATACTTGGACCAAGGGCATTATTTCCTTCAGTCTCCCACTTGTCCTTAGGGACAAGTGTGCATTTCCTAATTCCTTTGTCGCTCGATGCTTGCTCTTGAACATAAGGTAAGAGTTGTCATCCTTATTATGTCCAGAGGTATTCCTCGGTTTCAGAGTTCAACTGATCAAATAAACAGATAATCATAGCCTATGATTCATCCGAGCACGGCCATGCATTTCACAGTTTCTAGCTCTCCGAGTGGCCTTGTACAACTTTTAAGCATCTCATCCCGATTTATGGGAGGACAATCCCAATCTTGCGATCTTGAGATTAGACTTCGTTTGATAGGTGATTACCTGAGCGTTGCCTTTATAGCCTCCTTTTACGGTGCGACGGTTGGTCAACGTCAAAGCAACCAGTTCTCAAACAAGTAATCTCAAATCACTCAGGTATTGAGGATTTAGTGTCTAATAATTTAATGAAATTTACTTATGACAGACTTTCATCTCTTACAGTAAAGTTTCATAGGTCTTGTCCGATACTAGTCTTCCCAAAGTAAGTATCTACGCAAATGATTATGACATTGCCATGTCCACATAGTTCAAGAAACAGAACTACTAGTCATCTTGCATTCTAGTCGTCTAACTTTTTCTATGCGTCCAATTTTATAGAAAACTCCGACTAGGGACCATTTTCAACCTTTGACATTCAAGTTCACTTGATAGACATTTCTTAGTCACAGGACTGGTCCTGACAGCCTATCTTGAATATTTCGTCTAATTTGAAGGGACTCATCATTTAATACTAAACCAAGATTAAATGGAATATGAAAATACATTTCATATATGATAAATGTTCAACCCCAATGTTTTATAACCATGGGCCTCAAACCCATCTTCTAAAACAATTCATGGAATTCAAAGCTATGCTTGATTTCCAGTGCTACAACGTGAGTGTTGCTTCTCACTTGTTGCATAGGTTTAGTTATCATGCTTTGCCAATCTTAATATCCTTTTCATCGAATGTTCTTCGAGATATGATGATAAGATCTTTTCGAGTTTGTTTATTATGTGATCTAGTCTTTCTTACTTCGATGGTGGTATTACTCATTTTGCAATGAAGAACCATCAAGTTAGCAGACGTTTTTCTTGCTTCAAGAGTGGTTCTACGCATTTTTCAATGAAGAACCATCGAGCCAGCAGACAGGTGATCTACCCAAGTTCAGTGAAGAACTTTAAACAACCCTGTTTTATTGCTTCTTAGGCAATAATTACTTTTACTTCAACTGTTTAGGTTGCTAGTGATGCTTTGTTTGGATTTACTTATCCAAGCAGTTCACAGATATGTGGAAGACTTTCCAGCTGTATCTTAGAACATAGAAATTAATATTTTAATTTCCCACGCAACAACTCATGGTCTCCAATCCATGTTGCCATTTCAAAACACGATGCTCTATAGCTCGTCCTTATCAATGGTTAACTCCAAAGGGTCTTGCTTGATCCTTTGCCAGTGTTTATGCGTGTAGCATCAATATTTAGCGTATCTTTATTTCCTTGAATCAAGAACTATTCCTATGTACCTTTTCAAGTACCATAAGTATTCTTGGTCTCAATCTAGTTGATCTTCACTTAGATCAATAGAGATTGGTATATGTTCGTCATGGCTAAAGTCATACGATACGTTTTTGGCGATCCTCATATTATATCATACATGATAAATTCTTTTGCAGAATAATTCCCAATTGAATTCTATTCATGTAACTTTAGCTTATCTAGTTTCAGTAGATACTAAATCCAGCTAAATTCTTTGACATATAATATAGGTTAAGAATCTTATTTAGACTCTTTGATGTTTAACTTAGTAAATGCTTATACATAGTTCAAACATTCTTTACTTAGATTTATTCACATGGGTCGAATATCTCCAATGGAGATTTTCGTGTTTGATTTAGTAAATGCCATTACTTAATCCAAAACAATATCATAAGATCTTTGTAAATAGATCTTAATACCCAGTATGTACTAAGTTTCGCCATGGTCCATCATTGATGAATAATTTCAAATCTAAGTCATTAGCATTTGAATGTTATTTCACAATAGAGAGATATGTGTGTAATACACATAGGACCAATTAAGTTTTTATGTACTCCCACTAAACTTCTTATACATCTATAAGAATCATGTACATTTTATGAAACTAAAATACTTATTAGCTTCACTAAAATACAGTTCCAACTCCCAATTGCTTGCTTAAATCTGTACTTAGATTTCGTAAGCTAGCTTTCTTTTCAAGCATTTATCTGGATCCACAAATTCTATGACATACCATGTACATATTGTATTCCATCATTTGATTGAGGAATACGTTTTGTCATCCAATTGCCATATGTACCAATATGCAATCATTGCTTGAATTATAGACTTAAGCATTATGATTTTGCATGAGGTTTCAACACAATCCATGCCATGAATTTGCTTGTAACCTTTAGCAACTAATCTAGCTTTGTGTGTGAACACAATTCCATGTTTGATGGTTTTTATCCTTAAAACAAACTTGCAACCAATAGGTGTGAAACTATTCTTGCAAATCAACAAAATTTCAATTTTGTCATCAAAACATTGAGTATGTTTTATGGCCTCTAACCATTTAAAACATTTGAGTCTATATATGGCCTCTAACCATTTTAGGGAATCTGGGTTTCGTCATAGCTTTCTTACAAGTCACAAACTCATTAATCTACATGATAATAGTTTGACTGCAAGTTGTAGGTTTCTTCACTATTTTAATAGAAGAATCTCATAGTTTCATTGACCTGATCTCTATGTTTCTTTACTATCTAATAGAAGAATCTCATAGTTTCAGTGACTTGAATTCTATGCCTACTTGGGTATAGAACATCAAACATTAGAATATCAATAGCCACTTAAAGTCCTTTGAATATTCTGTTCTCCTTGAAGCACTTGTAAAGTCTTCTAAGAGATGTCTATTCTTTAAAGCCACTTGTAAAGTCCTTACAGAATAAGTTCGGATTTTCTGAAGCACTTCGAAAAGCCTCCGGAATGTCCGTTTATGTTTGTTGTTCGCCTCGAAAACTTTCGAGGTCTATTTTCTCCCACTTGTCATTTTGGAAACGAATCTCCAAAAGGACATTATTTCGAGCAAACAAACATTATGTTCTCAAAAATTCGTGGTAGAAACAATACCCTTGTGTCTCATTTGAATAAATCACAATGAAACATATATCTAGACTTGGGCCTTAGTTTGTTGAATAACAAACACTAAGCTCCCACTGAGTTTAGCAACTCTTTAGATATAATTTGAAAAGATATCCTGAAATTACTTTTCAATAGCTTTGACGAATTTGGTTTAGTTTGGTGGTAGTTGAGCATTTTGTTTTAGAAATTATAGGAAAAGTCTTTATGATTCATCATTGATCGAATCAAATACTAATTGACTTCGATCATTCCAACGTAGATATGCCATATCTTATGGAGCTAGATTGTGAAATTACAACACACAATCATTGATGATCATATTTGGTCTCAAGTAATCATCAACATGATCTAACCTAGATCTTTATGATTTCTTGCCGAGTGGATTTTATACTTCTGAATCTTTGAACTAGCCAAACAGATTCAACTTATATCACATTTGAGTAAATAAACCTATATTCACTCAAATCCATGTGAAATAATAAAGTCATAAAAACTTTCTTTAGCTTTGAACTCTATCGTCTAGGCGTTCTAACAATAGTTCATATTCTTTGTTACTTTCAACAAGTAAGACTAGCTTGTCTTAAGTTGATCTAGAAATCAACCAACTTTCAAAAGTCCATCAAAATAGAGCTTATGAATGTTAACTTGTTGATATGGTCTAAGCAACAATGCCAAAGATTTAATGGAACTCAAATCAAGGGTTTGATTTGAACCTAGTAAAGTTCTTTAAAGAGTTGTTTGTTTTAATCAAGCATATTGACTCAACCTGTAATTGACCATTTCATTCAAATAAACAAACAAACATTGTTTTTGTTTTTCTTGAATGTGAGTCTTTCTGTGTTTGAAGCAGAAATTTAGGTATGCTGATTATGGAACAAAATAGCCATTAAGTTCCAGCCTTGAAAGGACTTAAAACAAACTAGATGACCCTACAACTAATGTAGCATTGCCATGCTTCATTTCCCACTTGTAGGTCATTAGTGTATCCTAGCTTCCATTGTTTGAGTTATTACCGAAGTAAGAACCTCAAGCGGTATATGATACCAAGGAAGTTTGGTTGCTAGGTCACTTCTCTTTAAACATAAACTTATAGGTAGAAACGGAATCGTAAATTCCTTTCATTTGTTCCTCGTTTTCCTATTTCTTGTACCCTTTCTTATAGTCTTAAGAATTGAATTCTTTAGTGTTGACTTTTATACTTTGTTAGACATGTCCAATGTCACCAACAAGGTTCTTTACCATTTTAATTTATGTTGAATATTTTGTTTCAACTAGATGATCTTACCAGAAGCTTCTAAAGTTCTCTAAGCATCGATCTATTCGAATGTCTAGGGACTAGACTCATTCGAGAATTAAATGGACAAAGATATTAGGTTGTTAACCATTGGTAAAGCTGAGCGTATTAAACTCAATGCTTTATGATCTCAAAACTACATTGTATTTTGAATTCACAAGCACCAATTGGTTTGCCATTCGATTTTGATATTCGAAAACAACCATAAAAGTCGCTAAAAGAAACGTACATTTTAAATTGCTCACTTTCTCTCATTTCCGTGAATCGTTCTTGGATTCACTACCAATCGAGGAAATTTACTGTTACCTTTCTAAAAGGATTTATTGCAGTGCAAGATATTTAATTATAAACAATAATTAAAACATACATTGAAGCATGCAAAGTCTAAACATTTATCATGAATAATAACTTGAAATTAAAGCAACCATGCAATTCAAACAAGTTATTAGCATTTTATTCGAATTATGTGTTCCGGCAGGTGTGAATAAAATGATTCCAAGACCCTAAAACCATTGAAGAATTAAGCACAGTTTGTCGACTCAATTCTAAAACATTTTAGGTAAGCAAAAGCCTTTTGCTAATAGTCTAGAAACTACTCTTGGTTGATAGGCACGTCTAAGAACTTATTAGGTAAACCTATCGATTTCGCCACGACATAAAAGGACTCCTTACTTATATCGTTGAGTTTCACCAAAACTAACATGTACTCACAATTATTTGTGTACCTTGCCCCTTTAGGACCAATAAGTAACACCTCGCTGAGCGAAAACTATTACTAGATTGATGTAAAGGATATCCAAGCAAGTGTATATTTTGGCATGGCACCTTTTAACTCAATTTTTAAGTTTGGAACTTAAGGCTCTTACTATGTTGGTTAGATTTTAAGTGAACTAAAATCCTTAATCATGCAACATAATCAAGCTTATGATCTCATGCATTTTAAGACATATTTAAAACAATAAATAACTTAAAACATGCATAAGATATTTGTGATCTAGTATGGCCCGACTTCATCTTGAAGCTTTGACTTCAAAGTCCGTCTTGAAAATCTCCGTGGGAGGCACCATTTTCTTCAAATAGGATAAGCTATAACTAATTACAACTATTTGATGGTTCGCAGACCATATTTGAATTGAAAAATAACTTTGGTACTTTAGACCAATTACATTCAAATTAATGGTACGCAGACCATATTTTCTATCCTATTTGGGCCATACTAGTCACTTCATAACCTGCAAAACAGTACATATACAATATATACCATTCACCCATTCATTATCATGAATGGCCCACATAGCTGGTTAGTAAAACACATTATGCATCACGTAAACATTTGCAGCAATTAATCAAGGGCACCAATAATCTACCAATTATTCAGTCCTTATTAATTCTAATCGAGTTGTTTTAACCTTAAGGATTTGTAGACCTAATCAAGAGTTTATGACTAAAAAGCGCTCCCACTCAAACCAATAAATTCATATGCTTTACTAATTTTAAACATAAAATTGTATTTCTAGTCTAACCGGAAACATACAAATTTAATTAAAATTTAAAGCTCATATAAATTTATAATTGAATCCAAAAATTTAATTTAATTTCAGTCGCATTTAAATTAATTCATGATTTTAATTTTAGTAAAATAATTAGAATAAATTCCATTTATTATAATTATAATATTCAAAATTAAAATCCAAGAAATTAATTCAAATTATTAATTTTAAAATTAATTAAAATTACGTGAACTGAAATTTTCAAATTAAACATTCAAAACGATCTAATCGAAACGCAAACACCCTACGCGTTGCACGCCCATGGGCCGTACGCACACAGCCATTGCTGGCCATGTGCGCGCAGCCCATGCGCTCGTAGCATAGCTGCTGCTGTCCCAACGCAAGCCTCCGCATAGCGCCCATCGCACGCGAGCTATCGCTCGCAGCGCGCGCGCGCGACATCGCTCGCTGGCGCGCGAGATCGCTCGCTGGGCGCGCAAGCTCGCTCGCTGCGCGCGCGAGCCATCGCTCGCTGGGGCGCGAGATCGCTCGCTGGCGCGCGAGATCGCTCGCTGCGCGCGCGCGAGCCATCGCTCGCTGGTGCGCGACATCGCTCGCTGGGCGGGCGACATCGCGCGCTGTGCGCGCGAGTGATGCTGTGCGCAGCTCTCGTGGCACGCGAGCTTGCGCTCGCTGCGCGCGAGGCTGCGCGCACTTGTGCGAGGCAGCGCGCGTTGTGGCGCAGCTCGCTTGCTGCCCACACGCGACTGCCTTGGCTCGCCCCTCGCCCATGCCCATACGTTCATTGCTCGTGGCACACGACACAAGGCAGGGCTGCTGCCTTGCGCTCGTGTACTACGCCCTTGCTCATTGCATTCGTGCCGCACGGGCGACGAGCTCCCTTGCTCGTCGTCGCATGCCCGCATTATACAACACCCCTTAAGGGTAACACGAAGCGTCCATTGCTTCGTGCGTGCAAGTTATTTGAACGAATCGCAAGAAAATTTAAAATTTATATTTAAAATTAATGACAAATTAATAAATATTATTAATTTCATAATTTTAGGGCGAAAAATCGAAAATTTATTATCCAATTGATTTCCGATTGTTATGGATTCAAGTCTAGGTCATAAAAATTTAAAATTTATCGTAAATTTACAATTTTTATGGTGGTTTTTAATCATAGGTTTCTAATTAAATTACAATTAATTATGAAAATCAAATTAATTCTAAATTATTCTAATTTTCAACAAATTAATCATAATTACAAATTAGATTGCATAATTAACAAGACTAGGCATTCAAACTTGTTAAACATATGCAGTAGGTCAATCAAAAATTCAAGATTTATCAACAGGAATCGCAAATATTTAATTTAACATCTTAAATTTACGAAATTTTGCATCCGAAAAACTAAAACCTTCGAAAAGTCATAGTTAGGCTTCGAATTTGAGAATTCTGGGTTCGGCAGAAAAATACTATTTTTGTCAAAATTTTAGAATGCCTTTTACATGCGGAATTGACACAAAAATCACTCAATTCGGATGAGTAATGAAGAAACTGCCGAAAAACTGCGTACATATAATTAAATAAACGCAATTTGCAATTAATTAACAATTACGAAAATTAATCACCCCTTTTAATTCTTGCAAATTTGTAATATTTAACCATGTTCATGCAATTTAGATTATGAAAATAATAAGGGGCTCGTGATACCACTGTTAGGTTATGATACATATGACATTTACATAGATCATGCGGAAACAACCATTAACCCAGGAAACATATTATTTACACATAATCATATAGCATAATTAGATGCATACTCTTTGTTGCGTGCCTTCCCTAGCTGCGCCCGAACCGAACAAGAACAAGTCTTTTAGGACTCCAAATGTCGTCCCTCCGTAGATAGTCCACAGCACGTCCGGATCCGCCTTAAGATTGACCAACTAGAATCGCCCTTAAGGTACTAGAAAATTCGGCACTTTTATGAGCAAGATGTGTTTTAATTTTCTCTCAAAAAACTCACTTTTGAATACTTTGAAACTTGTATATAAATTATGACCCCTAGGCCTTTATTTATAGAGTTATGGAAAAGGAATCGCAATCCTAGTAGGATGCGAATTAATTGGAATTAGAATCCTACATGAATTCTATTTAATTAATTTATCCAATTAGGAATAGACATTTAATCATATACTGACTCTTGCAGATTCAGGAATCACGCATGAGCACAAACTCACACACACACGGCAGCCACAAGGACTGCCCATGCGTGCGAGCTGCAGCCCACGCAGCAAGGCCCACGCATCCGTGGCCTTGGCGCGCGCTGGGCTTGTGGCGTGCGTGCTTGCTGGGCGACGGCCTGGCTTCGTGCTGGGCCTTCGTCCGGCAGGCCTCGTCCGATGCTAATTCGTACGATACGCTTCCGATTAAATTTCCATTTCCGGAATCTATTTCCGATACGAACAATATTTAATATTTCCGATTCCGGAATTAATTTCCGTTTCGAACAAATATTTAATATTTCCGTTTCCGGAATTATTTTCCGATTCCGGCAATATTTCCGATTCTGACAATATTTCCGTTTCCGGCAATATTTCCGATTCTGGTAATATTTCCATTTCCAATAATATTTTCCGATACGTACCATGTTTCCGTTTCCGGCAACATCTACGACTTGGATAATATTCATATTTCCGATACGATCCATATTTCCGTTTCCGGCAATATCATCGTTTCCGGAGTATTCATTTCTTGCCTGTGACGATCTTAGCTCCCACTGAAACCAAGATCCGTCGGTTCCGAATATTCATAGATGGAGTATTTAATGCCATTAAATACTTGATCCGTTTACGTACTATTTGTGTGACCCTACGGGTTCAGTCAAGAGTAAGCTGTGGATTAATATCATTAATTCCACTTGAACTGAAGCGGCCTCTAGCTAGGCATTCAGCTCACTTGATCTCACTGAATTATTAACTTGTTAATTAATACTGAACCGCATTTATTAGACTTAACATAGAATGCATACTTGGACCAAGGGCATTATTTCCTTCAGATCCGTCGGTTCCGAATATTCATAGATGGAGTATTTAATGCTATTAAATACTTGATCCGTTTACGTACTATTTGTGTGACCCTACGGGTTCAGTCAAGAGTAAGCTGTGGATTAATATCATTAATTCCACTTGAACTGAAGCGGCCTCTAGCTAGGCATTCAGCTCACTTGATCTCACTGAATTATTAACTTGTTAATTAATACTGAACCGCATTTATTAGACTTAACATAGAATGCATACTTGGACCAAGGGCATTATTTCCTTCATTAACTGCTTTCCTCGCCCTTTTTATGAACTGTTAAACTAACTTAATCTGATTGTTCTATCACGCCTAACAAATATAATATTTTTGGGAAATCGGATTATCATGCTAGGTCCCTTAATGCTATTTAAATCAGATAATCACGATCGTATTAGTATTATATGTTGCATATTGCTAAAATCAATTCAGATTAGTTTAATAGTTAACGCATGTCCCTTCAATTATTTATGCTGAGCTAGTAAGGATATCCTGCCTCTGGAGTTATCGACGAGCGAAGTACTCCTCTCGGTAGTTACAGTCCCCCGAACCCTCAATCTCTACCTTGCGGGTGTATATTGAGAGATCCCCACACCAGGGATCACAAGGGAACCTACGACCGTCGTGGTCAAACATAATTGCACTCCCTTTATGTCAAGATAACCGGGTTTTGTCAGTTTTTCTCATTGTCGTTAAAAACTGAATGGCGACTCCTATATTACTAGTCAATTGGGTGTATACTCACAGGAAATCCAATTACACTTGATTGAATAAAAAGAATCGTCACACCCACGAGGGACAAGGTCACGCATTAGCCTCGCGCTTTTTCGACCCCCCTCACAGATACGGGTGCGTCCCGTCATGTTACTGGTGATGCCTCGCTTTTGATTGTTCCTACGTTAACTTGCAATTTAATACCGGTGTCGCTGTCGATTGATGATTCTAAATGCTTTGCTCAATTCACTGAATCTTTATGTTCTATACAGGACCAACGTTTGGGGAACCTGATTGGTGCCCGTGAACGGAAAGGTGGGCTCTATTATTTTCGGGAAATTCCTACAGTGTTTGCGGTGAGAGTCCCTAAAGTATCTACATTTGAGATATGGCATCATCGTCTAGGGCACCCGTCTGATAGAGTATTCAAGTTATTTCCTGCAATTAAGAATTGTTCTAGTACTGTTAAGAAGAAATTGAATAAGGCATGTGATATTTTTCCGCAAGCTAAATAACATCGTGAGAGCTTTCCTATTAGTGATAGAAGAACGAGTAGAATATTTGAATTGATACATTGTGATTTGGGGGGGTGTAATTCTATCCCTTCCACTAGTGGTGCGCATTATTTTTTGACATTGGTGGATGATTTTTCTAGAGAAATTTGGGTGTATTTATTACATCCGAAAACAGAAGTTTATGAAGCTTTTCGTTCTTTTTTTTCTATGATTGAACGTCAATTTGAAACTACCGTTAAATTCGTTTGAAGTGATAACGGTACGGAATTCAAATGCATGTTTGATTATTTTTTTGAAAATAGGATTATTGTCCTCAACAAAATCGACGAGTAGAACGTAAACATCAACACATATTGAATGTGAAGGAAATAATGCCCCTGGTCCAAGTATGCATTTAATGTTAAGTCTAATAAATGCGGTTCAGTATTAATTAACAAGTTAATAATTCAGTGAGATCAAGTGAGCTGAATGCCCAGCTAGAGGCCGCTTCAGTTCAAGTGGAATTAATGATATTAATCCACAGCTTACTCTTGGCTGAACCCGTAGGGTCACACAAATAGTACGTAAACGGAACAAGTATTTCGTGGCATTGAATACTCCATCTATGGATATTCGGAATCGACGGATCTTGGTTTCAGTGGGAGCTGAGATCGTCAAAGGCAAGTAAATGAATACTCCGGAAACGATGATATTGCTGGAAACAGAAATATATATCGTATCGGAAATATAAATATTATCCAAGTCGTAGATGTTGCCGGAAACGGAAACATGGTACGTATCGGAAAATATTATCGGAAATGGAAATATTGCCGGAATCGAAAATATTGCAGGAAACGGAAATATTGTCAGAATCGGAAATATTATCGGAATCGGAAAATAATTCCGGAAGCGGAAATGTTAAATATTTGTTCGAAATGGAAATTAATTCCGGAATCGGAAATGTTAAATATTGTTCGTATCGGAAATGAATTCCGGAATCGGGAATTTAATCAGAAGCGCATCGTACGAATTAGCATCGGACGAGACATGCTAGACGAAGTCCTAGCACGAAGCCAGGCCCGCGCCCAACACACGATGTCAAAGCCTCGCCAGGCCCAGCAAGGCATGGCGCGCGCGCATCGTGGGCTGCGAGCAATGCTCATGGGCTGCGAGCTGTGCAGCTCGCGTGGGCCACGAGGCTTGCGCGGGCTGTGCGATGCTCGTGCTCGTGTGCGGTTGTGTGCGATACGAATCCTAAAGCTATTGGAATTCGTTCTATGATTAAATCTTAATCCTAGTAGATAGAATTTATTTAATAGAGTTCTAAAGGGATTCTAATTAAACTTATTGGTATTCTAATAGGATTCTAAATCCTTTTCCATGACTCTATAAATATGTGCCTAGGTTCACAAATTTATACAAAAGTTTTTCAAGTATTCAAAGCTAGGATTTTTAAGCACAAAAATCAGCCAAAACACTTGCCCTATTTAGCCGAAAATAAGTAGTACCTTAAGGGCGATTCTGGTTGGTCAATCTTAAGGCGGATCCGGACGTGCTGTGGACTTTATACGGAGGGACGACACTTGGAGTCCTAAAGACTTGTTCTTGTTCGGTTTGGGCGCAGCTAGGGAGGGCACGCTACAAAGTGTATGCATCCTAGACGAATTATATGATTATGTGCAATTAATATGATTCCTGTCATTAAGGTTTTTCCGCATGATTTATGTTGTTCATATGTATCATAACCTAACAATGGTATCACGAGCCTATTATTATTTGCATAATCTATAAATTGCTTAACATGGTTAAATTTTACAAATTTGCAAAGAATTAAAAGGGGTGATTAATTTTCGTAATTGTTAATTAATTGCAAATTGCGTTTATTTAATTATATGTTCGCAGTTTTTCGGTATATTATCAGTTTTTTGGCCGAACCCAGAATTCCCAAATTCGAAGCTTAACTATGACTTTTCGAAGGTTTTAGTTTTTTTAACGCAAAAGTTTGTAATTTTTAAGATGTTAAATTAAATATTTGCGATTCTTGTTGTTAAATCTTGAATCTTTGATTGACCTACTTTATATGTTTAACAATTTGAATGCCTAAGCTTGTTAATTATACAACCTAATTTGTAATTGTAATTAATTTGTTGAAATTCGAATAATTTAGTATTTGATTTGATTTTCATAATTAATTGAAAATTTAGTTAGGTATCCATGATTAAAAACCACCATAAAAATTGCTAATTTGTGACAAATTTTAAATTTTTTATGACCTAGATTTGAATCCATGTTAATCGGAAATTAATTGATTAATAAATTTTCGATTTTTCTCCCTAAAATTATGAAATTAATATGATTTATTAATTTGTCGTTAATTTTAAATTAAAAATTTTAAAATTTTATGAAAATCGCTCATGAATGTTGCACGCACAAAGCAAAGGAAGCTACGTGTTACCCTTAAGGGGTATTGTATAGTGCGGGCAAGCGACGACGAGCAAGGGAGCTCGTCGCCCGTGCGGTACGAATGCAGCGAGCAACCAAGCATGGTGCGCGCGCGAGGCAATGCTGCCTGGGCGTGTGTGCTGTGTGCATGGGGGATGGTGCATGGGCGATGGGGCGTGGCACAACAAGACGAGGCGCGCGCACGGGAGAGCGAGAGCTGGGTCGCCCAGCGAGCGCTGCTCCGCGCACCGGCGAGCGCTGCCTCGCCATCGATCGATTGCTCGCGCCCAGCGAGCGATGCATCCCTTCGGTAGCTGCTGCGAAGCGAGCGAGCATGCTGCGCGCAAGCGTGGCTTGGCTTGCTAGGTTTGCGCGTGGCTGCTGCTGCTCGTGCCATGGCTATGCGATCAGTCGAGGGGCATTGATTCCTCGTGCACTCGACGGGGCTTGGGCGCAAGCCCAAGTGCCTCGTCGTGTTACGATTGATGCGTTTTGATTTTAATTTGAGATTATCAGTTCGGAAATTATTTTAATTAACTTTAAAATTAATATTTAACTTGTTTTCTCGGATTTTAATTTTGAATGTTATAATTATTATAAATTTTAATTTATACTAATTATTTTACTAAAATTAAAACCTTGAATTAATTTAAATTCATTTAATTCAACTGAAAATAAATTAAATAAATGGATTCGATTATAATTTTATATGAGCTTTAAATTTTAATCAAACTTGTATGTTTCCGGTTAGACTAGAAATACATTTTTATGTTTAAAATTAGTAAAGCATGTAAAGTTATTGGTTTAAGTGGGAGCATTTTTAGTCATAAACTCTTGATTAGGTCTACAATCCTTTAAGGTTAAAACAACTTGATTAGAATTAATAAGGACTGAATAATTGGTAGATTATTGGTGCCCTTGATTAATTGCTGCAAATATTTATGTGATGCATAACAATGTGTTTTACTAACCAGCTATATGGGCCATTCATGATAATGAATGGGTGAATGGTATATATTGTATATGTACTGTTTTGCAGGTTATTGAAAGTGACTAGTATGGCCCAAATAGGATAGTAAATATGGCCTGTTTACCATTAATTGAATGTAATATTGGTCTAAAGTACCAAACTTTATTGCTTTTAAATATGGTCTGCGTACCATCAAATAGTTGTAATTAGTTTAATTATAGCTGATCCTATTTGAAGAAAATGGCGCCTCCCATGGTGAAATTCAAGACGGAGTTTCCAATCCATTTTGAAGACGGACTTTGAAGTTGAAGCTTCAAGATGAAGTCGGGCCATACTAGATCACATTTATATTATGCATGCTTTAAGTTATTTATTGCTCTTAAATATGTCTTAATTATGCATGAGATTGTGGCTTGATTATGTTGCATGATTAAGGATTTTAGTTCACTTAAAATCTAACCAACATAGTAAGAGCCTTAAGTTCCAAACTTAAATATTGAGTTAAAAGGTGTCATGCCAAAATAACACTTGGATAACCTTTACATCAATCTTAGTAATATTTTTCCGCCAAAGCGAGGTGTTACTTATTGATTCTAAAGGGGTAAGGTACACAAATAATTGTGAGTACATGTTAGTTTTGGTGAAACTCAACGATATAAGTAAGGAGTCCTTTTATGTCGTGGAAAATTCGATAGGTTTGCCTAATAAGTTCTTAGACGTACCTATCAACCAAGAGTAGTTTCTAGACTATTAGCAAAAGGCTTTTGCTTACCTAAAATATTTTAGAATTGAGTCAAAATACATAATGTGCTTAATTCTTCAATGATTTAAGGATCTTGGAATCAATTTATTCACACCTGCTGGAACAATAAATTCGAATAAAATGCCAATAACTTGTTCAAATTGCATGATTGCTTTAATTTTCAAGTTATTACTCATGATAAATGTTTAGACTTTGCATGCTTCAATGTATGTTTTAATTATTGTTTATAATTAAATATCTTGCACTGCAGTAAATCCTTTTAGAAAGGTAACAGTAAATTTCCTCAATTGGTAATGAATCCAAGAACGATTCACGGAAATGAGAGAAAATGAGCAATTTAAATGTACATTTCTTTTAGCGACTTTTATGGTTGTTTTCGAGTATCAAAGTCGAATGGCAAACCGATTGGTGCTTGTGAATTCAAAATACCATGTAGTTTTGAGATCATAAAGCATTGAGTTTAAACGCTCAGCTTTACCAATGGTTAACAACCTAATATCTTTGTTCATTTATTTCTCGAATGAGTCTAGTCCCTATATATTCGAATAGATAGATGCTTAGAGAACTTTAGAAGCTTCTGGTAAGATCATCTAGTTGAAGAAAATAATCAACATAAATAAAATGGTAAGAACTTTGTCGGAGTGACATTGGACATGTCTAACAAAGTATAAAAGTCAACATTAAAGAAGGCAATTCTTAAGATTATAAGAAAGGGTACAAGAAATAGGAAAACAAGGAACAAATGAAAGGAATTTACAATTCCGTTTCTACCTATAAGTTTATGTTTAAAGAGAAGTGACCTAGCAATCAAACTTCCTTGATATCATATACCGCTTGAGGTTCTTACTTCGGTAATAACTCAAAACAATGGAAGCTAGGCTACACTAATGGCCTAGAAGTGGGAAATGAAGCATGGCAATGCTACATTAGTTGTAGGGTCATCTAGTTTGTTTAAGTCCTTTTAAGGCTGGAACTTAATGACTATTTTGTTCCATATATAATCAGCATACCTAAATTTCTGTTTTCAAACACAGAAAGATTCACATTCAAGGAAGACAAAAACAATGTTTGTTTGTTTATTTGAATGAAATGGTCATTTACGGGTTGAGTCAATATGTTTGATTAAAACAAACAACTCTTTAACAAAAAGAACTTTACTAGGTTCAAATCAATCTTTTGATTTGAGTTCCACAAATCTTTGGCATTGTTTCTTAGACCATATCAACAAGTTAACATTCTAAAGCTCTATTTTGATGGACTTTTGAAAGTTGATTGATTTCTAGATCAATTCAAGACAAGCTAGTCTTACTTGTTAAAAGTAACAAAGATATGAACTATTGTTAGGACGCCTAGACGATGGAGTTCAAAGCTAAAGAAAGGTTTTATGACTTTATTATTTCACACAGATTTGAGTGAATATAGGTTTATTTACTCAATGTGATATAAGTTTAAATCTGTTTGGCTAGTTCAAAGATTCAGAAGTATCAATCCCACTTGGCAAGAAATCATAAAGATATAGGTTAGATCATGTTGATAATTACTTAAGTCAAGAATGATCATCAATGATTGTGTGTAGTAAAATTCACAATCTAACTCCATAAGATATGGCATATCTAAGTTGGAATGATCGAAGTCGATTAGTACTTGATTCGATCAATGATAGATCATAAAGACTTTTCCTATAATTTCTAAAACAAAATGCTCAACTACCACCAAACTAAACCAAATTCGTCAAAGCTATTGAAAAGTAATTTCAGAATATCTTTTCATAATATATATCTAAAGAGTTCCTAAAGTTAGTGGGAGCTTAGTGTTTGTTATTCGACAAACTAAGGCCCAAGTATAGATATATGTTTCATTGTGATTTATTCAAATGAGACACAAGGGTATTGTTTCTACCAAGAATTTTTTGAGAACATAATGTTTGTTTGCTCGAAATAATGTCCTTTTGGAGATTCGTTTCCAAAATGACAAGTGGGAGAAAATAGACCTCGAAAGTCTTTGAGGCGAACAACAAACATAAACGGACATTCCGGAGGCTTTTCGAAGTTCTTCAGAAAATCCGAACACGTATTCTTTAAGGACTTTAGAAGTGGCTTTTAAGAATAGACATCTCTCAGAAGACTTTACAAGTGCTTCGAGGAGAACGGAATATTCAAAGGACTTTCAAGTGGCTATTGATATTCTATTGTTTGATGTTCTATACCCATGTAGGAATAGAGTTCAAGTCACTGAAACTATGAGATTCTTCTAATAGATAGTGAAGAAACATGGAGTTCATGTCACTGAAGCTATGCGATTCTTCTATTAGATAGTGAAGAAACCTACAACTTGCAGTCAAACTATTATCATGTAGATTAATGAGTTTGTGACTTGTAAGAAAGCTATGACAAACCTAGATTCGCTAAAATGGTTAGAGGCCGTATATAGACTTAATGTTTAATTGGTTAAAGGCCATAAAAACATACTCAATGTTCTGATGACAAAATTGAAATTTTGTTGATTTGCAAGAATGATTTATATCTATTGGTTGCAAATTGGTTTTAAGGATAAAAACCATCAAACATGGAATTGTGTTCACAACACAAAGCTAGATTAGTTGCTAAAGGTTACAAGCAAATTCATGGCATGGATTGTGTTGAAACCTCATGCATAATCGTAATGCTCAAGTCTATAATTCAGCAATGATTGCATATTGGTACATATGGCAATTGGATGACAAAACATCTTCCTCAGTCAAATGTTGGAACAAACTATGTACATGGCATGTCATAGGATTTGTGGATCCAAATAAATGTTTGAAAAGGAAAGCTAGCTTATGAAATCTAAGTACAGATTTAAGCAAGCAATTGGGAATTGGAACTGTATTTTAGTGAAGCTAATAAGCATTTTAGTTTCATAAAATGTACCTGATTCTTATAGATATAAGAAGTTTAGTGGGAGTACATAAAACTTAATGGGTCCTATGTGTATCACACACATATCTCTCTATTGTGAAATGACATTCAAATGCTAATGACTTAGATTTGAAACTATTCATCAATGACGGACCAAGGATAAACTTAGTGCATACTGGGTATTAAGATCTATTTACAAAGATCTTATGATATTGTTTTACAAAGAAAAACTTATGGTACTTGAAAAGGTACATAAGAATAGTTCTTCATTCAAGGAAATAAAGATATTCTAAATATTGATGCTACACGCATAAACACTGGCAAAGGATCAAGCAAGACCCTTTGGAGTTAACCATTGGCAAGGGCGAGCTATAGAGAATCGTGTTTTGAAATGGCAACATGGATTGGAGACCATGAGTTGTTGCGTGGGAAATTAAAATAACAATTTCTATGTTCCAAGATATAGTTGGAAAGTCTTCTGCATATCTGTGAACTGCTTGGATAAGTAAATCCAACCAAAGCATCACTAGCAACCTATACAGTTGAAGTAAAAATACTTATTGCCTAAGAAGCAATAAAACAGGGTTGTCTATGTTAAAGAGTTCTTCACTGAACTTGGGTAGATCACATGTCTGTTGACTTAATGGTTCTTCATTGCAAAATGCGTAGAACCACTAATGTAGCAAGAAAGACTAGATCACAAAATAAACATACTCAAAAGATCTTATCATCATATCTCGAAAAACATTCGATGAAAAGGATATTAAGATTGGCAAAGCATGATAACTAAACCTATGCAACAAGTGAGAAGCAACACTCACGTTGTAGCATTGGAAATCAAGCATAGCTTTGAATTCCATGAACTATTTTAAAGATGGGTTTTGAGGCCCATGGTTGTAAAACATTGGGGATGAACATTTATCATATATGAAATGTATTTTCATATTCCATTTAATCTTGGTTTAGTATTAAATGATGAGTCCCTTCAATTTGACGATATATTCAAGATAGACTGTCAGGACCAGTCCTGTGACTAAGAAATGTCTATCAAGTGAACTTGAATGTCAAAAGTTGAAAATGGTCCCTGGTCAGAGTTTTCTATAAAGATGGACGCATAGAAAACGTTAGACGACTAGAATGCAAGATGACTAGTAGTTCTGTTTCTTGAACTATGTGGACATGGCAATGTCGTAATCATTTGCATAGATACTTACTTTGGGAAGACTAGTATCGGACAGACCTATGAAACTTTACTGTAAGAGATGACAATCTGTCATAAGTAAATTTCATTAAAATTATTAGACACTAATCCTCAATACCTGAGTGATTAGATATTACTTGTTTGAGAACTGCTTACTTTGACGTTGTCAACCGTCGCACCGTAAAAGGAGGATATAAAGGCAACGCTCAGGTAATCACCTATCAAACGAAGTCTAATCTCAAGATCGTAAGATTGGGATTGTCCTCCCATAAATCGGGATGAGATGCTGAAAGTTGTACAAGGCCACTCGGAGAGCTAGAAATTAAGTGTAAAATGCATGGTCGTGCTCAGATGAATCATAGGCTATGATTATCTGTTTATTTGATCCGTTGAACTCTGAAACCGAGAAACACCTCTGGACATAATAAGGATGACAACTCTTATCTTATGTTCAAGTGGGAGACTGAAGGAAATAATGCCCTTGGTCCAAGTATGCATTTAATGTTAAGTCTAATAAATGCGGTTCAGTATTAATTAACAAGTTAATAATTCAGTGAGATCAAGTGAGTTGAATGCCTAGCTAGAGGCCGCTTCAGTTCTAGTGGAATTAATGATATTAATCCACAACTTAATTACTGTTGACTGAACCCGTAGGATCACACAAATAGTACGTAAACGGATCAAGTATTTAATGGCATTAAATACTCCATCTATGGATATTCGGAATCGACGGATCTTGGTTTCAGTGGGAGCTGAGATCGTCAAAGGCAAGTAAATGAATACTCCGGAAACGATGATATTGCCGGAAACGGAAATATGGATCGTATCGGAAATATAAATATTATCCAAGTCGTAGATGTTGCCGGAAACGGAAACATGATACGTATCGGAAAATATTATCGGAAATGGAAATATTGCTGGAATCGGAAATATTGCCGGAAACGGAAATATTGTCAGAATCGGAAATATTATCGGAATCGGAAAATAATTCCGGAAACGGAAATATTAAATATTTGTTCAAAACGGAAATTAATTCCGGAATCGGAAATGTTAAATATTGTTCGTATCGGAAATGAATTCCGGAATCGGGAATTTAATCGGAAGTGTATCGTACGAATTAGCATCGGACGAGACTTGCTAGACGAAGGCCCAGCACGAAGCCAGGCCCGCGCCCAGCAAGCTAAGCGCCCAACACACGCTGCCAAAGCCTCGCCTGGCCCAGCGCAAGGCCAGGCCCAGCAAGGCATGGCGCGCGCGCATCGTGGGCTGCTAGCAATGCTCATGGGCTGCGTTGCGCGGGTTCTGCGGTGCTCGTGCTCGTGTGCGGTTGTGTGCGATACGAATCCTAAAGCTATTGGAATTCGTTCTATGATTAAATCCTAATCCTAGTAGATAGAATTTATTTAATAGAGTTCTAAAGGGATTCTAATTAAACTAATTGGTATTCTAATAGGATTCTAAATCCTTTTCCATGACTCTATAAATATGTGCCTAGGTTCACAAATTTATACACAAGTTTTTCAAGTATTCAAAGCTAGGATTTTTAAGCAGAAAAATCATCCAAAACACTTGCCCTATTTAGCCGAAAATAAGTAGTACCTTAAGGGCGATTCTAGTTGGTCAATCTTAAGGCGGATCCGGACGTGCTGTGGACTTTCTACGGAGGGACGACACTTGGAGTCCTAAAGACTTGTTCTTGTTCGGTTCGGGCGCAGCTAGGGAGGGCACACTACAAAGTGTATGCATCCTAGACTAATTATATGATTATGTGCAATTAATATGATTCCTGGCATTAAGGTTTTTCCGCATGATTTATGTTGTTCATATGTATCATAACCTAGCAGAATGTTGGTAGAGCCTTAATGTTTGAGGGTAATCTCCCTATTTCTCTTTAGGGTGAATTCACTTTGGGTGCCTTGTATTTAACTAATCGTACTTCTTTAGGTTTGTTGCAAAATAAGACTCCAATTGAGATTTTATTTGGCAAAGAAACCGACATGGATCATCTTCGTATTTTTGGTTGTTTATGTTACGCATATAATAAAAAAATCAAAGGGTCATAAATTTTCTTCTCGAAGTCGGAAATTTGATTTTGTTGGTTATCCCAAAGGCAATAAAGGGTGAAAAATGTACGACATGGAAACATCTGAAATATTTGTATCTCGTGATGTTAAATTCCACGAAAATGAATTTTCGTTTTCTATTAATGATGTGGCATTAATTGGGGATTAAAATTTGGTAACAATGAAAATGGGAATATTGATGTTACTTTTCTGGATGATTTGGAACAAACATTGGTTGACAATGAGATTGAAGCAGCATAAGTCACTGCAGAGGTGTGGGATGCTACTTCTGACCGAGGCCTAGCAGTGCCTCTTGTTGATCGACACCCCTTGTGTTTCAGCACATGGCTTGGCCCATGAAGTCTCACCCATTGCTTTGCCTCCCACACACCTACATCCCTCTCCTACTGAGCTACCGTGTTTACCAACAGCCCAACAGGCTGCAGCTTCCCCCATTGCTACACCCCAACCGACCCATTCATCTCCTGCAGATATGGGAGTTTATAATTTGAGTGAACATGGTCCGATTGGTTTGGGTAAGGGTTTCCGTCTCAAACAACCTTATGTGCTCCTCAAAATTAGGTCACACACACTATACAAGCAACATGTCCGTCCACCCGTTCACCGCTCTATACTGGCTCCTTAGGTACTCCTTATCCTACATCACATTTTTTTAATTGTGATAAAAATTTGTGCGACACCGTATATTTCTTGCAGCTATAATAGCAGGGCTTGAGCCTAATACGTACAATGAGGATATGAAGGATTCTAGTTGGAGGGAGGCGATGCAAAAATAAATTGGGGCATTGGAAGACAATGATACTTGGGTTATGGAAGAATTACCCCCCGGAAAGAAGGCTATTGGATGCAAATGGGTTTATAAGATCAAATTTCATGGAAATGGAGCCATTGAGTGCCTGAAAGAGCGCTTAGTCATTTTTGGGAATCATCAAGTTGAGGGAATTGATTATAATGAAACCTTTGCACTGGTAGCTAATATGGTCGTTGTTCGTGCTTTTCTTGCCGCAGCAGCTGCAAAGAATTGAGAATTACATCAGATGGATGTTCACAATTCCTTTTTACATGGAGATCTTAATGAGGAAGTGTACATGAAATTGACACCATAATTTTCTGTGAAAAAACCCGGGACGGCATGTCGTTTGAAAAAGTCTCTTTATGATCTGAAACAGGCACCTAGGTGTTAGTTTGCTAAGTTAGCTGCATCTTTACGAAATTATGGTTTCCTTCAGTCATACTCGGACTACTCCTTGTTCATCTTTGCAAAGGGCACCATTCAACTAAATGTGCTCGTGTATGTCGACGGTTTGATTATATCTGGTAATGATTCTTCCGCTAACGCTTTTTTCAAACTATATTTAAGCGAATGTTTTCATATGAGAGATTTGGGTGTGTTGAAAAATATTTTCTTGGCATTGAGGTGGCCCGAAGCCTAGAGAGGACTTTTTTGTGCCAGCGGAAATATAACCTTGATATAATTGCCGAAGCAGGGTTATTGGGTGTGAAACCGGCGGGGTTTCCCATCGAACAAATCACACTGTCGCCCTTGCTAATGGTGCTCTGCTAGATGATCCGGAACCCTATAGGCGGCTTGTGTCGTCTTATCTGTATGTCGTTCACTCGTTCGGATTTAGCATACATGGTTCACATTCTGGCACAGTTTATGCAGGCTCCACGTCATGAACATTGGGATGCGGCCATTCGGGAAGTGCGCTAAATGAAAGGGTGTTTGGGCCAAGGAATTCTGCTACGGACTGACTGTAATCTTACTTTGTCTTCTTGGTGTGACTCTGATTGGGCTAGTTTCCCATTAACTCAACGATCTCTGACTGGTTGGCTTGTTTTTCTTGGTTGTTCACCTATATCTTGGGAAACCAAGAAACAACATACTGTTTCTCGCTCGTCTGCGGAGGCGGAGTATCGTGCTATGGAAACCATTACTTCGGAGTTGAAATGGTTTAAGCATTACTTCGTAGCCTTGGAGTTGATCATCCTCGAGCCATGGCCTTACTTTGTGACAGTAAGTCTGCTCTTCACATTGCTCAGAATCTAGTTTTTCATGAATGCACGAAGCATATCGAGATTGACTGTCATTATGTTCAGGATGTATGCAAGAGGGCACCATTACACGAGTCATGTTTCTACAGATAATCAGTTTGCCGACATTTTTACAAAAGCTTTGGGGAAGCGCAAATTTTTGTACTTGCTTCGCAAGTTGGGCATTTGTGATCCTCATGCTCCAAACTTGAGGGGGTATTAAGGTCGGCCTATATATTGTGTGATAGGCTTTGTAGGTTAAGTTGCATTTAATGTGTTTAACCTAGGAAGCCCGTAGCTAGTTTGTACTATATAACACAGATTATTAAGCAATACAAATCAAGGAAAACATAACCCTAATTAAACTTGTCAGAATATTTTATTAAATTTTGGCACATTTTTTATGGTATAAGATTTCAAACGTAAAGAATAAAAAAAATATGACCAAAATAAAATAGGTAAAAAATAAAAAGGGATCATTGTTTTATTTGTAATTGATGGTTCACGGGATCACGGGTCATCGAAACACTATGTTCAATTAAGTAATTGAATACTTGTATGACAAATAATAAGTTAAAGATGGTCCTATATCTAGGGCGGTCAAAACAGGTCATCGGGTCGGGTTTGGATCGGGTCATACCGGGTCTCGGGTCATGATTAGGTCGGGTCGTGTCGGGTCAATATTCCATTCGGGTTGAGTTCGGGTTCGATCGGGTCGATTTCAGGTCGGGTCATGTCGGGTTTTTTCTTATCCCGGGTTCAGGTCGGGTCACATTTCGGGCAGGTTTGATTTCGGGTTCGGGTCTTATCAGGTCGGGTTTAAGTCGGTTTGTAGCAGGTAATTTCAGGTCCAGGTCTTATCGAGTCGGGTTTAAGTCGGTTTGCAACACGCTTATTTTCGGGTTCGGGTCTTGGTTTGAATCGGATAATAATTGGATTAGATTGAATTAAGGTCAGGTCACTCTCGGGGACGGGTCAAACTCGGGTCTGATAATTAACCTATACATTTTAACTATTTTATATTGTAAAAAATATTGTTTAACTTATTTTAGAGCTAAATATTATATAGACCAAATAATCGCTTGTTTTTGTCAAGTCGATACATATATAAAGTGAATATAGATTACAAACCAATGACCGATTTGGTCATCTCAAAATGTGAAAGTGAAAAACATTTACTCCAGCAACTCGAATTTCATTTTCGGAATGAGGGGTAAGTGAGTGGGTCTCAAGCCAATGCGAGTTTCCTGTGTGATAGTGTAACCGTTTTTCTCGTTGTTGAGCACACATTGACATAGGTCGCGCAGACAAAGAGAAAGTTTGTCAGTTAGGATATTAGATTCAATTCTTACCTTTCATCTCATCCAAATTGCAAAAAATAACTCGAATTTATTGTAAAAACAAAACAAGTTTTACTTTACTTTTGTTTATTTATATAAAAATGTTAAGTTGTTCAACACGTTTTAATTTTTTCGCGTTTTAGTTTTTCAGTATCTAGTAATAAATACTCCCTCTGTATTTATTTAAGAGATACACTTGCCTTTTCCGGCCGTATTTATTTAAGAGATACACTTGTCATTTTTAGTAACTTATCAATTCCACCATCTAATTAAATAATATATCTACACCCTACCCCCACCCCACTACTTAGAATGACATAGTCTCCACTTGTTTTTCTTATTAAAATATCTACTCAACCCCACTTGTTTTATTACTTTATTTCATTCAATTCTTTTTCTTAATACCCGTGCCCGACCAAGTGTATCTCTTAAATAAATACGGAGGGAGTAATTAAAAAATATTTATCGTTGAAGTTAATGTTTGGTCGTATCAATGACAAGTCGGGTTATCAACAGGTCGGGTAAATCGGTTAGAAGGTTGTCACAGGTCGGGTCAATAGCAGGTTTCATCGAGTTACAATCGGTTTCGGGTTGACAACGGGTCGGGTATCGAATGGGGTTCGAGTCATTGATCGATCAGGTCAGTTCGGTTATCGGTCATATTCGGGTCGGGTGTCGGGTTCGAGTTCGGGCGTTACAACATCGGGTTAAAATTAGTTAACTATTTTTTCGGGTCGACTACAGGTCGGGTTTCGGGTTATCTGTTTTACCGTAATTTCTGGTCATGGTCGATCACGGATTCGATCGGTTCAGGTCGAATTTTCAGATCAGGTCAGTTTTTAACAGCTCTGCCTATACCTATCATATCCTGTATGATATAGTTTTCGAGCATCACGCTTGCTTTCATTTGGATATCCAAGATGATCCATATTATATAGCTCAAGATGGTCCATATCCTGTCCCATCTATGTACTACGACTATCGGACTATGTTTCAACAACTCTTTAAATGGACCACTTCTAATTTAATTTCCTCTCCACAAAAATTACATATTTTTATGAATACAGAATTTGTCAACTACTCCCTCCGTCCCTTAATACTCGCACCGTTTTGATTGAACACGTTTGCCAATGCACAACTTTGACCATCAATATATTTAACTACATATTATAAAAACTTATAAAAATATTAGTATTTGAAAATATATATTAAGATGAAACCAACAATATATTATATACTAACATTTGTTTTCATATATTAAAAATAAAATAGGGTCAAAGTGAATTATGTGAATAGTGCAAAAAGTCAAAACGGTGCAAATATTAAGGGACAGAGGGAGTACTACGTACTATCTAACTTATTAAGAATTTTGTCAATTATCACCTAACTTTATAAATGTTTTAATTACTACTCTGTACTTATTTTCTACTCCCTCCGTCTCTTTTTGTTTTTTACGTTTTCTTTTTTGGGTATTTCAAAATGTTTTTTACATTTCCTTTTATATTATCACATAAACAACTTAATATTCTATCAAAATTTGTGCCTAATTATTATTTTAACCAATTAAATTCATTGGGTCATTTAATCTCTCACACTTTTCCATTGGGACATTAAATTTTTCTCATTTCCCAATATCAGAATTTTGATAAAAGTGAAAATATTATAAATAAAAGTAATTTATCTTGTTTAAATAAAAAAATTGAGGAATCCCGATGCAAATTAATTATTCGTTAAAACGCGTGAAAAATACCAAACGTAAAAAACAAAAAGAGACGGAGGGAGTAACAAGTTTTGTCAATTACTACATTAATCCATTTCCCGGGCAATCAATCAATTAAATAATCATAATTACCTCTACTTATACTTAAATTAATAAAAATTAATTCCACCCAAATTTTTTTAGAAAAACTCAATCAAAATAAAATAGTTACCAAAATTAATACAATGTTTATATATTATTGTGGTTTTTTTTCTTTTCTTTTATGGGTTTTCTTAGTTTATTAATTCGTTAACATAATTTAAATATAATTAAAGATAATTACGATATAATTAGTGGACTAACTGACCGAAAAATGAATTAAGGTAATAATTTACATCATTTGTTCGAAAACTAGGTAATATATGACAACTTTTATTAAGCTACTGTAGATAGTACTCCCTTCATTCTATTAAAGTTATAACTTATAAGAGATTTAATTTGATGCATGGTTTATGACTTTACGATAGAAGAATTTAATTTTGATGCATGGTTTACAATACCAACATGGAAATATGATATACGCCTTTGAAACCAGCAGTTTTTTTTGGAAATGAAAAGTAGAGTTAATACAAAGTATAGATTATGCGATTATATCGACCACCCATGAGAATTAATTAAGGATAAAGATTGATCCACGTTAGCTTGTGATTTCTTTCACTGCTCGATCTTCTTTGTGCAAGCCCACCACCACGGCTACGTCGCCACATACTATTGATCGTGGTCTAGCAATTAGGTGTCAAACTGTTAAAACGATCTAATACTAGTAAAAGACTAGCTGGATCATCTTAATTAAGAAAAAATAAATGTCAAAGGTAAAAATTATTTGCTGAGTCATAGGATGAACATAATACTTCATCCGTTCAATAAATATCTGCACCGTTTTGTTTTTACACTATTCACATTAGACCTTTGATCATCTTTTGTGATTTATGCCTAAGAAAAATCGTAGTCATGTGGGATATTGTTAGACTCGTATTGACATATATTTTCTAAATATCAACTTTTTATAATTTTTATTTATACATAATTCGAGATATTAAGAGTTGAAATATGTGATGAAAATCGTAAAATCAACCATGGTGTAATATTTAATGAACGGAGCAAGTATACGTTATTGCGAACTAGGGGGATAAAGATTTTCTACGCAATTTAGAAGGTGGACCCTGGTGCACATAGAGCATGGTGCTCCTTAAGAACATTAGTATATAATTAAAAGAACATCTGGTTACGTAAAAAGAACATGGACATATATTTTTTTTATATTTTTAATAAATTGTGATTTTATATAACAAAAAAGTAAAACATTATATTGCATGTTCTTTTGTCGTAGTGTCATGTTCTATTGTTTATGCACATGTGTTCTTTTGGTGCACATGGTATACCATGCTCTATGTGCACCATGGTCCATAGTCCACGGATTGGATTTTCTACCATATTTTGTTATTCTAATATGTAATATTGTATTTAATGTTAGAAGATCTTTAATTTCTTTTTCTTATAAGTTGAGATTTTTATCATTTTATAAAAGATTAATTAATTAACAAGTAGCAGAAAATTCATTTTTGCCTTCTTTTGTGTCTCCTTTTTCTAGAATATACACACATACACTTAATTAACAAAAACAGAAGGGCATTTTCTAGTAAGAATAGCAGTATTTACGTGATGTTTTCACATTGGAATGTCACGTGGCATAATAATGACTTCAAGAAGAACACTGTCAATTCTCACCCACATAAGCAGTTACAGAATCATAGGTCACCAACTACGTCACTTTTGGTCCTCAATGTGGGGGTGTAACTCTTATATAAGGCCACTCTTAGGGTCCTCTCTATTTCATTCGTACACTTTTCTCTTTCCCTCTATTTTTAGCAAATTTAACAAATTCTGTTTACAATAATTTTCTGTATTTTATTTATTTCATTTCTGGAGTTTTGTAGAAGAAAATAAAAATGGCAGGAGCACCAGAAGATGTACACCCACAAAAGGCATTTGGATGGGCTTCTACTGATTCATCTGGAATCCTCTCCCCCTTCAATTTCTCCAGGAGGTACCATTTGTTTTTGTTAATTTTGTTTGCGATATGATTATCTTGTTGCTTTATCATTGGTAGAGATCACAAATAATGTGTTGTTTCGTATGAATAGCGACCTTTTTTTATTTGATTTGATTTTTATATTTAGCTTTTGAGTTAAGAAATGTGGGTAGAAAAATGGTTGATTTGATGGTGATAGAACAGACAAGGTACGTTCAACTACGTGTGAGATCAGGATTTGGTTCTGGTTATAGAGGTAAGCAAGAGATTAGATTTGGACGACATACCAAAATGGTGAGGGGTGAGATAAAATTAGAAGGAAGGTAGTAACAACCATGTTGTGAAAATTATTAGAACGATTTTTTTACGTCTATTGGTGGTTTCTATAAAAAAAATTCTTCGTATTTGAGGGGAAAATGTGGGAGTGTACAATGTACGGGTGCATTACATATGATCTAGCCAGGTTGAATTACATGATTTATGGCCATTGTGATATACTTTCTCCGTTTCTGAAAGTTCTTTACGCTATAAAAAATGTGTCCAAAGTATGAAAACTTTAATAGTATATTCTGTCTATTATATACATCAAAACGTTACATACAAGTTCTTGTTAGATTGGTATCGGTATGCATTTTCAGAATATCAACTTTTTATAATTTTTTCACATAAGAAATTGGATATATTAGTAGTTAAATATTGCATTTGAGTCCGCACAAATAGCAACTGTAAAGAACTTTATAAAAGGGAAGTAGTATATATGAAGTATGTTGTAAGTTTGTAACGTAATTTGGCCGAATGGCACGTAACACTACAATATTTGAGACATTTGGTTATGCATTTGATTACTAATAAAATGTGACTGGTATTGGATTGGCAGGGCAACAGGAGAACAAGATGTGACTTTCAAAGTGTTGTATTGTGGCGTTTGTCACTCCGATCTTCACTTCATTAAAAATGAATGGGGGAATGCCTCTTATCCTGCTGTGCCTGGGTAAATTACCTCTTTAATATCTCTTCATCTTAATTTTCCAGCAATTCTTGAATTGTCTGCTATTATTCTGTATTAGTAACTGACGATATATATATGTTGGGATTTTTTGCAGGCATGAGATTGTAGGGGTGGTTACAGAAGTAGGAAGCAAGGTGCAAAACTTCAAAGTAGGGGACAAAGTTGGGGTAGGATGCATGGTCGGAGCCTGCCATTCATGTGATAGCTGTGGCAAGCATCTTGAGAATTACTGCCCCAAAGTGCTTCTAACCTATGGATCGACTTACTACGATGGCACCCCTACATATGGTGGTTACTCTGATATCATGGTGGTTGATGAGAATTTTGCTGTTCGCATTCCTGAGAACATGGAACTCGATGCCACAGCCCCTCTTCTATGTGCTGGTATCACTGTCTACAGCCCTTTGAAGTACTTTGAGCTCGACAAACCTGGACTCCATGTTGGTGTTGTTGGCCTTGGTGGTTTAGGCCACATGGCTGTCAAATTTGCTAAGGCTTTCGGGGCTAAGGTTACTGTTATTAGTACCTCGCCTAACAAGAAGGAGGAAGCTGTCAATCGTCTTGGTGCTGATTTCTTTTTGGTCAGCCGTGACCCTCAGCAGTTGCAGGTAAAAACTCTTTCTAATGCAGTATGCGCCTGTTTAAGAATGGATCCCTGATTCCCTGAATCTGCTTACATACTACCTGTGCTCCTAAATGATCCTTACGCTTACTATTTGCACGGCAATTAAAGAACTTTGATGAGCATGTGATGGTGGGGAAAATGTGTAACTACAAATTGTCCAACAATGCAAGTAGATAAAAATTAATATTAAAGTATTATGAGTGGGTAAATTATGGTGAACTCCGATAATAAAATATTGCAAATTGTATGTTGTGGTGAGTCAATGAGTGTATAATGTGAAATTTATATGCTAAAAATGGAAAAAAGTACGGAGTAGAATGTAAAGAACTTTTAGAATCTGACTAAGACGAAAAGCGTAAAGAACTTGCAGGAAAGAATGTAGTATATGCTTACATGACTGGTTCCTAAATCCTAATAATGACTAGAAATGTGTATAGGCTGCTGTTGGAACAATGGATGGCATAATTGATACAGTCTCAGCAGCTCACCCTCTGTTACCATTGATCGCTCTGCTAAAAACTCACGGAAAGTTGGTCATGGTTGGTGCTCCAGACAGACCTCTTGAGTTGCCAATCTTCCCTCTGCTTATGGGTAAGCAACCCTCCTCAACTCTAGTCTCTAGATAGAAGGGGTAAATCAGTTTGTATGATCAAAGTTGTATCTAATCAACTATGATTGGTTTTCTGGGTAACAATGACAGGTAGGAAGATCGTAGCTGGAAGTTGCATTGGAGGAATGAAAGAGACACAGGAAATGATTGATTTTGCTGCCAAGCATGATATTAAAGCAGATATTGAGGTTATTCCAGTGGATTATGTCAACACAGCCATGGAGCGACTACTCAAAGCAGATGTTAGATATCGTTTTGTCATCGACATTGCTAACACAATGAAAGCTGAATGAAGATACAACCATTTTACTGATATTAAGACGGAGCCTATGATATGCTGTGATTTTCTATAACAAAGTCTTGTTTGAAATACTTCATAATAATTTCGGCTGATCTCAAAACATTTATTTTTCATTTTGTATGAGAAACATATATGTACAACAATCAATGTTTTAATCTATCTATTGAAATCAGCATGTTGTCGAAAGCTGCTTGAGTGTATTATATGCAACATTATGAACAGAGCAAGAGTAAAACTAGAGAAAATTATGTGCTCGTTATTTTAAAACGCAAGAGGAACAGTGAGTCAGTGATTACAAATTTCATACAAGATTGAAAATGTGTCTTCCCGTACATTGCTAGCTACAAGATCAATTATACATGGTCTGAGAAAATGACAGATGAACTCTTTTGCCTTAGGAAAAGAAAGCTGACCATTATCCTCAAATATGGATGTCAGTTTCATATCTAATAACGCTGGAGCTTGAATCTAACAGCACTACAAAAAAATGACACGCGATAACATCAACCACAAGTGCTCACCTCAGTGGCTCAGTGGTCCATGCCATAGAACTTTTCAAATCGTCTCTCAACCTCAACATCCACCTCCTGCTAGCAATGCACTCTTGTTAGCTGTTACCAGCATTTAAAATGAGTGAATTATTCATCGTACATTTGCAGCTTTGCAACTTCAGTTTATCCTGTAAGTTTAAAGAACGAGGTGAAATAAATGCCATCTGAATGCTTCTTACCGTTGTTTAAACAGTAAGCTGTATAGGCAACGAGGAACAGGCCCAGTAATGCCAGTACTTGATGGATCAAATGAAAGGTCTAAAAATCAAGAGATCCTTGTTTAGTGGATGCAGAACAACTACTAGATGTGCCATAAGAGGCTCCACTTGAACCGTCGATTGGAGCTTGATTCAGACATTCTAAAACCAGTGATCTTCGCTTATGAAGCTTGATTGAGAAGGTTGAAGCCTCTAAAACCACAGGTACCTGACATGAAGCAAGAGGTCCACAAGTTAAAGAAACATAATTCTTCACTCCTATAGCAAGCTAAACTATACAGAAATTACACAAGCCCACTTCAACGTCACAGAACTAACAAACCAAGCTCGGTTGTCTAAAGAAAAACCCTGGACAAGGAGGATCTCAAATGGAGGGAAGCTCACTTCAAACTCCAGCATGCTTCTCCCTTTATTTTACTTTGTTTAATTTAATTTTGTATTATCATCAAACTTGTGCTGTATTGAGATTTGAGAGTAGTTCAGAGATAATTTGTCCTTTTGCAGTACATGAGTAGATGGATGCTATAATTAACGAAATCCAAACAACAGCACACTTGCATGTTTTGCATTTTGCAGTACCTGGGTGTTGATCCTGGCAACTTTGTGAATGCTGAGGAAACCAACCATTTCTTGATATCCAGTAAGTAGCTGCGCTAACTCCTTGTCCTCATCTGAAGAATATATTGAATATGGATTACTGGTATTAGAAAAAGAACCATGATTTTCGGACATAGATTTTAGAGTCCATTGGCATGCCTGGTATTGCTTTGACTGAAAGCAGGGTATCAGCCAAATGTTGCCATCTTTTAGAGAAGGATGATGACAGAAGTGAATGTGGAAAGGTTACAATGGCAACTGCATTTGATGCCCTAACCATGCCTTTCAAAGACTTAATAAAAGCAAGCATATCCCAGTCCTGAAAATTTAAGAGGCAAGGATTCCCAATAGCAATATCAGCAAGAATAATTTAGGATGTAAAAATGCAGTCAAACTTCAAGTTACATCTTTAAAGCAGAATAAACACCTTGTCGGAGTATCCACACTGGGGAGCACAGAATGACTGAATAGCAATGCGACCGCCACAAGAAATGCTACTACCACTTCTGCAAATGCGTAATGTCAGAGAAAAGAAAAGCGCACTAAAGCGATATGAGTCCTAGAGCTTAAGCGCAAAGCGCAAGGCGCGCGCTTCATCGAAGTGAAGCGCACTATTTAAGAATTCAAGGTTTTCTACTATTATGCATATATATATCTTACTAAAATAACCACAAATATATATAAACATCAGATGCTTCCAAAAATATATTACTCTTTGTTTTAACAAAATTAAAGCATATAACATAGTGTTTATCCAGAAGCTAGGGCTGGATGTTGTGACTGTTGTCTTCTTCTTTTCTTCTTTTTCCTTTTCGTTTGGACTCTTGGACTACTTTCTATTGTTAAGGATTAATAGGGTGTAGTCCAAAACACAATAACAACATATAAAAAAAGCTTTCAACGTAAAATAATAAAAAAATAAAAGAATTTCAATGAAGCGCCAAAGCGCGCTTTTTGCGCTTCGCGACCTTCGGCGCGCTTAACCATAAGGGCTTCGCTCAGACCTAATTAAGCGCTTTTCCCTAGAGCTTCGCGCTTCAGAGCTTACGCGCGCTTTTTTAAACACGGGGAAACATAATGGCTTGAGTTTCTTTCAAAATCCCATACCAGAAGCAAAAATTCAGCAAATGATAAGGAAACAAGATATCACAAAGACCCAACACAAATGCAGGATTTCTTCCTCTTTGAAACCAAAATGGCATACCTTGAGCTTTGGGCTAAAAATGTGGAGCAACGCTGATGAATTACGTCCAAAGTCAAAGCTTGAGTGCTCACACAATCAATATGCTTCCCTCCAAAATGTTGTCTCTCCAAAGGTTTACGCAAATCAAAATTGTTGCAGTACTCAAGTTTGGAATCTGTTACACCACCAATTAAGTTTTTATCACATTGCTTCTACTAATCATTTTGCATTAATGCTATTCGAAGTTTTAAATGGTTGACAAAGCCAGTTCCACTTATCAATTTCTCTCTAAAAAATCCCACAAATTGTAAGTTACAATATATCCAATGTTCATAAAACTAACAGCATAACATTAAAAAGTTACATTAGCAAGGAAGAAAAACTACTTTAACCTTACCTCTTATATCATAACCCTGTTGATTTTCCCGTGCATATTTCTTATACTGCCAAGCAATCCTCAAATCCTTATCCTGCAAGTAAGGGCAAACAAAAACATGTACATTGGATATCCAGTGAAATTACACTTCACAATCCATACAATAATAAGCAAAATATACCTGATCGGTACCGTGATCGCGAGGCCTGTCTTCTTTAGGAGACATTGGATTAGGCAAAGTACCCAAAAACCCTTTTGGGTCTTTCGACGGACTCGCATATAGAAGCGGCTGATTATGAATTAGCCCTTGTGCCATAAAATTCCTCAACAATAACATGTGATGAGGTGCTTCTGGATCCTCCATTACCATAATTAAGCTCCCCAAACTGAACCCACCTCCCAAAATCCCTGTTTTGAGCATCATTAATTAATTAAGGAGGCAAAATCACAAATTGATGAACACCCAACAAAAGAGAAATTTCAGAAAATTAAAGTTCCTCAAACAGAACCTACCCACTTGAATCTAGTTAAACAACATTTGATGATCACCAACCAAATTAAAGCTTATTTTTAGAAATTTAAACTCCCATATCGGAACCCCACCTCCAGAAATCCCTAAATTTTCAGAGCTAAATCCAAATTCAACATCATTAAAAGATTATGCCATAAAATGATGAACATGAACAGTTGAACACCCACCGTCTAAATTCTAAAAAACAAATAACCTTGAATTTGAACAACTAAAGAGAGTGAAAGTTGGGAACTTACTGTCAAGGTCGGGAATGCCGGAGGAAAGGAAAACGGCGCCATTTGGACCGGGCTTGAGACCCGGGACTTGAGAGGTAGGACCCGCCAATGGGTTACGGGAGAAGCTGCTGGTTCGAGCCTTGGTGGTGGTGGCCATGATTGGTCAATTGAGGAACTGCAAGAGAAAACTTCTTGTTACCCCTCTAATCCTCCAGTATTCGCCTTCTCTGTTTAGGGTTTAAGCGAGAACTGGCCGGGAAATGAAGTGTATTTTCTCAAACTGATTTCCGGCTAAAATGCTGCCTTTGTATTGATTCGGTTGTATAAAGTTATTTACCCTCTCCCTAATATAAGGAGTAAAATTTTACCATTAACAGCAAAGTATTCAATTCCATATCCTATCCTACAACCTTTAAAAAAGCAAGAAGTAGAGTTTTACTATTCATCCAATAGTAAAATTACAAATATGCCCTCAATTTCCTTTACATTTCGATTTTGTCTTATTCTTACAGAGAGTGTAATAACCAATTTGCCTCGTTTCTATGCGTCCTCATCCTTTTCTCTCCCCGTGCTTTCATCCTTCTCTATCTCCCGTACTCCACAAGATCTACTTCCATCTTCCATGGCGTCGTTGTCCCTCTTCCAGGCTCATCGACCACTCTCTTCTTCAATCCCCTCCTCTCTCAATCTCTGTTAAATCCCCAAGATATCTCAATTATTTGTTCTACTTCAAAGGAGATTCGGGTATTTTTCTTCGTTTATATTCACTCAATTTCTATTTTTTTTTTTGTTTATCTTCTCTCAATTTCTAGGTTTAGGTACTTAAAATTCGAATTTTTAGGGGTTTCTGGTGTTTCGTATTCTTATACTCTATCAATTTCTGAATTTACGTAGGTCTTGGTGTTAAATGTTCGATTTTTAGGGGTTTTTTGGTGTTTTAATTCCTATATTCTCTCAATTTTCTAGGTCTAGGTATTTAAATTTCGAATTTTAGGGATATTCGGTGTTCAGATTCTTATCTCTTGTAATTTTTCTGAAACTTCAAGGTGTAGATGTTAAATTTTTTTATCGTCTTTGCTAGCATGGTTAATAGTGATCGTGATTATTGGATTCTTAAAAAAATAAAATAGAACAATGATTGTAGGATTGGTTTCTTTCCTTCTGCCTAGGCGATTAGTCATATCTGGTCCTGCCGCTGATATTGGTTTCCATGTCCAGGTCCCTAGGATATAAAATATCTTGTAGAGTGTTTTGTGATGATAATTGATAATCTGTAGGGTTGGAAATTAATTTTTTTGGACATTGTTTTTCTTATTCAGCTCTTGGTTGTACTTAAAGTCCGTTATTCCCAGAGGATCACCATTCTTAGAGGGAATCATGAAAGTCGTCAAGTAAAGTCCTAATCTCATTGTGTGTTGAGATTTTGAATTGTTTCTTCATTATTAGAGGTCATACAATTCTAATTTCAAGCCCAATGATTACTCGATATACATTTCTGTTATTATGATTTTCTTTGATGGTGATATGGACAAATTACTCTGTTAGGTTATGACAAATATAAAACATATATTTCATGCGGAAAAACCATAAAGTCAGGAATCCAAATTAATTGCCACATAGTCAATTAGCATAATCTAGGATACATACATGTGACGCGTGCCTTCCCTAACTGCTCCCGAACCGAACAAAAACAAGTTTAGGACTCCAAGTGTCGTCCCTCTGTAGATAATCCACAACACGTTCGGATCCGCCATAGATTCAATTAATTAAAATATAGTCTAAGGTTTTAATGTTATTTGTACTTAATTATTTGGAAATTTATTAAGCTTAGTTTAGTCTTAAAACTATATGAATACCAAAGAATATGATATATAAATTGTGATTATTCATCACCTATTTATAGGGTGGGATTATCGGACTTAGAAATTCACTAGGATTCAATTTATCTAATTCAATTAGAATTAGACTTAAATTAAACCTTTGTTTTTAGTGGTTAGTTAAACGACTAACTCTAGTGAATTTAGGAAAATAATCTAACCGGACAAATCCTAAGCACCTAAGGATTCGAAGCATGCACGAACACAACGACACGCACGAACAACCCACAAGGGGCGATGTCCGCGAGCGAGGCCCAGCAGCGCTGGCACGTTGCCCAAGCGTGGGCGCTGCCAGCCTGCTGCCTCGCCTTGGCTGGGAAGGGCCTCGCCTTGCGCTTGGCTAGGCCTACCATGGTGGGGCACGGGCTTGCTGCTTCGTTTGCTCGCTTTGTGCGGGCTTCGCTAAGCGCGGGCCTAGCTTCGTGCTGGGCCTTGCGTCTAGCAAGCTCGTCCGATATTTATTTCGTACGTCGCGCTTCCGATTCGTTTTCCGATTCCGGAATTCATTTCCGATTCGAACAATATTTAATATTTCCGATTCCGGAATTAATTTCCATTTCGAACAAACATTTAATATTTCCGATTCCGGAATTTATTTCCGATTCCGATAATATTTCCGATTCCAACAACATTTCCGTTTCCGGCAATAATTCTGATTCCGGCTGAAGGAAATATTGCCCTTGGTCCAAGTATGCATATAATATTAAGTCTAATAAATGCGGTTCAGTATTAATTAACAAGTTAATAATTCAGTGAGATCAAGTGAGCTGAATGCCTAGCTAGAGGCCGCTTCAGTTCAAGTGGAATTAATAATATTAATCCACAACTTACTCTTGACTGAACCCGTAGGCTCACACAAATATTACGTAAACGGATCAAGTATTTAATGGCATTAAATACTCCATCTATGGATATTCGGAATCGACGGATCTTGGTTTCAGTGGGAGCTGAGATTGTCACAAGCAAGAAATGAATACTCCGGAAACGATGATATTGCCGGAAACGGAAATATGGATCGTATCGGAAATATAAATATTATCCAAGTGATAGATGTTGCCGGAAACGGAAACATGGTACGTATCGGAAAATATTATCGGAAATGGAAATATTGCCGGAATCGGAAATATTGCCGGAAACGGAAATATTGTCAGAATCGGAAATATTATCGGAATCGGAAAATAATTCCGGAAACGGAAATATTAAATATTTGTTCGAAACGGAAATTAATTCCGGAATCGGAAATATTAAATATTGTTCGTATCGGAAATGAATTCCGGAATCGGGAACTTAATCGGAAGCGTATCGTACGAATTAGCATCGGACGAGGCTCGCTAGACGAAGGCCCAACACGAAGCCAGGCCATCGCCCAGCAAGCCACACGCATCACCAACACACGCCAAGCCTCGACCAGGCCCAGCGCAAGGCTAGGCCCAGCCAAGGCCTTGGGCGCGCGCGGACACAGGCAGCGAGCATGGGCCGAGGCGATGTGCGCTCAGCGTGGGCCGCAAGGCCTGCGCGAGTGTGCGGTGCCCGTGCAATGCTCGTGTGCGTGCTATACGAATCCTAAAGCTATCAGGATTCGATATATGATTAAATTCCTAATCCTAAAAGATAAATTAATTAAATAAGAGTTTTACTAGGATTCTAATTTAATTAATTCGTATCCTTGTAGGATTCCAATTCTCTTTCCATACCCCTATAAATATGTGGCCTGGGTTCACAATTTATATCGAGATTTGAAGTATTCAAAAGGTAAGATTTTCAAGCAAAAATCAGCCAAACACTTGCAACCCAAATAGCCGAAAATCCTAGTAACCTTAAGGGCGATTCTAGTTGGTCAAGCTTAAAGCGGATCCGGACGTGCTGTGGACTATCTACGGAGGGACGAAACTTGGAGTCCTAAAGACTTGTTCTTGTTCGGTTCGGGCGCAGCTAGGGAGGGCACGCTACAAAGTGTATGCATCTGAATTATGCTAAATGATTATGTGTAAATAATATGTTTCCTGGCTTTATGGTTTTTCCGCATGATTTATGTTTATTCATATGTATCATAACCTAACACCGGCAATATTTCCATTTCCGATAATATTTTTCCGATACGTACCATGTTTCCGTTTCCGACAACATCTACGACTTGGATAATATTTATTTTTCCGATACGATCCATATTTCCGTTTCCGGCAATATCATCGTTTCCGGAGTATTCATAATTTGCCTTTTGACGACTTCAGCTCCCACTGGAACCGAGATCCGTTGATTCTGAATATCCATAAATGGCGTATTTAATTCACTTAAATACTTGATCCGTTCGCGTAGTATTTGTGTGACCCTACGGGTTCAGTCAAGAGTAAGTTGTGGATTAATATTATTAATTCCACTTGAACTGAAGCGGCCTCTAGCTAGGCATACAGTTCACTTGATCTCACTGAATTATTAACTTGCATAATTAATTAATACTGAACCGCATTTATTAGACTTAGCATATAATGCATACTTGGACCAAGGGCATTATTTCCTTCTGTCTCCCACTTGTCCTTAGGGACAAGTGTGCATTCCCTAATTCCTTTGTCGCTTGATGCTTGCTCGTGAACATAAGGTAAGAGTTGTTATCCTTATTATGTCCAGAGGTATTTCTCGGTTTCAGAGTTCAACTGATCAAATATACAGATAATCATAACCTATGATTCATTTGAGCACGGCCATGCATTTTACAGTTTCTAGCTCTCCGAGTGGCCTTGTACAACTTTCAGCATCTCATCCCGATTTATGGGAGGACAATCCCAATCTTGCGATCTTGAGATTAGACTTCGTTTGATAGGTGATTACCGAGCGTTGCCGTTATAGCCTCCTTTTACGGTACGACGGTTGACAACGTCAAAGTAACCAGTTCTCAAACAAGTAATCTCAAATCACTCAGGTATTGAGGATTAGTGTCTAATAATTTTGATGAAATTTACTTATGACAGATTTTCATCTCTTACAGTAAAGGTTCATAGGTCTGTCCGATACTAGTCTTCTCAAAGTAAGTATCTATGCAAATGATTGCGACATTGCCATGTCCACATAATTCAAGAAACAGAACTACTAGTCATCTTGCATTCTAGTCGTCTAGCGTTTTCTATGCGTCCACCTTTATAGAAAACTTCCGACCAGGGACCATTTTCTTCATTTGACATTCAAGTTCACTTGATAGACATTTCTTAGTCACAGGACTGGTCCTGACAGTCTATCTTGAATATATCGTCAAATTGAAGGGACTCATCATTTAATAAACCACAAATTAAATGGAAAATGAATTCTATTCATTTATATGAATGATTAACCAATAACGTTTTACAAAGTATTAAACTCTAAAAATTCAAAACATTAAACAAGGACATCAAAGCCATTCTCCAACATGCTTGATTCCCATAGCTACAGTGTGCGAGTTGTGCTTCGCCTGCGGCAGAGGTTTAGTTAATGGATCTGAGATGTTGTCGTCAGTTCCAATCTTGCTTATCTCGACTTCTTTTCTTTCAACGAACTCTCGTAGAAGGTGAAATCTACGAAGTACATGCTTGACTCTCTGGTGGTGTCTAGGCTCCTTTGCTTGTGCAATAGCTCCGTTATTATCAAAATATAGAGCTATTGGTCCTTTAATGGTGGGGACTACACCAAGTTCACCTATGAACTTCCTTAGCCAAATAGCTTCCTTTGTTGCTTCATGTGCAGCATTGTACTCCGATTCAGTTTTAGAATCCGCAATGGTGCTCTGTTTAGCACTTTCCAGCTTACTGCACCTCCGTTGTGGCAGAAGACAAACCCAGACTGTGATCTGAAATCATCCTTGTCGGTTTGGAAACTTGCGTCCGTATAACCTTTAACAATTAATTCATCATCTCCACCATAGACCATGAAATCATCTTTGTGCCTTTTCAGGTACTTCAGAATATTCTTGGCAGCAGTCCAATGTGCCACTCTTGGGTCTGACTGGTATCTGCTCGTAGCACTGAGTGCGTACGCAACATCCGGGCGTGTACATATCATAGCATACATTATTGAACCAATAAATGATGCATATGGAATCCCACTCGTCCGTCTACGCTCATCCAGTGTTTTTGGGCACTGAGTCTTGCTTAGAGTCATTCCATGAGACATAGGTAGGTAGCGTCGCTTGGAGTCTGCCATATTGAACATTTCAAGCACCTTATTGACATAAGTGCTTTGACTAAGTCCAATCATCCTTTTAGATATATCTCTGTAAATCTTGATGCCCAGTATGTACTGTGCTTCTCCTAGATCCTTCATCAAAAATATTTCCCAAGCCAAATCTTGACAGAGTTCAACATAGGTATGTCATTTCAGATAAGTAATATGTCGTCGACGTATAATACTAGAAAACCAATTTTGCTCCCACTCACCTTCTTGTATACACAAGATTCATCTGCGTTCTTGGCGAAGCCAAAGTCACTGACTGCTTCATCAAAACGTATATTCCATCTCCTTGATGCTTGCTTCAATCCGTAAATGGAGTTCTTAAGCTTGCATACCCTTTTAGCATTCTTCGGATCCTCAAAACCCTCAGGCTGTGTCATAAACGCCGTTTAAGAAAGCGGTTTTGACATCCATCTGCCATATTTCGTAATCGTAATATGCAGCGATTGCTAACATTATCCGAATAGACTTTAGCATTGCAACTGGTGAAAAGGTTTTATCGTAATCCACACCGTGGCCTTGCCTGTAACCTTTTGCAACCAATCTAGCTTTGAAAACTTCTAGTTTCCCATCCTTGTCTTTGTTCAGTTTGAAAACCCATTTGCTTCCTATGGCTTGGTAGCCATCTGGAAAATCGACCAAATCCCCAACTTGGTTTTCAGACATAGAGTCTAATTCAGATTGAATGGCTTCTTGCCATTTCTTGAAGCTAGGGCTCGTCATATCTTGTTTGTAAGTCACAGGTTCATCACTTTCAAGTAATAGAACTTTATGGCTCTCGTTCGTCAAAATACCTAAGTACCTTTCCGGTTGAGACCTTTATCTCTGCGATCTATTCGGGGTTACATTTCTAGGTGGTTCTTGATTCTCACCAGATACTTATAAAAATCTCTAGTTTCAACCTGAATGTCATCTTGAGCATTCTCTAGAGTTTGTTGTTCGACTCGAACTTCTTCGAGGTCTACTTTTCTCCCACTTGTCATTTTGGAAATGTGATCTCTTTCCAAAAGCATACCATCTCGAGCAACAAACACCTTGTTCTCAGATGTATTGTAGAAGTAATACCCCTTTGTTTCCTTTGGATAGCCCACAAGGATACATTTGTCAGATTTTGGTTGAAGTTTGTCTGAAATTAATCATTTGACGTATACTTCACAAGCCTAAATCTTAAGAATAGACACATTTGGAGGCTTTCCAAACCATAACTCATATGGAGTCTTTTGAACAGCTTTAGACGGAGCTCTATTTATTGTGAGTGCAGCTGTGTTTAGTGCATGTCCCCAAAATTCTATTGGAAGTTCGGCCTGACCCATCATTGATCTAACCATGTCTAGCAAGGTTCTGTTCCTCCGTTATGACACACTGTTCCATTGAGGTGTTCCGGGAGGAGTCAATTCTGATAGAATTCCACATTTTTTCAGATGGTCATCAAATTCATAGCTCAGATATTCACCGCCTCTATCAGACCGCAGTGCCTTAATCTTCTTGCCTAACTGATTCTCTACTTCACTCTGAAATTCCTTGAATTTGTCCAAGGATTCAGACTTATGCTTCATTAGGTAGACATAGCCATATCTACTGAAGTCATCAGTGAAAGTGATAAAGTAGCTGAAACCACCTCTAGCATTTGTACTCATTGGTCCACATACATCTGTATGGATTAAACCCAATAGTTCAGTTGCTCTTTCTCCAACTTTAGAGAAAGGTTGCTTTGTCATTTTGCCAAGTAAACATGATTGACACTTACCATAATCCTCTTAGTCAAATGGTTCTAGAATTCCTTCCTTTTGAAGTCTTTCTATGCGCTTCATGTTAATATGGCCTAATCGACAATGCCATAGATAGGTGAGATCTGAATCATTCTTTTTGGCCTTTTTATGTTATAAACTTGTTTGTCGTGATATAATAAATAAAGTCCATTGACTAATCTAGCAAATCCATAAAACATCTCCTTAAAACAAAACGAGCAACTATTGTCTTTTATTAAAAAAGAAAATCCCTTAGCATCTAGGAAGAAACAGAAATGATGTTTTTAGTAAGACTTGGAACATGGAAACATTCTTCCAGTTCCAAAACTAGCCCAGAGGGCAACTATAAATAATAAGTTCCTACAGCTAATGCAGCAATTCGTGCTCCATTTCCCACTCGTAGGTCGACTTCACCCTTGCTTAACCTTCTACTTCTTCTTAGTCCCTGCGAATTGGAACATAAGTGTGAGCCACAACCTGTATCTAATACCCAAGAAGTTGAATTAGAAAGTATACAGTCTATAACGAAAATACCTGAAGATGGAACGACCGTTCCGTTCTTCTGATCTTCCTTAAGCTTCAAGCAATCTCTCTTCCAATGCCCCTTCTTCTTGCAGTAGAAGCATTCAGATTCAGAAGTGGGTTGGCTCACCTTCTTCTTTTCAGACTTGGTGCCGCCAGCTTCCTTAGTTGAGCTGGCCTTCTTGCCACCTTTCTTAGCATTCCTCTTCTTACCAGATTTCTTGAACTTACCCCTACGCACCATAAGCACATCTTGCTTATCACTTTTAATCGTCTTTTCAGCGGTCTTCAGCATACCGTGAAGCTTAGTGAGAGTTTTGTCCGGACTATTCATACTGTAGTTCAGCTTGAACTGATCATACCCGCTATGAAGAGAATGGAGGATGGTGTCTACAACCATTTCCTAAGAGAACTGCTGATCCAGCCGACTCATATTCTTAATGAGTCCAATCATTTTGAGAACATGTGCACTTACGGGCTCGCCTTTCTTAAGCTTGGTCTCAAGAATTTGCCTATGAGTCTCGAATCTTTCGACTCGAGCCAGATCTTGGAACATGTTCTTTAACTCACTGATGATCGTGAAAGCATCTGAGTTGATGAACGTTTTATTGTAGGTCTGCACTCATGGTTGCAAGCATTAAACATTATACATCCTTGTTGGCATCAATCCGACGATTGAGGGCTGGCTGAGTGACCCCATCGCCAGCGGCTTCGGGCATCGCCTCTTCCAGGACATACTCCTTTTCTTCCTGCATAAGAACTATTTGCAAGTTCCTTTGCCAGTCAAGGAAGTTTTCCCGCTCAACTTCTCCTTTTCGAGAATTGATCGGATGTTGAAAGAATTGTTGTTTTCCATAGTTAAAACTACAATTGAAAAAGAATAAACAAATAAATAACCATTCACAGTTTCTCTTAATAAACTTAAATTCTAGCATGCATGCATGATTCAATATTTATTAAGCATTTTATTCAAGTTATGTGTTCCGGAAGATGTGAATAAAATGATTCCAAGATCCTTAAATCATTGAAGAATTATAGCACATTATGTATTTAGACGCAATTCTAGAATATTTTAGGTAAGCAAAACCTTTGCTAATAGTCTAGAAACTACTCTTGGTTGATAGGTACGTTTAAGGTCTTATTAGGTCTATCTGTTTTGCCACGACATAAAAGGACTCCTTACTTATATCGTTGAGTTTCACCAAAACTAACATGTACTCACAATTATTTGTGTACCTTACCCCTTTAGGATCAATAAGTAACACCTCGCTATGGCGGAAAACTATTACTAAGATTGATGTAAAGGTTATCCAAGTAAGTGTTATATTGGCATGGCACCTTTTAACTCAATTTTTAAGTTTGGAACTTAATTAAGGCTCTTACTATGTTGGTTAGATTTAAGTGAACTAAAATCCTTAATCATGCAACATAATCAAGCCACAATCTCATGCATAATTAAGACATATTTAAAGCAATAAATAACTTAAAGCATGCATAAGATATAAATGTGATCTAGTATGGCCCGACTTCATCTTGAAGCTTCAACTTCAAACTCCGTCTTGAAAATGGATTGGAAACTCCGTCTTGAATTTTACCATGGGAGGCGTCATTTTCTTTAAATAGGACAAACTATAATTGAAACTAATTACAACTATTTGATGGTACGCAGACCATATTTAAAATTAAAAACATTGGTACTTTAGACCAATTTTACATTCAAATTAATGGTACGCAGACCATATTTTCTATCCTATTTGGGCCATACTAGTCACTTTCCATAACCTGCAAAACAGTACATTTACAATATACCATTCACCCATTCATTTATCAATGAATGGGCCACATAGCTGGTTAGTAGAACATATTATGCATCACATAAATATTTGCTTCAATTAATCAAGGCTTCCAATAATCTACAAATTATTCAATCCTTATTAATTCTAATCGAGTTGTTTTAACCTTAAAGGAATGTAGACCTAATCAAGAGTTTATGACTAAAACACTCCCACGAACACCAAGAATTTTACATGCTTTAGGAATTTTAAACATAAAATTGTATTTCCTAGTCCAACCGGAAACTTACAAATTTAATTAAAATTTAAAGCTCATATAATATTATTTAAATCCTTTAATTTATTTTCAGTTGATTAAATTAATTAATTTAAATTTAATCAAGGTTTTAATTTTAGTAAAATAATTAGTATATATAAATTTATAATAATTAAATTATTCAAAATTAAATTCCGAGAAAAAATTAAATTACGAATTTAAATTTAATTAAAATCGTTTTCAACCGAAAAATTAAAATTAAAACGGCCCTTACGTACTAAGGCAAGGCCTTAGGCCGAAGCCCAAGCCTCGCCTAAGCACAACACAGCCGCAGCGCCGTGGGCCGCATGCACGAAGCAGTGCCCAGGCCTGCAACGCGTGTGGCCGAGTGATGCCCATCGCTGCGGGCTGTGCTCGCTGCCCTTGCGGCTGCTTGCTTGCTCGCTGATGGATGCCAGCGATGGGCAGTGGCATGCGCATCGCATGCGAGCTCCCTTGCTCGTATGCTGCTGCCTTGCCTCGTACCTGGCGCTACGTTGCATCGATGCCCTTCATTGCTCGACCCCCACACGTCACACACGGCACAGCACCCTTGCTGCTGCGCATGCCTTGTTGCTCGTCGCCTTGTACCGCAAGGGCAACTCCCTTGCTCGTCGTCGCATGCCCGCACAATGCAACACCCTTAAGGGTAACACTAAGCTTCCATTGCTTCGTGCGTGCAACATTGGTGATCGGTTTTATAAAAATTAATAAGTTTTTATACTTTAATTTAATTGACGAATTAATAAACCATATTAATTTCATTAAATTAGGGCAAAAATCGAAAATTTATTATTCAAATTAATTTCCGATTATATTTATTTTCATGGATTCAAATCTAGGTCATAAAATTTTAAAACTTTTCAATTTTAACAAATTTTATGGTGGTTTTTAATCATAGGATCCTAATTAAATTGCTAATTAATTAAAAATCAAATCAAATTCTAAATTATTCGAATTTAAACAAATTAATTACAATTACAAATTAGGTTGTATAATTAACAAGCTTAGGCATTAAAATTGTTAAACATATACAGTAAGTCAATCATAGATTCAAGATTTACATACAAGATTTGCAAATATTTAATTTAACATCCTAAAAATTATAAATTTTGCGTTCGAAAAACTAAAACCTCCGAAAAGTCATAGTTAGGCTTCGAATTTGGGAATTCTGGGTTCGGCATCAAATCAATGATTTTAGACAAAAATTTAAAACGTCGTTTACATGCGAAATTCACTATAAAATTATACGATTGCGACCATTATTGACTAAACTGCCGAAAATCTTGCGAACATATAATTAAATAATCGCATGAATTTGCAATTAATTACATAAAGGAAAAATTGATGGGAATAAGTCAACCTTTACTCTATTTATTTTTATTAAGTCTAACTTTTGATTATTTCTAATTAAGTTAACCTTTTATACCCATCTATTATTATTGAGTTGCATTCAATTTTGACTGGTTACTGTAGGTAGCATGTATGACGTGTCAAATATAAGTATGACTTGTCACGTTTATTTTGCAATGTTTGTTGTTTCTTACTTTCTTTCGTTTGTATCTGCTTCTTTTAATTCCTCCTTCTACAACCCCCCTCCCCTGCTTTGAGTCCTTTCTTCACCCGTTCATCCCTCTGTGAAATTAATGAGAGTAATATTTTGTAGAAGATCTCCAATATCGACTTTAATTTGGAGAAATAAACAACAATCTGTGAAATTGTTGAGAAAAAAAGGGGGAAAACATGAGAGATGATAAAATACACAAGCTGCAAGAAGGATAATCAAGAGATGAACCCAACAATTTTTCAATTCAATCAACCCAAATCAAATTATGAACATTACTCAACAATTCATCCAACCAACAACGATAATTACCCAAAAATAAGATTATAATTCCTATACTTAACCAAAGTTCCTTTTTAAGTAAAAAAAAAAAAACAGGGCTAGCAATTTATACCTGCGAATTTTTCTTGAATGATGGATTAATTGTGCTTGATTGTGTTAAGTGATGCGTCGTTGTCACTTTTTCTTGCTGATTTCATCAATGAAAATGCAGTAAGAAGTTTGGTGAAGGTCAGTTATGGCGGAGAGAGAGGAGCGATGAAACGACGGCATACAATAAGTCATTAACTGCATAGTGCATATCCTTTTTTTTTAATTTTTTTTAATTTCTTTTCTGCTATGAGTCATTAAATGATAAACGCCACGTACACATATTTGGGAGAGAAAAGCCAAAGGTTACCGGTTGACAGAAAAATGTTCCGGTTACCAGTTAGATAACTTAATAATAATAGATGGGTATAAAAGGTTAAATTAATTTGATATAATCAAAAGTTAGACTTAATAAAAATAAATGGAGCAAAGGTCGACTTATTCCCATCAAATTTTCCTTGCATAAATCGAAATTAATCACCCCTTTAATTCATTGCAAATTATAAAATTTAACCATGTTAACTATAATTGATTATGGAATTTATTAGAGGCTCGTGATACCACTGTTAGGTTATGACAAATATAAAACATATATTTCATGCGGAAAATCCATAAAGCTAGGAATCCAAATTAATTGCCACATAGTCAATTAGCATAATCTAGGATACATACATGTGACGCGTGCCTTCCCTAGCTTCTCCCGAACCGAACAAAAACAAGTTTAGGACTCCAAGTGTCGTCCCTCCGTAGATAGTCCACAACACGTTCAGATCCGCCTTAGATTCAATGAACTAGAATATAGTCTCAGGTTTTAATGTTATTCGTACTTAATTATTTGGCAAATTATTAAGCTTAGTTTAATCTTAAAACTATATGAATACATGAGAATATGATATATAAATTGTGATTATTCATCACCTATTTATAGGGTGGGATTATCGGACTTAGAAATCCACTAGGATTCAATTTATCTAATTCAATTAGAATTAGACTTAAATTAAACCTTTGTTTTTAGTGTTTAGTTAAACGACTAACTCTAGTAAATTTAGGAAAATAATCTAACCGGACAAATCCTAAGCGCCTAAGGATTCAAAGCATGCACGAACACAACGACACGCACGAACAGCCCACAAGGGGCGCTGTCCGCACGCGCGGCTCAGCAGCGCTGGCACGCGGCCCAAGCGTGGGCGCTGCCAGCCTGCTGCCTCGCCTTGGCTGAGGCCTGGCCTCGCCTTGCGCTTGGCTGGGCCTGCCTTGGTGGGGCGCGGGCTTGCTGCTTCGTTTGCTCTCTTTGCGCGGGCTTCGCTAGGCGCGGGCCTAGCTTTGTGCTGGGCCTTGCGTCTAGTAAGCTCGTCTGATGTTTATTTCGTACGTCGCGCTTCCGATTCGTTTTCCGATTCCGGAATTCATTTCCGATTCCGGAATTCATTTCCGATTCGAGCAATATTTAATATTTCCGTTTCCGAAATTAATTTCCGTTTCGAACAAATATTTAATATTTCCGATTCCGAAATTTATTTTTGATTCCGATAATATTTCCGATACCGGCAAAATTTCGTTTCCGTCAATATTTCCGATTCCGGCAATATTTCCATTTCCGATAATATTTTCCGATACGTACCATGTTTTCGTTTCCGGCAACATCTACGACTTGGATAATATTTATTTTTCCGATACGATCCATATTTCCGTTTCTGGCAATATCATCGTTTCCAGAGTATTTATAATTTGTCTTATGACGATTTCAGCTCCCATTGGAACCGAGATCCGTCGATTCCGAATATCCATAAATGGACTATTTAATTCACTTAAATACTTGACCCGTTCACGTACTATTTGTAGGGGAATACAGTTAAACATAATAACATGTGAGGAAACAATCCCCAAAGCCAGGAAACATGTATAAAGCACAGATTAAGCAAACTTACATTCGAAGCGTGTTTTCCACAATAATCTGTCAACGAACACAAACAAAGAACTCCACTTGTCGTTCCTCTACTTGGTTCACCGGCATGTTCAGATCCGTCTTGATAATCGTAGCTTAGACAATCATTCAAGAGTTTGTGCTTTTTGGGAAGAACACATCCATGGAGGCTAAGACAGAATTTAGGGTTTTCTCTCTCTTCCTTAGGGTTTGATGTGTGTATTCTAAATTAGGTTTTCTGATTGGAAAAACAACTGGTAAGTGTGGAATATAACCCTAAGGTTATATTTTGTGTAACCGGCTAAGGCACAAGCCCTAACCGGCCACACAAGCCTACACTCACCGAAGCCCATGTGTGCAACAACCAAGCAACGCAGCAGTGGGCCGCGGGCCTTGCTGTTTGCTTGTTGCGCTGCTGCCCAACTGCGCGCACATGCAGTGCCGCGGGCTGCCTCGTTGCTGCGCGCAATCTTGCTGGCTCGTTAGGCCTCGCGCGCACGCATGCTTGGCTCGACGGGCCGGCAATTCCATTGCGGCTCGTATTCGCGACTAATACCTTACGGCTATTATTTATCATATCGTATTCGAGGAATCACCGTCGTACGATACGATTATTCGTTTTGCCCAGCTTACGAATATTCGCGATACGATATACGATTCCGATCCAACGTCATATCGCATATAATGTTTTTCCGAACTAATTCCCGAAAAGCTATTAAATGAATTTCTGATTCATTTAATCCTGTGATCTGTTACATGCCATTGGTGTGACCTTGTAGGTTTAGTCAAGAGTAAGTTGTGAGCTTAATATTCATTAGAACTCACTGATCGGAAGCATTGCTCTAGCTAGCTGTTCCGATCACTTGATCTCACTGAATTAATTGTTCGCAATTAATATGAACCTTGGTATTTGACTTAATGCACCTTGGGTGAAGGGCATATTTCCTTCACTATTTGTGTGACCCTACGGGTTTAGTCAAGAGTAAGCTGTGGATTAATATTATTAATTCCACTTGAACTGAAGCAGCCTCTAGCTAGGCATACAGTTCACTTGATCTCACTGAATTATTAACTTGCATAATTAATTAATACTGAACCGCATTTATTTGACTTAGAATTTAATGCATACTTGGACCAAGGGAATTATTTCTTTCATACTCAAGTTTATGGGTTCTACGACGAATGTATGCTGAAGTGAGTATCTAACACTCAAATTCACTTTAGTTTGTATTCGGCGGACTGACAATCGTTGTTCTGAGATAATCGCTCGTGTTCTGAGGAATGGTTCTAATCACCATTAATAAGAACTACTTATGACATGACTTTAATCTCTTAACGTGCTCTCATGGTCAATCCGATACAAGATCCAATAAGTATCTATGCAAAAGATTCTGACATCCAGTCACTCTAGTTCAAGAAACAGAACTAAAAATCTACTTGCAATCTAATCTTCATTAGTCATTGGTCGTCCACCTTTCAATGACCTGGATTAGAGATCCTTTTGTGATTTCAATATTCAAGTTCACTTATGGGTGTTTCTTTGTCGAAGAATCCATCTTGACATCCCATTTGAATGATTTGAATCACATGGACTTATCATTTAATACTAAACCAAGATTAATTGAACTATGAAATATAATTTCATAAATGATAAATGTTTAAACCAAATGCTTACCAATTTGTGGGCCTCTACCCCAAAATCAAGCATTTAATGTTTTACAGATATAGGCCTTTCACCCAATACTTAAAACATTCATGGAACTCAAACTTGATTCCATATCTGCATATGAATGTTGTGTATCATTCAATGCAGAGGTTTAGTTTATCGTACTTTGCTATCCTTAGCATCTTTTCTATCGAAAGCCTTTCGATGTAAGATGAAAAGATCTTTGAATATGTTTCTAGAATGATCTAGTCTTTCATTGCTGTTTAGAATGATAATCATATCTAAAATAGAAAATCATCCAAGTAGCAGACTTGTGATCAACCTGAGTTCATTGAAGAACTCCCACTAAAAAAAATTCCCTTTTATTGCTTCTTAGGCAATAATGAATTCATATCAATTATGTAGAATTTGAAATGATGCTTCCCTTTTGGAATACTCCAACCAGTTCACATAGATGTGGGAGATACATCTTTCAACTGAGAACTTGGAAACTAATCATTGATTCAGTTTCCCATGCATCACATATGGTTTAGAACCTATGTAACCACCTTTTAATCACGACGCCTAATTGCCCGTGTTTGTTTGTGGTTTGCCTAACAACAAGATCTAACTTTTGCTTAGGCAAATGCATGTAGCATCAAAACTTTAGTTATTTTCACTTCCTCTTATCAAGTACTCATCCTACATATCCAAATGTATTGGATGTTCTTGATACTGTTCCAATGATCTTTGATCCAGATCAATAGAGATTGGTATAAACTCGTCACGATCCAATGTTCACGAGTTATCTTGGCGATTTATATATCACATTACACATGATTGATTTGTAATGCAAAAACCATTCGCATTTTAAAATCCATCCATGTAACTTTTAGCTATATTCTGTTTCAAGAGACACTGAATCTTGCTAAAATCTTGGCATTGCCATGTGATATAAGGTGAAGGCACCTCATCAAGGTTCTTCATGCTTAACTTTAGTGATAACAGCCTAGCTTTATACTTAGTTAAAGCATTCATAACTTAGACTTACTCATATGGGTTGAGAGTCTCTTTTGAGTCTCTCCATTGTGTTTGATTTAGTAATTACTTTTACAGAATCCAAACAACGCTTTAGATCCTATCCAATAGATCTTTAACCCAGTATGTTCTAAGTTTCGCCATGGTTCTAATATTGACAAATACTTTCAAATCTAACCATTTGAATGCCATTTTCAATAGAGAGATATGTATCTCATATATAGAACCAATAAACTTGACCTAGCTCCCACTAAACTCCTCATCTATAAGATGATCCATATTTTCATAAAGCTATGATTGCTCAATAGCCGTTTAGACAAATATGGTCCAATTCCCACTTGCATGCTTTAATCTACGAATAGATTTCTTAAGCTTGCTCTTTTATCTAGCATCCAAAACTTTTACATTGTGTAATGTACACAATTCCTTTCTACAATTCCAATTAAGTAAGGTGTTTCGTTTTCCAATTGCCATATTTCCATATGCAATGATTGCTAGATTTATCCAAAATAGTTCAAGCATTCCGACTTGGTGAAAAAGATTTCAACATTATCAACGCCGTGAAGTTGTTTACAATCTTTAACCACCAATCTAGCTTCTCTTTTGTATGTGTATACAATATCATCTCTGTATGTTTTGAAAACATGTTTGCAACCAATAGGAGTAAACTCTTTATGCAAATCAACCAAATCATAGATTTGATTCTCTAAGATGAAGATGTTTCGGATAAAATGGCCTCAAACCATTTTGTATGGCCTCGAACCATACTTATGTTTCTGATGGCCTCAAACCATACTTGGGAATTTTTAATTCGTCGTAGCTAACCTGTAAGTCGTATGTTTTTGAAGCACTTCCTAAAGTCTTCATAGTTTTCATTCCTCAAGATATCTATGTATCTATCTTGGTTGAATTCTATTCCTTATACGATTTACCTAGGTATTGAACATCAAACGTTAGTGTCTATAAAGACATTACTCAAGTTCTTTGAGTATTAGGATTCTCTTGAAGCACTTCTAAAGTCTTCATGAAGCTCTTCCAAAGGCTTCTAAGTATGGAGCTTTTCCAAAGACTCCTAAGTATCCTACATTTGTTTGTTGCTTGACTCGAAGTCCATTCGAGGTCATTTTTCTCTCACTTGCCTTTTTGGAAATATGATGGTTTCCTAAAAGACATTATCTTAAGCAACAATCATATGTTCTCAGATTTGTGGTAGAATCAATACCTTTTGTTTCTATGAGTCGCTCATAAAGAAACATATATCTATCCTTGAGTTTGTTTGATGTAAACACTAACTCCTACTGGGTTCGACAACCCTAGATATATATGTACTGAAAAGATGTACTGAACCGAAGTTCAATCCTGATGACATCTTATCCTTAGCTTTGACAACTTTGTTTAGTGTGAAAGTCACTTGAGAGTATCATTTAGAAACTATATAGGAAAATAGTCGTGATTATCTTTAATCGAAATAGATTCCGATTTCTCCATTTGGACATACCATATTCTTATGGAGCTTCGATTGTTGTAATACCATATAAACAATCTAGATAATCCTTCTTGGCTCATGCAAACATCACCTTGACCCAGCCTAGATGTTCCAAAATTCTTGCCAAGTTAATTTTATACCCTTTTGTGAATTGCATTGAAGCATTTCACACATTTCACTTTGAGTGAATATAGCCATATTTTCTCAAATTCTTGTGAAATAGGTGGGTCATAAAATCCATCTTTGGCCCATGAACTTCATTGTCTAGAAACTTCTAACAGTAGTCCATTTCTATGTCATGTTCAACAAGCAAGACCCACGTGTCTTTAATTAACCAACTTTCAGAAATCCATGCCATGGAATCATAGAATTTTGACTTGTTGATATGGTCGTATGACATTGCCAAAGATATGTGGAACACAAATCAAAATGTTTGATTTGAACATTCTGAAGTTTGAGTGTGAAAAGATTCGTTTGTTTATTAATCAATCATAAGACTCAACCCTTAAATGACCATTTCATTCAAATAAACACTTAATGAAGGTTTTTGTTTACTTTGAATGTGAGTCTTTCCGTTGTCCAAACATAAATTGATTATGATGATTAATGGAACATAATACCATTAAGTTCCAGCCTTTAGAAGGACTTTAAAACAAACACGATGACCCTACAATTAATGTAGCAGAACTTTGCTTCATTTCCTACTTGTAGGTCAATAACCAGACTTAGCTCCCTGAATTTGAGTTCTTAACAAGAGTTTAGAACCTCAAGCGGTAATCTAATACCATAGGAGTTTATTTGCTAAGTCGTTTCTCTTTAACACAAACTTTTAGGTAGAAATTGAATATTGAATTCATTTCTTTTGTTCCCCTTTCCTATCCTTTCCAGCACGTTTTCTTATAGTCCTAAGATTTTACTCTTTGCTTGATCTTCTTACTTTGTTATGCGTACAAAGTCCCTTTCTTTTATTCACTTAGAATGATCACATCCAATGAGTCTAGTTCATTATCGAATCAAAAGAAGATTGGTTGTTAACCATTGGTTATACATGAGTCTTTAACTCAATACTTCATTATTTCAAAACTACCCAGTATTTTGAATATATGAGTTCCAATTGGTATACCATTCAAATTTTTAGTTTGAAAACAACCATGAAGATCACTATAAGAAAATAGCATTCAAGATACGCTCTCACTCTCCTTTTCTTTGAGAATCTCTCTCAAAATAGTTACCAATCGACCGAGGAAATATCGCAGTTCTATCGTCCGAACGCAATAAAGTTGAAGATTTATGATTCTACAAAATGAACTAGCAAAGAAAAACATTTATCATACTTTAATAACTTGAAATAAAAGCATTCACGCAATCATCAAAGCTATTAAACATTTCATTCATGCAAAAAGCAAAACATGGTCCAAAATGAATGAAACGATTCCAAGACCCCAAAAGTCCTAAATCCTTAAGCAGCTTTAGCATGTCTTAAGTATTTTAAGATTTTAGGTAAGCAAAACATATTGCTAGTAATCTCCAAATTACTCTTGGTTAATAAATTAATACCATAATTCATCCCATTGCCACAACATAATGCCATTGTTGTTTGAGTTGAAACCACAATCAACGTGCTCCTTTAGGACGCCTTACCACCTAAGTCAACTAAAATAGCACCTCGCTTTAGCGTAAACCTACTACCTTAGATCCTTAGATTTTTGTAAGTGTTGATTTGGAAGGCAATTTTTTTAAACTCAATATTACTTGGACCTAGTTGTTTCTATGTTGGTTCGATTATTTAGTGAACTTAAAACTAATCGATTCATAGGAAACAACCTGTTCATGCAAAGCATACATACATTCATACATTCACGCATAATATATGTATATATATTAAATTGCATAAATAAATGGTGATCTAGTATGGCCCAAAACATCTTGTCTTGAAGCATCCAATCTTCATCACCTCCTTGTTAGCTTGGCATCGTCTTGAATCTTCGTTCAAATGCAAACTTAAAGTTCTAAACTTAGAAATACTTGAAAATAATAGATTACATCAAAATTTCCATGGTACGCAGACCATATTTAAAACTTTACATTCAAAGATAGAACGGTACGCATACCGTATTTAACTATCCTAAATTTGGCCATACTAGTCACTTGGAGTACCTGCATTACATAAAATATATATTCTATGCATTCACCCATTCGTGTGCTAAAACGAATGGCCCATGTAAATATGCAAGTATTTACGTGAATTAATTAAAATTCACGTTCACATAAACGCGTCCTAAAAGATTAATCAATTTCCAAATTATTAATCCTTAGACTTTATTCTAATTAAAATTGAATTTAATTAAAATAATGCGACCTACAAAAATAATTAAAATAATTATTTCATTTTAATTTCATTTAGTGGCTCTCACTCAAACCAATAATTATTCCGGATAATTAATTATGAAATATTAAATTAAAACTAGTGGCCCGGCCCAAGCAAATAAAATATTAAATTAAATATCCCATTAGCCCAAATTAATGCAAATATACGAAGCCCAACGAAATAAACAATTTTCAACAAAAAAAGTCCGATTACGTAGTTGGGCTAGGCTTGCGCCCAGCCCTATGCCTTGCGTGTGGCTCAAGAGGCGCACGAGCAAGGCTTGCACACCCCCAGGCCCTCGCGCGCGCGCGTCCCCGCAACATCGCTGCCCCTGCGTGCGTGTTGTGCGTTCGTGTGTGTGCTGGACGTCGCATGGCTCGCGCCTTGTTTCGTCGCAGCCCCGCAAGCGTACCGCCTGCCCCTTCCTCGCCCAGCGCGCACGAGGCACGCAGCGTACTTGCTGCTGCCCGTGTCGCATACGGCTCGGCCTAAGCACAACAGCCCGTATGGCTCGACGAGCCATACGTCCACCATACTTGTGTTCGTGCTTGGTTCGTGATACGGACCAACTTCATTAAAATTAAATTTAATTTCACGAACTTGTATTAATTTTTATTTTTCAAAAAGTTACGATTTTTATTTTCGAAAAACAACGATTTTTAACGATTTAATAAATTCCAACGACAATCCAATTTCGTAAAATTATTAAATCAAGGGCTAACAATATTCAAACTTTTAAGAACGAACGAATCAACATTTAAAGTTTGAACTTTTAATTAATAAAATCCGAAGCTTGAAATCGTTCATAAACAATTAAATTTCAGATTTTAAATAATTTGGTTTAAGTGCGATTAAAATTAACGAAACCATTCAAAATTTTAATCCAATAATTTTCAAAATTAGCCACTGACCCATGAAATTATATCCCCTTTCCCAATTAACCGAATTATTAAACCAAAATTAAATAAAATTCAATTAGGGTTTCAAATTTTACGAATTGGGGAAAGGCAAAATTAGGGTTTATATTTATCGAAAAAATATGAAAATTTTAACATAGATCAAGAATATACCTAGAAAGAATCTGTCAAAATATCAAGCAATTCCGAGTAGTTTAGGTAGACCTTTTAATTAAATTACTGTCCGACACTTTTAATTTTTAATGAAAAATTAACAAAAACGCCCAAAAAACAATACTTCGAGGCCTGTTTTTGCAATTCCGTTCTCATGAGTTGATCTTAGAAAATTGTTTTCAATCAAATTAGGGTTTTAAAACTCGAAAAAACGAACATTTTTTATTTCGGACCTGATTATTACGCAATTCATCCAATAATTCGTAAAAATTCCGAAAAATCAACAAAAATTCCAAAATTTTCGACAGATGCAAAAACAATAATAATCATGCTAATTCATGCTTTGAATACATAAGGCTCATGATACCACTGTAGGGGAATACAGTTAAACATAATAACATGTGAGGAAACAATCCCCAAAGCCAGGAAACATGTATAAAGCACAGATTAAGCAAACTTACATTCGAAGCGTGTTTTCCACAATAATCTGTCAACGAACACGAACAAAGAACTCCACTTGTCGTTCCTCTACTTGGTTCACCGGCATGTTCAGATCCGTCTTGATAATCGTAGCTTAGACAATCATTCAAGAGTTTGTGCTTTTTGGGAAGAACACATCCATTGAGGCTAAGACAGAATTTAGGGTTTTCTCTCTCTTCCTTAGGGTTTGATGTGTGTATTCTAAATTAGGTTTTCTGATTGGAAAAACAACTGGTAAGTGTGGAATATAACCCTAAGGTTATATTTTGTATAACCGGCTAAGGCACAAGCCCTAACCGGCCACACAAGCCTACACTCACCGAAGCCCAAGTGTGCAACAACCAAGCAACGCAGCAGTGGGCCGCGGGCCTTGCTGTTTGCTTGTTGCGCTGCTGCCCAACTGCGCGCACATGCAGTGCCGCGGGTTGCCTCGTTGCTGCGCGCAATCTTGCTGGCTCGTTGGGCCTCGCGCGCACGCATGCTTGGCTCGACGGGCCGGCAATTCCATTGCGGCTCGTATTCGCGACTAATACCTTACGGCTATTATTTATCGTATCGTATTCGACGAATCACCGTCGTACGATACGATTATTCGTTTTGCCCAGCTTACGAATATTCGCGATACGATATACGATTCCGATCCAACGTCATATCGTATATAATGTTTTTCCGAACTAATTCCCGAAAAGCTATTAAATGAATTTCCGATTCATTTAATCCGGTGATCTGTTACATGCCATTGGTATGACCTTGTAGGTTCAGTCAAGAGTAAGTTGTAAGCTTAATATTCATTAGAACTCACTGATCGGAAGCATTGCTCTAGCTAGCTGTTCCGATCACTTGATCTCACTGAATTAATTGTTCGCAATTAATCTGAACCTTGGTATTTGACTTAATGCACCTTGGGTGAAGGGCATATTTCCTTCACTATTTGTGTGACCCTACGGGTTCAGTCAAGAGTATGCTGTGGATTAATATTATTAATTCCACTTGAACTGAAGCAGCCTCTAGCTAGGCATACAGTTCACTTGATCTCACTGAATTATTAACTTGCATAATTAATTAATACTGAACTGCATTTATTTGACATAGAATTTAATGCATACTTGGACCAAGGACATTATTTCTTTCATACTCAAGTTTATGGGTTCTACGACGAATGTCTACTGAAGTGAGTATCTAACACTCAAATTCACTTTAGTTTGTATTCGGCTGACTGGCAATCGTTGTTTGAGGAAGTCCATGCCTATAGTTAGATACATCTGATTAGAAAAATTATTTTTGTGGAGATGATTGTAACGGAAGTAGCAATATGCCGATGAGGTTTACTGTAGGTTCAGTACCTACCTTATGCGAAATCTTCCGGATGACTTTTTTTTTCATATAGCCTTTTTGTTAGTTAGTTCACATGGAGACGGCGTAATGTGTCTTTGAAAGTCCACCTTTTTTCCCTTATGTTGATCGTGCAATAAGTTTATGTGGACTTGTAACACATGTGGTGTCATGATGGTGATGGGATATAGACTTGGCCATCTAGGTCAGGTCATGGGTCAGCTTATATGTTGGCGTTGTATCAAGTTGGAACTTGGGAGCTAGACCATGTGGTAGATTACAGCTTGTTTGAGGAGATTTTATGCATGGATGGGATGGTGGATGTTATGTCATGGTTGGGTGGTCTTTCATACATTACTGTTACCTATCAGTTCCAGCCTAATCACTTGCTCTTCTGTTCACCTTATTGTAATTTTTTAATTGCTTAATCTTTTTTTTATTTGTATTTTATTTGATAATGTAACTACTATTGTGTTTGCGGTTTTGTGACTGTGAGTGGTTCGAATTAGAATTATACTGAGTTTCTGAAATAATGATGTATCAATGATGAATCTTGGAATGATAACTTTAGATTGTTTCATGTGAAAGCACTGCGGAATAATCTCTGTTGGGTTTGGTGAAGAAATTTGCAAATATATATTCACTTCTAATCCCATAATATTCGCATTCTTATTTTTTATGACTACTAGTAAACTCAAACCTTAATCTTTTTGGGAAGCTAAGCAAGTGGTTGCTATTGGGGTCGCGACTTGGCTGATTGACAAGGCTGGCTGAAGGGTTCTGCTTATAGTACGTTCTGGATATTACTGAATCTGGTTGATGATATTCGTTGATGTGAAGGATTAAACACTTGAATCATAACAGGTATTGTAATCCCCCGTAATTTTATACATTTTATTAATATATTTTAACGTATAAGTAATTATATTAAAATAGAATTTACAAATTTTGAAATAAATATTTAAGTAACGAATATTTATTTTTATACGTTTTAAATATTTCAACGATTTATGAAATTAAAATAATTTTAGAACTTTTTGTTGAAAAGAAATCGAATTACGAAAACCGTTTGAATTTGGAAAACAATCCTAATTGGTTTTGGGATTCAAATACTTAAACTCAATCCTAGTTCTAGCCCAAATTGATAAAGCCCAAATAACAAAAACTCAAATTCTTTACTCCCTCCTCTTTCTATTTCACGTGAAAAGCAAAAAAAAAAACCCAAAACCCCTTCCCTTCTCTTTCACTTTCACGTGGATTTCAAACCCTCAAGAACTCCCTCCCTCTCGCTGCCGTCCACCTCCTGCTCTCCTCACCGTCGACCTTGCGGTTGCCCAGCCGCCGCCGGTAACTCCTTCCTTTTTCCTTTTTGCTTCTTCTCCACTCGTTCGTTTCTTGCTCTCCTCCTCAGCCGATTTTTGTTTCGCACAGCATCACCACCGCGCCGAGCATTCGTAGCCTGGCTGTAACCGCCGCCCTGCGCCCTCGCCGTCCACCTTGCGCGGTAGTTCTCCCCTCCCTTTCTCTTTTCTATTTCATTCTTTTGTTGTGGTTGTGTATTCAACTGATTGTGGCTGACCACCACTCATTCGCGCAGCCACCGCAGGTAGCACCACCGTGTGCCGCCGTCGCTCAGCCCTGCCGCAAGCCACCTCTGTCCGCCGGCCAACTCTCTCTCCTCCTCCTTGAATTGGTTACTTTCTTAAACCCTAAGTAACTAATTATTTTAAATTAAAGTTTGTTAATTTAGATTATGTTCTTAAATTAAATTTATAATTTTTATGGTAAATGTGATTTTCAGATTTGATGTTGAGATTAAAAACGAATTAATTTTCAGTTTTGATTAATTAAAATTAAGATTAGGGCTTAATCATAATTTATTAACTTGAATTATGTTTTCTTGAATTAAAGTTATGGGTTTTGTGATTTAAATTATAAATTTGAGATTATATGGATTTTATAATAAAGTTATTAATTTTCAGATTATCAAGTTACATTGAAATATTGGTTTTTGATTGTTTAAAGCATGAAATTCAAGGTTTTTATAATTATTAATCATGATAGGTTGAGTATGGATTATTGAATTGATTGTTTTGAGATACTAGGAACGTAGGTTGACCTTGGTGAAGCTTTTAAATGAATTTATATTGCTGAAAATTTAAAGTACGATGTTTGCAAAAGTTTTCAACGAATTTCAATCACTAGTTCAATAATTATGATGCTAGGAAAGCAAATGTTTAAGTTTTGATATTGGGGAAAGCTCTAAATATGTTTAGGATACGTTTAGAATGCTTATTATGGTTGCCAATGACTAGAAGTTGATTGGGATTACTTGTTGGTTGTTTTAGGCGGAGAATTCTCTTTAGGCGACTTTTGAAAGTGTTAAAGTGGCCTATCAGTTTGTTTACACAAGGTACGTACATACCTGTGTGCTTGGAATGTGTGCTAATTGTTGAAGCCATGTTGAATTGTTGATGAACTTGGTTATGTTAATGTTATTGATGAACTTAGTCAGGTTGAAATTGCATGTTTGATACTGTTGGATGAACATATTAAACCTTTATTGCATTTTGAGGATTATAACATGTTAGTATGGAAGATTGATGCAAACATGTTTGATTGGGAACACTAGATTATTTAGTATATAATTCAGATCAGTTAATTGTTGTTCCCTTTTAGCTTTTCACTACTTTATGAGGGCGGAGGACCTTATTAGTAAGTTGAAACCTTATACCCATATTCAGGGGTTGATCAGTATTAAAGAAAAGATTGGAGTTAATTGGAATGAGTCTTGTTTGATGCCTTGTGATCACTTACTCAATTCCAAGATAAAAACAGTTATAAATAAATGTGAGTTGCATGCCTTATGTGATTGTTGAGTCATAACAGGGTGTCAATTTGTAAATCATGTAAAGTGAAACTGAGTAGCAATATCTTTAGACTGTGCACGTCTAAAGTGACGGACAAACAGGAGTTGGGGTTCATGGTGGTAGCCCATGGCCTTTCATTCGGACCGGATTGATCACCGCGTCCTATTTTCAGTCAAACGTTCCTCGATATCGCAGGTCACTGAGGTTACGGAGTCGCGCCCGTACCTCGTCTAGCTAGAAAACTCGGTCCATTGCCTATTTCAATTAAAATAATATTATTGTTATAAAAGTCTAGTCCAGTCTAGCCTAGTCTAGTTAAGTATGGTCGTCAGATTATCATGCTTTGTCTGCCCTTATTTATGTTCATTAGTGTCATGTTAGGATTGATCGTTTAATAGTATCATGTTAGGATTATTATTGTTTTAGTATGTAGTACTCAGCTTTGCTGATTACGTGCTTTGTTTGTGTGTGTTGATCATGGCTATGCCTTATTGATCCTGTGATGACCCATCTTTGGTGAGCAGTCTCTAAGGATCAATAAGCGTTGCCCATCTACAGGTTTGAAGATGATGCATCATTGGGATCGGGATTAGAGAGCTTGTAGTTATATTTGTTTAATTAAGTGATTTAATTTGTTATTTTGGACTTGAAATTTGTCGTACTATTCGTGATTCCTTATTTTCGTTAATTGGTTTTTGAACTTAATATGTAATCGATTATTTATAAACCTAAAAGTTAGTTTCATGTTTTCCGCTGCAAAATTCTGAATAAGCCGTTACGTTTTCACACGGGCGATAATACTTCGATAATTCTCTATAGTTATATTTATAAAAGGGTTATTTTAGAAAACGGGAATTGTTGGGGTGTTACAAAGTGGTATCTAGAAGCTAAGGTTTTACTTTAATAAATTTTTAGGCGCCTAACTATCTAGTAATTTAAAATCAACTTCTTAAAAATCGAGCTTCTAAGGATTATAATGTTCAAAAATTGGTATTTTTTTTTGGGGGGCCGATTTCCTTTTATCCTGTTTGAAAGTATATAATATTTCTTATTTAAGTTCGAAATCAAATTATTATTAAAGTTAAAGTGATACTTTCGACATTTTTATTTTTCTTATTATTAATCATTCAAAAAAAAAAAAAAAAAAATAAAATGAGTACATTTTTTTTAGTTGTTTCAAGAGTTAGAATTCGTTATTAGAAAATATAAATCTTTTTCGAATTAATAACTTTACTTTCTAATTTATTCGCTACGCATTTCCTTAATTTATTTTACTTTATTTATTTTATATTTTTATTTATGTTATTATATTAGCGTCCTTTTACCTTGTTATTTAAATTATTTCAATGCTTTAGCTTATGAGAGATGGGTAGTATAAGAAGGGCATATAAGATAGAATTATATGTGCATTAGTGGCTAGTCAACGCTAGCATTAGAAATTGATTGTTATGTACGTGCGTGTGCTAATTATTTAAGTGTTACATTTACATGTGCATAAAGAATTGTTTGATTCCACCAAACTTATTGATAATTGAACCTTGTTTATGTTTTGGCTGGAAAATCGTTAGTGAGACCTTGAATTGTTTATTTTAGGAATAAAATGTTTCTTTCCAAGTATACCAACATAGGATCATTCGAGAAACTTGATATAGAAACCCCTGATATTTACGTGAAGAAAATCATGTTTGGATGTGAATATTATGCTAAAGTTCAAGGGCAACCTATCTTAATGAGAAAGGATATCATAGCAGCCACTATCATTAATTGCTTACCTAACAAATTTCCATATCTAGAACTCAAGGAAAAGTTTAAAGACATGCATTCTGATAATGGAACTCCAAACTTGACTAAGTATGGGACTTGGGATGGTAGATGGAAATATGATTCAGAAATTCTGACCACCATTATTGAAGCGGCAGAAAGTGGGTTTAGAGACGGTAAAATCGTAGGGAGTCATGTTGGGGATTCAGTTACAGAAGAACCTATGGGAATAAGTGTAAATAATGACCTAGAGGAAAATGATGTAGCTGTGGAGAATGAGAATGTAGGTGTTGAGGCAGCGAATCCTAACCTAGTGGCCCATGAGCCAACCATCGAAATTTCTAGTGACTCAGATGCAGAGCTCGAAAGTGAACAGGAGATTGCAAGTGAGCCTAATCAAGATGAAGACATGGGAGAAGATGCGAACCCTGAGGAAAACCCCGATGAAGACCCTGAAGAAGAGTTCGATGATCTTGAGATCTAAATGTCACTCCGCAAGTTTCAGGAGCAATGGATAGGCAAGAGGCCACAAATATTTTGAAGTCATAAATAGTTAATTAGCTCTTTTATGTTTTAAAGAATAAGTAGCAAAGCTACAACAGTTTAAGGTTAAAGTTTATTGAAGTTTGAAATGTTCTTTATTATTTTGAAGGATGTAATAAATCTTTATGGAGTTAGCAATAAAAGTTAAAGTTTTCAAGGAATTGTTCTTTATTCTATTTTGAGGATTCCATAATACCCCAACCTTTAGGTAACACGTCATGGATTAATTTTCCATTGGTTGCATACTCAGTGTGAATTGTGGGTCAATTTAATTGCCACAATAATATTAAATGATTTGAGTACATAAAGGAAATGAGGACCAATCTAGACCCTCATGACCAATATGACTCAAAATGTTATGCCTTATGTGCAGTGTGTGAATGTCTTTCGTTAATTATTGAGGATGATTATTTTTCAATGATTATTGCATCTTGTAGACGATCGTTGCACCTTCATAAACGATTTTCGTGCCTTCATAAATAATGTGTATTAATGTGAACATTGTTGGTTGAGGCGAACTTTATGGTCAATTCAAGTATTAAATTGTATGGGATAACGTATAGGTGATGTTTCAAACCTAAAGTAGAGTATACTAATTGCAGGTCGCGTTCTAGAATGGCCAACAATAATGACTTAGTTGTTGCTATTCGCCTCTTGGCGGAAAAGCTGACCCTACCTTTTTAGAAAACCGGGTTGGTGAGTTTGAGAAATTGTTTGGGGATTTGAATTGTCTTGAGAATATGAGAGTGGGTCAAGTTGTCATGTATTTGAAAGATGAAGCCGATTTACAGTGGAGAGAAATAGAGTTAGGCTTAGCGCTGCTGAGAGATTCAATTAGGATTCAATTGTTACTGCCTTAAGGGAAAGGTTTACCCTACCTTTTATGAGAAAGCAGAAAGTTTAGGAATTCATAAACATTAGTATGGGGAGCATGACCATCGATGAATACTATTGCAGATTTATAGCATGACCACCTTAGGATTAGGTGGGGAAACCTCTACATCTTTGGATTTTGTGTATGGGGGAGCTGCTCATATTTATGGGTTGCAGTCTAGAATGGACAAGAAAAATATTGTTGTTGGGGAGAAAAGAAAAGAGTTTAATGCTGGGGAAAACCAAGGAAATTTCAAGAGAAATATGAATGAAAATGGTAATGGGAGTGGTAACCAGGTGAAGTAGGGATTTAACCAGTCAGGAAATTAGGGTCGAAGCCTTTAGGGGCGTAGAACAACTAAGAGAACTTCCATAAGTCTGCTAATGAGAATAACAACCATAATAAGGCTCCGGATAAACTATTCGTTATGAGTAGAAGTGAAGCTGAACGTTTTGCAGATGTAGTTTATGGTACTTTTCTATAAACTCCGTGCCAGTTAAAACATTGTTTGATTCAGGGGCAACTTGCTCTTTTATTTCGTCCTCTATTGTTAAAAGTTGAAGTTAGTAGATTTTGAGGCGATTGATTTACCTGTTAGTCTACCTACTGGTGTAACCATAAAGTGTACCAAGTTGTTTAAGAACTTGCCTTTGAAGACAAAAGATTGTGTTTTCCTTCTGATTTAATAAAGTTTAGTCTGAGGGACCTAGATGTAATTTCGGGGATGGACTAGCTAAGTGTGTACAAGGCTAAGGTAGATTGTGAAGTTCAGAAAGTAAGTTTAAGGAACCTTATTGGAAAATTGACCTCATATAGATGTTTTGAAAAGTCCAAGAACCTTTACTTATTTCCGTAATGCAAGTGAGGAAATTGATGAATAGGGAGTACGAACTATTTTCTGTAGTGTGTCAGAGGTGATTAAAGAAGTTAGTGACAATCGAGGATGTTGCCATTGTGAGTGGATTCATTGATGTGTTTCCGAGTGAAATTACAAGTATGTTACCTGTTAGAGCTTTTGAGTTCACTATAGACTTAGATCCTGAAACGACACCTATATCCAAGGCACCTTATAGCATGACACCTCCTGAAATGAGCGAATTAAGACACAATTGCAAGAGTTGTTTGTTAAGGAGAAAGATAAGAGTATGGAATCATGCATCGATTTTAGGGAGCTAAACACCATCAAGAACGAGTATCCTTTGCCTAGGATAGATGACATATTTGATCAATTGAATTGGGCGAGTGTGTTCTCAAAGTCTGATTTGTGTTGAAGTACCACCAATTGAGGATAGATGATAAGGGCCTAGACCTCATTAGGACTCGTTATTGTCATTATGGGTTTAGAGTAATGTCTTTTGGGTTAACCAATGCACCTGCCATAAATATGGAATTGATGAATGAGATTTCCCACGAATTCCGAATTAAGTTCGTTATTATATTACTGATGGTATCCTGATTTATTCAAAGAATGCAAAAAGAGCATAATGAAATCTTGAGGATTACTTTGGAGACGCTTAGAAAGAATCTAGTTTTTTTTCTTAAATGAAGTATACAAATCTTGAAGTCATGTGTGTATAAGTGACACCAGTGGAAAAGTGAAGGACTATATTGATCGAAAACTACGTTACGTAAGGGAGTAACATTAAGAGGTGATTCGAGTGGTCCAGGATCGTTAGAAATTTGTTGTCTTGAAAAGAGGGGAATATATGAATTGGTGAAATACTAGGATTGAAGCCCAAGAGTTATACATCCATGAAAGGCGTAATGAGGTTCAGTAAAAAAAAGGAAAGTGGAGCAGAAGGAGTGTCTGTAGATCCTGCTAAGGTTCAAGCTGTGAGTGAGTGACCTACTCCAAAGAACGTGTCTAATGTTTGAAGTTTCCTAGGCCTATTTGACTATTATAGGAGGTTTCCGAGAGACTTTTCGAAGATAGCAAGACCAATGACCAATCTGATGAAAAAGGAATCAAAGTTTGAGTGAAGGGAGAAATTTGTGAAAGCTTTCCAGATTGTAAAAGAGCATTTGACCCCCGCACTCGTTGTCACGTCAGTTGAAACCTTACGAGGCTAATTAACCTACTCATGACCTAAAGCTAGCTGTTATTGTGTTATATGCGAATATTCGGAGACATTACCTTTATAGGGCAACATGTAAGATCCTTACCGAGCACAAAAGTCTGAAATTTTGGCAATAAGGTCCAGTTGAAGCTTGGGGACAACATTGAAAATGATACTGCTTTCCACCCTGTAACCGATGGTCAGCTTGAGAGCACTAACCAAACCATGGGAGATATGTTGAGAGCGTGTACTATTGACTTTAAAGAGAAGTTGGGAGATCATTTAGATTTGATTGAATTGTCGTGCATCGATAGTTACCATGCGAGCATTACGATGTCACATGTTGAGGCATTGTGTGGGAAAAGTGTAGAAGTCCATTGCTGGAATGATTTGAGTGAAAATATTGTATTGGGGACATAATTCAATGAAGTGGAAGTATCCAAAGTTATTCCCTGAGATGAGTTACGAGGGCGTAACTCGTTTTCTTTAAGGGGGTAGAATGCGATAGAAATTCGCGCTTTTACCTACTTTTATAGCAATTTTATGCATTTTATGCTAATTATTAGCAACTTATACATGTTGGTGCAAAGTAAATAAATTCTCCGCATAAGAAAAAGGTGTTCATGAGTAACACAAGCATCTTTGAGTTGGCAAAAGAGTGCACAAGAGTGGCACAAAGTACTTCTACAGTAAGAATAAGTTGAAAACTTTTGAAAAATGTGTGAATTTTCGTGTCAAGTTTCGGGACGAAACTTCTTTTAAGAGGGGTAGATTGTAATCCCCCGTAATTTTATACATTTTATTAATATATTTTAACGTATAAGTAATTATATTAAAATAGAATTTACGAATTTTGAAATAAATATTTAAGTAACGAATATTTATTTTTATACGTTTTAAATATTTCAACGATTTATGAAATTAAAATAATTTTAGAACTTTTTGTTGAAAAGAAATCGAATTACGAAAACCGTTTGAATTTGGAAAACAATCCTAATTGGTTTTGGGATTCAAATACTTAAACTCAATCCTAGTTCTAGCCCAAATTGATAAAGCCCAAATAACAAAAACTCAAATTCTTTACTCCCTCCTCTTTCTATTTCACGTGAAAAGCAAAAAAAAAACCCCAAAACCCCTTCCCTTCTCTTTCACTTTCACGTGGATTTCAAACCCTCAAGAACTCCCTCCCTCTCGCTGCCGTCCACCTCCTGCTCTCCTCACCGTCGACCTTGCGGTTGCCCAGCCGCCGCCGGTAACTCCTCCTTCCTTTTTCCTTTTTGCTTCTTCTCCACTCGTTCGTTTCTTGCTCTCCTCCTCAGCCGATTTTTGTTTCGCACCGCATCACCACCGCGCCGAGCATTCGTAGCCTGGCTGTAACCGCCGCCCTGCGCCCTCGCCGTCCACCTTGCGCGGTAGTTCTCCCCTCCCTTTCTCTTTTCTATTTCATTCTTTTGTTGTGGTTGTGTATTCAACTGATTGTGGCTGACCACCACTCATTCGCGCAGCCACCGCAGGTAGCACCACCGTGTGCCGCCGTCGCTCAGCCCTGCCGCAAGCCACCTCTGTCCGCCGGCCAACTCTCTCTCCTCCTCCTTGAATTGGTTACTTTCTTAAACCCTAAGTAACTAATTATTTTAAATTAAAGTTTGTTAATTTAGATTATGTTCTTAAATTAAATTTATAATTTTTATGGTAAATGTGATTTTCAGATTTGATGTTGAGATTAAAAACGAATTAATTTTCAGTTTTGATTAATTAAAATTAAGATTAGGGCTTAATCATAATTTATTAACTTGAATTATGTTTTCTTGAATTAAAGTTATGGGTTTTGTGATTTAAATTATAAATTTGAGATTATATGGATTTTATAATAAAGTTATTAATTTTCAGATTATCAAGTTACATTGAAATATTGGTTTTTGATTGTTTAAAGCATGAAATTCAAGGTTTTTATAATTATTAATCATGATAGGTTGAGTATGGATTATTGAATTGATTGTTTTGAGATACTAGGAACGTAGGTTGACCTTGGTGAAGCTTTTAAATGAATTTATATTGCTGAAAATTTAAAGTACGATGTTTGCAAAAGTTTTCAACGAATTTCAATCACTAGTTCAATAATTATGATGCTAGGAAAGCAAATGTTTAAGTTTTGATATTGGGGAAAGCTCTAAATATGTTTAGGATACGTTTAGAATGCTTATTATGGTTGCCAATGACTAGAAGTTGATTGGGATTACTTGTTGGTTGTTTTAGGCGGAGAATTCTCTTTAGGCGACTTTTGAAAGTGTTAAAGTGGCCTATCAGTTTGTTTACACAAGGTACGTACATACCTGTGTGCTTGGAATGTGTGCTAATTGTTGAAGCCATGTTGAATTGTTGATGAACTTGGTTATGTTAATGTTATTGATGAACTTAGTCAGGTTGAAATTGCATGTTTGATACTGTTGGATGAACATATTAAACCTTTATTGCATTTTGAGGATTATAACATGTTAGTATGGAAGATTGATGCAAACATGTTTGATTGGGAACACTAGATTATTTAGTATATAATTCAGATCAGTTAATTGTTGTTCCCTTTTAGCTTTTCACTACTTTATGAGGGCGGAGGACCTTATTTAGTAAGTTGAAACCCTATACCCATATTCAGGGGTTGATCAGTATTAAAGAAAAGATTGGAGTTAATTGGAATGAGTCTTGTTTGATGCCTTGTGATCACTTACTCAATTCCAAGATAAAAACAGTTATAAATAAATGTGAGTTGCATGCCTTATGTGATTGTTGAGTCATAACAGGGTGTCAATTTGTAAATCATGTAAAGTGAAACTGAGTAGCAATAGCTTTAGACTGTGCACGTCTAAAGTGACGGACAAACAGGAGTTGGGGTTCATGGTGGTAGCCCATGGCCTTTCATTCGGACCGGATTGATCACCGCGTCCTATTTTCAGTCAAACGTTCCTCGATATCGCAGGTCACTGAGGTTACGGAGTCGCGCCCGTACCTCGTCTAGCTAGAAAACTCGGTCCATTGCCTATTTCAATTAAAATAATATTATTGTTATAAAAGTCTAGTCCAGTCTAGCCTAGTCTAGTTAAGTATGGTCGTCAGATTATCATGCTTTGTCTGCCCTTATTTATGTTCATTAGTGTCATGTTAGGATTGATCGTTTAATAGTATCATGTTAGGATTATTATTGTTTTAGTATGTAGTACTCAGCTTTGCTGATTACGTGCTTTGTTTGTGTGTGTTGATCATGGCTATGCCTTATTGATCCTGTGATGACCCATCTTTGGTGAGCAGTCTCTAAGGATCAATAAGCGTTGCCCATCTACAGGTTTGAAGATGATGCATCATTGGGATCGGGATTAGAGAGCTTGTAGTTATATTTGTTTAATTAAGTGATTTAATTTGTTATTTTGGACTTGAAATTTGTCGTACTATTCGTGATTCCTTATTTTCGTTAATTGGTTTTTGAACTTAATATGTAATCGATTATTTATAAACCTAAAAGTTAGTTTCATGTTTTCCGCTGCAAAATTCTGCTTAAGCCGTTACGTTTTCACACGGGCGATAATACTTCGATAATTCTCTATAGTTATATTTATAAAAGGGTTATTTTAGAAAACGGGAATTGTTGAGGTGTTACAGGTATCCTCTGTCGGAATATAATCTTTAATCTTTAAACGGTTTACCAATTTAATCTTTAATGAATGTTGAAATTTCAAATTAGGATTCATGTATTTGTTAGTTGTTAGTTGTTAGTTGTTAGTTGTTAATATTGAGATTTGAGCTTTGGATCAAGGTTTACATTCTTCCTCTTTATTTTATTCTTTGTACTGCTTTAGTTTGTAGGTTCGTGATGATTTCAGGAAGGTAGCCATGCCTTTTTTTGAAGTTGTAATCAGTAATTCAGTGAACATCAAATTTTTTGTTACCATTTTCAACTGTTTTAGCAGATTCGCCCTTTTTTTCTTCAATTTTTTTATTTGATGAGGTTTTTTATTAGAGTGTTTAATCTGTATTATGGATTAATTTGGTGGATATGCTGCTAATATGAACAATTTTATTGAATTTTTTAATTTTATTTTTTAATTTGAAATTCTTGCCTTGGATACGGGGAACGGAAAAGTTTGGGAACTTTAGTATTTTAGGTTATGTTGTTCTATTTATAGGAATTCATAAGTTCGCTTGAATTTGAAATGGGGGCATCAAAAGCTCTTAATGAGTAATCTATATAGAGTTGACTTAAATGGGTATCTCTTTGATACGCTTTACTAATTTTTAATTTTACAAATTGGTTTAATTATTATGAATTTAATCTTGGACTTGGAACTGTTGATGTAGTTTTCGAATGATGTAATAAATTAATATATTACTAGATTTTAAAAGCTGATGAAGAGATTTTCACCTTTTTCCAGATTTTGGTAGAGGTTACCAAGGCGTTCTATGGCTCTTTGGATCATACTGGGTACCTGCCACAACATGAGATACATGTAATTAGGGTAGCTAATAGAAACGAAACCAGGGTGTGCTGTGAAGTTTTGGTGGAGATCCACAACTTAAAGTCAATAATACAGTGGGTTTCTGCATCTCAGATTCTGGGGTGAGCTTTACACAGCACTATATGTCTTTATATGGACTTGAATATGTGTAAATTGCCTAAAGTAGTCATGGTTACAGGCTTACAGTTTTGAGGGTTTCTTGAATAAAAGGTTCGAGGTTCTTACATATGCATAATACTTTGAATGTAGTCAGAGGGAGGTTTGGCTTTGATGCAGCAATTGGAAATTTGGAATTGTATGTGGAGCAAGTTCAGGATCCCTGGGCTACAAAGAGATTCTCTTCAGAGTATGAGTAACTTCTCAACATACTTTTAACTTCTCTTTTTTTTGGTAATTTGTGTAATTGTGGAAGGGAAAAACTTTGATTTGAATGCGTAATGAATTTCGTAGGAATTATTATGATGGGATATTAATATTCTTGGCAATTGAAACCTTTGGGTGGAGTATATTTGTCTGCAGATCGGCTATGTTCTTGAACTCCCTAGCAAACACACACAAAAAATTTCCTGCAATTAATATTCATGTTTCCTTTAGTTAATAATTTTCAATATTTCTGTGTGGGAAAATGGTCGCTTGCTTCTGTTATGCGTTAATCGATGTTTATTCTGTATACCTGCTAAAGTTGCTTTTAACTATGGGGTTCAGGATTGGGTACAGAAAGGAGCATACGAGGTACTACTATTGTAGGATATTTCAGAGGTTTTGTCTCCGACAATTTCATATTATGGTGCATTGAATTATCTTTGCTTTAGGTTATTGAACGAGAAGATTCCTTGTTTTCTGAGGTGCAAAATGCCATCTGGAAAATTGCAGAAAAGAAGTATGTGGATTGGGTCCTGGCAATATCTTCTGAATCAAGTCTTGCAGAACTTGAAGGACTTCTACAGAATGAGAAGACAGAGTTTGAGGTATTTATCCAGCATCATCCGAGTTTTCTCTTTATGTGGTATTTTGCAGAATCCTCTAAAAGTCATTAAAATCATATGTCAGACTATTAACTGTCGTATGCGTTTGTTGCATCTTAGTATCTTACAGTTAATTGTAACTAAGGAAACAAGGAATATTTAATTTCAGTAACAATCGTCAATTTTGTCATATATTGGAAACTCTTATCGTCTATCATGCAATGTGCATTTACCTTGGGTTGGGGGGGGGGGAATTCTTCTATGTGGATTTCTTTCTTGTGTTTTTCTTGTGGTTAATTTATCCACAAGAGAATTCAAGGGTTTGCATGTCAATTACAGCAAAATTCCAATGTGTAACTTGTCAAATATGGTTTTTTTTTTCTTTTTTTTATGTGTGTTAGCTTTTAGTGAGACGATTAGTTATTTCGCAGGAAGTGCGTCAAAGATTATCGAACAAGGAGGTGATTAAGGTTCATCCATCTCAAGATATTCTGGAGATTAATCGATTGAGGAAGCAACTACTCTTCCAGTCATTCTTGTGGGACCACCGTCTTGTTAATGCTACCAAGGAAGGCAATCAAGATGCAGAAAAAGTTGTTCCTTGTGAATACATCTGCCTCAAATGAGTTACTCCTCGAGAATTACTTGGGTAATATTGGACAACAGCTTATTATTGCTTAAGATGATTAATGCAGCTTCATTTTTTAGGAATAGCCAATTCAGAGCGTGAGGTTTGGATGGGAGGATCTCCGTGTATACCTCGACAACATCTTAGAGATACTATTCCCAGAGTTGGAAACTTGTCATTTGTGTAATCAAAATAAGGTTGTATTAATAAATGTTCAGAAGTATTTTGATTGTATCAGCAGTTTTGGCTGGTCGACATTGAGACTACAGTTTACATCTTTTCTTACTAATGTTAATTATACTTTCAATATTGGTCTTCACCAACGGAAGAACAAAAGAATGTATCACTGTGTTTATGTTTGTTTCATCCATCTATACATTTATGTTGCAGCAGTTTCATAATTATCTCTTGTGGGACTTGATTTTTTATTCACCTTCAAGCTTATACGCCAAAGCAAATGGTTGCATATGAAATCAAAATACTTCAACTTACGCAAAAGTTAGGCGAACGTTCTGGAGAACGGACGAGTTCTACATAACTTCATCAATCGAAAATACACGAGGATCAAGAAGTTAACAGCAAAAGAGCCACACTTTTATTAGTGTAAATTGAAACATTTTGACATCTAATGAGCTTCTTGACGACCAAAGTAAGCCAAAGAATTGACAAATCAGAAAGCAACCAACTAAATGAGCTCAGAGAAGCTCAAAAGCATTTACACAAGTAAATCAAAACCCAAATTAACCTACACACAATAATCTAAGTGCAACTAAGGAGATGATATACCAATGCAACAAGATGAATACCACAGCCTAAACCCAATACACATGTAAGATGTTAAGCTTCATTTGTCATCCTCAAGCTTGTTGATCAAAGTAAGCTGACTTTGCTCACTTTCTCTTTTTTCCCCAGTTATACAAGAGGCTAATAGCTTAGAAATTCAACTTCTCAATTGTTAAGTATGAGCAATTGCTCAATTATTTTCATATACTCATTAGGCTCGGGATTTGCCTTGCGTTTTGGTAATTATTTTTATATACCTTGGGGGACCGTGCGCGTTAGCGCACGGGCCAACAACTGGTACCTTTAAAAAGCAAGGAATGAGATTTACTATTCATCTAATAGTTAAATTACAGATTTATCCTTATTTTTCTTCACATTTTTGTTTTGTCGTTATTCTTATGGACAGGGTTACTACCATTTTGCCCTCTTCTTTCCATCTTCACCTGATGCCATATGGTCGCAATTCTTTTTCTCTGAGCTCCCCTTCCCCTTCCATCTGCGATCGTCGGGGTTTCCCTCTCCTTCTCCAGCTCACAACTAGCGCTCATCAGGTTGACTAAGTCTCTCTACTCAATATCGATCAATTCGTCCTCCTTCTCCTCGGTATGACCTTTTCTATGTTTTATTTTTTTAATTAGGGTTTTTTTAAAATTAGGGTTCTTTTCCTCGCTTTAATGGGTAATTTGTTGGATTAGGATTGATTGCAATTGTATTGGCTAATTAATCTGGTGTTTTTATTGTATAAATTTGTTGATGAGGTCTCTCTACTCACTATTAATTCGTCCTCATATCCTCGGATGCTACTGTTTTCGCTACCAATTAGGGTTTTTTTTTAAATTAGGTTTTTGTTCTCCTCGCTTAATTGTTTAATTATTTTCGATTAGGGTTGATTGCAATTGTATTGGCTAATTAATTTGGTGTTTTTCTTTTATAAATTTGTTCATTTTTTCTTAAACGTGAGTCTATCGTTTTCTTTCATTTATACCTTTCATTGCTGATTTATGTATTATTGCGATTTTTCGACGGTGAATTCTTGCTAATTTTGTATTCTTGATGATTTTTATATTATTGTGTTTTCTATTATTCGCTTTTTCTTTTCATACTCTTCGATTTCTTCTGCCTTTTTTTTATTGCGATTTTCCAGTGGTGAATTCTTCTGATTTTATGTTGAACTGGAGGTGCGCATAATTCAAGACTTAGTTATTGCTCCTTCAATGGGACCATCGAGCATGCCATTTTTCTAAAACAGAAGGCCTAACGGGAGGTGTTCAACTCAAGGTCATCCACATTTTGGTTATCACTTCTGAAGCTAACGAGGAGGGGTGTGAAAAGAGAAAACCAAGATCAATCCCTTGTCGGCAAACAACAGCTTTGCCTCGCTGGTAATATTCAATGCTCTTTGGAGGTAGAAATGCTATTTAATTAGTCATCTATTTTTAATTCCAACTCTATTATGATCTTTATTTTTCTATTTGGTTTATTGTTATGATTAAAAATATTGGTGAGATTGTGTGCAATTTGGATAATAGGAACTGAAGTGGATGAGATATTATAAAAATGACGGGTCTAAAGATGTACACTAAGTATTGATTTTCTTATTGTACACTAAATTACATAGCCGACTTCTAATGGTGTACTAAAGATTATGAATGTTCAAAGGATCACCATATTGTTAGGTTATGACAAATACAAAACATATATTTCATGCGGAAAAACCATAAAGCCAGGAATCCAAATTAATTGCCACATAGTCAATTAGCATAATCTAGGATACATACATGTGACGCGTGCCTTCCCTAGCTGCTCCCGAACCGAACAAGAACAAGTTTAGGACTCCAAGTGTCGTCCCTCCGTAGATAGTCCACAGCACGTTCGGATCGGCCTTAGATTCAATTAACTAGAATAGTCTAAGGTTTTAATGTTATTCGTACTTAATTATTTGGCAATTTATTAAGCTTAGTTTAATCTTAAAACTATATAAATACTTGAGAATATTATGTATAAATTGTGATTATTCATCACCTATTTATAGGGTGGGATTATCGGACTTAGAAATCCACTAGGATTCAATTTATCTAATTCAATTAGAATTAGACTTAAATTAAACCTTTGTTTTTAGTGTTTAGTTAAACGACTAACTCTAGTGAATTTAGGAAAATAATCTTACCGGACAAATCCTAAGTGCCTAAGGATTCGAAGCATGCACGAACAGCCCACAAGGGGGGTTGTCCGCGCGCTCGGCCCAGCAGCGCTGGCACGTGGCCCAAGTGTGGGCGCTGCCAGCCTGCTGCCTCGCCTTGGCTGGGCCTGGCCTTGCCTTGCGCTTGGCTGGGCCTGCCTTGGTGGGGCGCGGGCTTGCTGCTTCATTTGCTCGCTTTGCGCGGTCTTTGCTAGGCGCGAGCCTAGCTTCGTGTTGGGCCTTGCGTCTAGCAAGCTCGTCCGATATTTATTTCGTACGTCGCGCTTCCGATTCATATTTCGATTCCGGAATTCATTTCCGATTCGAACAATATTTAATATTTCCGATTCCGGAATTAATTTCCGTTTCGAACAAATATTTAATATTTCCAATTTCGATAATATTTCCGATTCCGGCAATATTTCCGATTCCGTCAATCTTTCCATTTCCGATAATATTTTCCGATACGTACCATGTTTCCGTTTCCGGCAACATCTATGACTTGGATAATATTTATTTTTCCGATACGATCCATATTTCCGTTTCCGACAATATCATCGTTTCCGGAGTATTCATAATTTGCCTTTTGACGATTTCAGCTCCCAGTGGATCCGAGATCCGTCGATTCCGAATATCCATAAATGGAGTATTTAATTCACTTAAATACTTGATCCGTTCACGTACTATTTGTGTGACCCTACGGGTACAGTCAAGAGTAAGCTGTGGATTTAATATTATTAATTCCACTTGAACTGAAGCGACCTCTAGTTAGGCATACAGTTCACTTGATCTCACTGAATTATTAACTTGCATAATTAATTAATACTGAACCACATTTATTAGACTTAGCATTTTAATGCATACTTGGACCAAGGGAATTATTTCCTTCACATATATCATGTGCTAACCTTCAAGCAAGTTGAGAACTTGGTAAAGGGTTCAATATATATGAAGCATGTTGTTGCTTCTACTATTTGTTGGCTCAATGAGATTTTCTGCTTCTTCTCTTAGCCAATCGATTAAAAGACAAATTCATGTTATTTTGCTTATGTAACACCCTAATAATTCTTTGCTTTTTATAAAACATTTTCCAACTTAAAATAAAGGAATTACAAAGATATTACGGCCACCGTGATAACGGCTAAGGCTATTTACCATGATAACGGCTAAGGCTATTTACCAGAATTATGCAGCGGAATTTAACTACCTTTCAAAACGTATTAAATAGTTAATGGTCAATTGACAACTTGGAACCACTAAGGCCCAAAACCAAAGTATTAAATAGTTTAAAATCCTTTAACTATAGTCTTAATAAATTAAGTAGTAGTAATGACTCGAAATAAAAGTAGAGTTTATAAAATACGGAAGAGAAATAAACTCTCAAACACGATTCCCATGATAACTTCTCCCGCAAGTTATCTCTACAAACCTGCTTTATTAAAATCTACTCCTCAACAACGCAAATGCAATGATGGATCATCATAGGGTCATTAAGGCGAAGGCCATGACTAAAAGACATGAAGCACAAAGTCAGCAAAAGCTGAGTACGAACAAGCTAGAATAACATTCTATCCTAACATGCTTAACTCAACGAATTAATAATCCACATGCAAAAGCTAATTAATAAACAAATAACATAGAGACAAGACTCGACACTTGACACGACTCTTGACTCACAGTTTAATAAAGAAGTAGCTTCGAACGGGTAAATTAAAGTATCCTCAAAAGGAAAGAAAAGGGTGATGGGAGTAAACCATACACCAAATAAGTCGGACTCCTACCGACAGTCGGGCCATACCGACGGAATTCCAATGCATAACAGCATAACAAGAAAGAATGAAACAACGTCTTGTATCATTCAAGGAGTACAAATTTTCCGGCAAGACTCCCTCCATTGTTCATACTCGAGGTATGTATGTTCCAAGAGTTTTGAAGCTCATTCGGGTTACACTTTACGTTAATAAGTATATATGTTATGTTCAAGGCAACTCAAGACTCTACACAAGATATAACATGCAAACAATTAAACAATTCAACAATGACGTTTCATTTTAATCCTTTAGGACTTGTGATCAAACATAGGACTCAATTGAAATTACTCCCATTGTTCCTTCTCAAAAACACTGTTTGAGATAACCCAACATTGCCTATTAACAAGCGGGGTGTTCCCTTAGCATGAATAGTCCTTAGTTCAATTCATATAGACTCTCAAAACATATTCTACACTTGCGGTAGAATAAACAATGCACCGCGGAAATATTCAATAGGCTCACTATATGCTAGACATCCGGTACTATAACATCATCATAATAACTTGCATGCGCAACACTCATACATGCATACCAATTTGAACAACATTCTTGACATAATACAACGATTAAAAAGTCCATAACATGATAGTTCAACAGAATCTATAAGGCATTAATCAATTCATAACATGCTCGTTCACATAGATTCAATAACAATTCTCACATGCTTGTCTACACATCAAACATGAATTCCAAACACATAAATTCACATGATTCGCATTCGATACACTTCATAAAGTCCTCAAGGGATGGGTGGTCACCCTAGTCTTGTACGTACCTGGAATACCTAAGTACGGGGGCCACTGTGCGAATCACGACTCACTAGAAATCAACTCCTATAAACACAAAGGAGAAACTTAATTATTAATCATGTTTACTAAATTTCCAGAAACTATTTAAGAAACTAAAACCCTTGGTTTAATTAGAAATTAATCGTTATTCTTCAATTTAATAGTCTCAAATAGTCAACTCAAGTCCTAGCATAAAACATTGACTTTTAGCTTTAAAAATCATTAAAATCAACCATTTAAAGCTTAATAACAAATCTGAAAATTTAAGTTGATTCCCATAATTTAAATTGTCATTAAATTATGTGAATCAATCTCTTGAACAATCGGAATTAAAACCCTACCAGTGGATCATTAATAAAATCATGTTCTGACCTTAAAAATTGACACTTTAATTAATCTTTAAATCTGAAAATTATAATTCTTTTGAATCAAAACCAATCTCATCAATTCGAATACTAAATATTAAAACACGGCGTTCATAACCGTTCCAATCAATTTAAATAATCCAAATAATTAAATAATCACAATTAAATAATTAAAACAATTTAAAACTGAAAAATTGAAAAGCTTGAAAGTATACAATTTGATTATCAACAATATACAACACACATACACACACACACAACAATTGATGTATTGTGTGTGTAAGCAACGACGGAGGAAACAACACACGAGCACGGCATCCGCACGAGCAGCGCGCAACACAGCAGCAGCACAACGCTGCGTGTGTGCGAGTGGGCGAGGGCGCTGGGTGAGAGGGAGAGGGGCACGCGAGGTGCGCGGCACAGCAGCATCAGTGAGCAGCGACGAATGCTCGACTGCGGGCTGCGAGGGCGAGGGAGAGATGCAACGAGGGTGTGTGGGGGTGCGCGTGAGGCGCGGCTGGCACACGGGGAGGCACACGAGCAAGAGCTCGTGCCTTGGGGCTGAAGCAAAGGGCGGACAAAAGAGGAGAGAGAGAAGAGAGAAAAAATTCAGAAATTAAGGTTGGGGATCTCATGAAGGGGAGGGGTATTTATAGGTTCTAATCCCTTCATGGGCTAGGTTTTGGGGTTTAAGGTTGGGCTTGCTTACGGGCTTGGTTAATATTAATTCCTTGCAAGCCTTGTTGGGTTTGATCATGGAATTTAACTGGGCATTGATTAAATTAAATTCGTTTTCAAAATACGATACAATAAATCCCGATTAAATAAATTCGTTGAATTTATTTAATAAAAATACGGTTTTCGTAAATAACTAATAATTAAATTAAATTAAATTAAAACACATTTAATTCTTATTAAATGAAATTAAATTCATAAAAATTCCTATACATATATAATAAACTATATTTATAAATTCCGAAAAATACGAGGTATTACAGTCTACCCTCCTTAAAAGAAGTTTTGTCCCGAAACTTGGGCACGGAAATCACAATTTAAAATCTAGACTTGAGACTTTAGTGCGTTTTCTTCGTAGAAAGTTTTAGTTGCTGTACTTTTTAAGTAATTCAACATGACAATAAATAGTGAAACTTCACTGAAAACAATAAATTAGGCATACCTGTGAAGGGGTCGAAAAAGCACGAGGCTAATGCGTGACCTCGTCCCTCGTGGGTGTGACGATTCTTTTTATTCAATCAAGTGTAATTGGATTTCCTGTGAGTTTACACCCAATTGACTAGTAATATAGGAGTCGCCATTCAGTTTTTAACAACAATGAGAAAAACTGACAAAACCCGGTTATCGTGACATAAAGGGGGTGCAATAATGTTTGACTACGACGGCCGTAGGTTCCCTTGTGATCCCTGGTGTGGGGATCTCTCAACATACACCCGCAAGGTAGAGATTGAGGGTTCGGGGGACTGTAACTACCGAGAGGAGTACTCGCTCGTCGATAACTCCAGAGGCAGGATATCCTTACTAGCTCAGCATAAATAATTGAAGGGACATGCGTTAACTATTAAACTAATCTGAGTTGATTTTAGCAATATGCAACATATAATACTAGATCGATCGCGATTATCTGATTTAAATAGCATTAAGGGACCTAGCATGATAATCCGATTTCCCAAAAATATTATATTTGTTAGGCGTGATAGAACAATCAGATTTATTTAGTTTAACAGTTGATAAAAAGGGCGAGGAAAGCAATTAAATCATAGAAAAGGGACACATTACGACGCACCCTTAAGAGGTGCGTCACAGTTCTCAGAAAACTAACCACTTTGACTTTGTTATTTCTCCTTTTTCTTTAACGAATCTCAAATTATGGGACAGGATACGTTCTGTTCGATTTATGGATCGATTGCGACAGAACGCGTAAACAATTTCGCAGCGTGAGGCTTAGGCTAGGGGTTGGAGTCAATACTCAGAATATGAATTGTGTGTTGTGTGCGTTTTCACGTCGAACTTAGGGCTCTATTTATAGAAAAGAGTTCGTGGAAAGATAGAATTGTAGAACTCTAATCCTCGAGGAATTAGGAAAAAACACATCCCAGGTATTTTCAGCGCCCAGGCCTGGGCGTCAAAGATTTCGGCGCCCAGCTCTGGGCGTTAAAAATAGGATCCAGGCAATTTCACCGCCCAGGGCTGGGCGTTGAAATTGCTGTTTGGGCCGTTTCTTTGTCAGATTCGGACTCTTAGAATCCGGAGTGTATGAGACTTAATCGAGTCTTTTAGTGCGTATTAATTTTATGATGGAATGCATCTGGGCCCGTTACGAACTCTAGGCTTGTTAGGATTTTAACTAATACGTAACTCTTACTTTCGAATCATATTAGGAATAGGATTCTCTCGCAATTTCTATCTCATTCAGGATTTATGTTGGAGTGCAACACCTAATTCTGATAGGTTTATATCTTTTATGACTTGCTACTTTTAACAATTACCCATTACGGCAGTTACTATTTTTAGCAGGTTTCTATAAATAGCAGGTTTTGGGTGAAATGAAAAGGGGAATTGAGATTCGTTATTTTATAGGAGATGCGTTGTCAAGTGGAGATTTATGTTCTCATCATCGAACCTTCCCTTTCGGGAATGGGGACAAAAGTAGGTGTCTACAGTTAGCCCCCACTTTGACTGAGTCTTGGAGTAAGACGATGGTCAAAGTATTAGACGGAGTGCGTCGCACAAGCCATGGTGACTTGTTTTGGCGAGGGTCTCACGAGCCCCCGAGTGATAACATTTGACTTAAGGGTCATCACTTGAAGTGTCGACATACCCCTCACGTGTCATTTGGATTTGTCAACGGATAGTATAGAAACTTCCTCACTTTGTCATTTGAAGTATCTAAAGAAGTGTAGAAACTCCCTCACTTTGTCATTGGGAGTAGCTACAGATGTTTTCGAAATCAAAGCTATAAAGTGTAATTGGGCCTGGCCAAGCCCAACCACGAGGTAAAAATATTTTTAAAGATTCTCATTTTCAGGGCTAGCTAAACGAGAAAACCCCCTTGTTTTTATGGGACGTAAAACGAAGGAAAATCCAGCACATCGTTCTTTTTTGGAAAAACGGAAAACCAATCCTTGTAATTTTTGGAAAAGGGAAAACCAGAAAAAGTTATTGCTGCAACGACTAAGGACCTACGCGACTTGTGACGTAGACCCCGCCGGCTAAAGATGGCAAGCCTGTCCGCTAAGGGTGGACGCCCCGTCCGAAAAAGTGGACGAATCTTGTTTTTGAATATTTGAAAATAAGGACCTAAGCGGCTTGTGACGTAGACCCCGCCGGCTAAAGATGGCGAACCTGTCCGCTAAGGGTGGACACCCCGTCTGATAGAAGTGGACGAATCTATTTTGAAATTTGTTTTGTGTTTATTTTTTGAAAATAAGGACCTACGTGGTTTGCGCCGTAGACCCCGCCGACTGAAGATGGCGAGCCTGTTTCATTTTGAATTTTGAAAACTTCATTTTTTGGAAAACTGAGGACCTGCGCGGCTAGTGACGCAGACCCCGCCCGCTGAAGGTGGGCGAGCCTTGTCCGCTAAGGGTGGACATCCCTGAATTCGTTTTTTCCTTGATTTGGAACTTGCGTGGTTCGCGGCGCGATCTTGCCTGATTGAGGTGGGCAAGTCTCTATTTTTTGTTCATTGTGATTTCTTTTCTTGAGAATTTCTTTTGTTCATTCTTGCAAGAGCGATTTCTTTCGAGGGATGCTCGAATTTAGTTGTAACCTGAACGTGGGCTGACAACGTGTTCAGACGGACCTTTGTCTTGCGACCGTCTGCTTTCGTGGTTTTGAGCTAGTCTTTACGGCTCGATTTTTGCCACTACTTGGTCTTTGATCAGAGGACCATGTACAAATGTCAATGACGACCCTTTTCTAAGGTCGTAAACCGGTTCTTTTTCTTTTGAGATTATCCAAACACGGGACTTTGTACAGCGTAGTCTGGGAATTAACTTTGCATACCTTTTTTTGAGATATATTTTTTTCTTTCGAGCCACCAAGTACTCGTGCTTGGCGGTCAGTTCTTGTCAAAGAGGTTCTTTGGGGATACGCATTTTGTAATGTCCTTGATTGTGTTTGGGATCGTGCTCGTAAGTGCGAGCGATCTTTGTAGTGGTGTTCTACTCTTGACAAAGTCGTGAGGTGCAACTTTCAGTAAGGAAATTGGCAATTTTCGAGTCAAATGGATGCGGCAGGGCCCAATAGAAGTTAGGGCCTTTTTTGAGCCTGGGTTCATTTTCGGCGCCCAAGCCTGGGCGTTGAAATAATTCACGCCCAGGTGGGGCGTTGAAAATGTTGTTTGGGCTGGTCTTTTGATGACACAGTTGGCCTCTTGTTCATTCGTTTATTTCACTTGGAAGTTCTATGTATTCTCTTCTCTTTTGTTTTTTCTTTATTTTTAGAACGTGATGATTTTCTTTGAGAAGCCGTAGCCGATTGGTGGACTACGGTGCTTGTCGCTTTGGGGCGATTATTTTAAGGAACCGTTACTCTTAAGGCGTACAGTTATTGCAATAGTTGGGCGAGTCTAATTGGCCCGAGAAACATACCTTGAGGCGTAAGACTTTGACCGTTCTTATTGTTGTATATTTTTCCTTTTAAACGCGTTCGTGAATGTTCGATACTTAGAATGATGATATGTACGTGCGAACGAGCGTTCATAGAATGGTCGTTGTGTGCGGTTCCATTAATCAGTTTGCTTGAATCATTTTTTTTTGAGCAATGACTGATTTCGAATAGTTTGCTTAGAAGCTTAGTAGGGTTCATGCCTATTCACGAGGTGGGCTCAAACATCGCGCCCTTTCGATTGTTCTAACATTTGCTTCGAGATTTTTTATTTTTATTTTGCTATGGTTATTTCGTAGCTTGGAGCCCCCAAGTATGCATATTGGGATGCTTCCTTTTGGCGTACGATTTTTGTAGGTTCTTTCGAGAAAGATGCCCTGGGGTTCCGCTCGTGTAGGTGCGAGCTATCCCTTTCGTGGTAGGTAATATTTTGCTACCTTTAATCCTTAATGTAGAAGTCGTGTGGCTTGCATTTTGAATTTGGGCGATAAGTAATCTTTTCCTCTTTTACACATGCTCTTTGGTCGTGCTTGCATTAGTGCAATGTGCCTTACTTTTTTTTAGACTTGTACTGTGGGATGGGTGAACTTATGGTGCGACGTAGGCTTGTGTGGCCTAACGGCGTGTATTAGAACATTTCTACAGGTGTTGGGATATAACATTATTATTTTTTGCATTGGAGTACTTCATCACACCTCGTTCAGGTGTTCGAACAAGTGTAGCACCTTCTGTGTGGGTTTGCACGGCTTATTACTTCGTTCGATGCGAGGATTCATAGGTGTTTCTTTCTTATTTTTATATCTGGGCAATAAAGATTCAGCGCCCAGGCTGGGGCGTTAAAGATATCGGCGCCCATCTCTGGGCGTTGAAAATGATTTCTGGACAGTTCTTATCCTTGATTTTTTTCTTTCGCTTTTGCTTTGGAACGAGGTAGACTGTGTAACGGGCGCTTGTAGGGCGAGCGTTATGTGCAGTAGTTTGATCGGAGTTTTGGTGACTCGCGATTTTCAGTTACCCTTGGTAGTGGGGGGACTTTATATATTCTAAGTAGTGCTTTAGAATTTGAGAGGGGTTGTAGCCATTCTAAGGTTCGTTTTACGCGATTAAAGCTTAGGATTGTGCCCCTATGACATATGTATAGCATTAGCGTCGAGAATTTGCGATGAAATCGTCATTTCGAGCATTTTTAGAGTGTTTTTCTCAAGCCTCCAACTGTAGCTACGGGATGGGCTTGGTGCTATAATGCCTTGCATACGTTTTTGTGCATTCATGGTGACATGGATCATGAATAGTTTGAACCAGACTCGTTTAGTGCGAGGTACGTTCGAGTAGTGATCTGCTACTTCTCTTGTAAATGTCGTATTGTGCGACATTGCCATGGTCAAGGTAATCACATGTTGAAGTGTGCCTCGACCAAAAGCTAGGTGCCTTTCTTTACCCGTAATCATATTTAGAAATCTTTTTGACTCACTTGCAACATTAAGATAAATGCATACTTAGACTAAACCAACGACACTTTATTATGTTCGAAGAGGTCTTTGAAAATTATTTGAAAATTATTTAAAATCCGAGTCCTACTGTGTATAATCCGAGGTGTCCTAAGTAAGTTTGACTTATAGAAGGGTTCGTACAGGATTACATGAGTGAATCAAAATACTGTTACGATTTTTGGAATGCTGTCTAAGGATTTGCTGGGAGCCAGGGTGCAGGCGTCAAGATATACTTGTGCCCGTTTGGCATATGCTTTAGGCTTTTAGGGCCATCTTTTCCAGAATTGCGGGAATATAAACCGTTTTCAAATTGACTTAGATTTACTTGGTGTATGTCTGTACAAAAGGTCAAGGTATACTTAGCTCTTTCCCTATTTTTTTCATTTCAACTTTTAGCCCCCAGTTGCTATTATGTCTTCCCATTAATGATGCTTTTAGATTTCGATTTTAGATGCCCGTGTCATATGTCTGAGTAGGGTGAGCCTCGGTTAAGTGCCAAGTCCTATTGACAATGTCTTATTTTTTCCCAAGGGGATTAGCAAGCATTTGAATTACTATGAATGGGTGCCCTGAGTTCGAAGGAACGGTGGGGGTGATGCCGTAGAACAATCCTCTTTATTGCAAGCTTACTGCCTTTACTACTTGTTGGCGACTATGACTGTGTCTAGTGGTGAAAGAAGGTCTTTAAGCGAACGACCATGTCTAGTGGTGAAAGAAAGTCTTTAAGTGAGTTAGTTCGCTTTAGGGAGGGTCAAGTCGAGTACTTTAGAGGTCATGGACGCTTGTGCTAGCCCCCATTCAATTGAGGCAAAGTGATCTTTTGAGTCTTGGCTAAGTGCCTAGGAGTGTGAGTGCTCCTTCCGGCGAGGGTACGTGCCCTTATTATTTTTCGATGTGTGCTCATTAATTTTGGCATTTTGATGATTTGGATTCTTCCTTTGATTTAAATTTTTCTTTCGACTTGGATTGCAAGTAATTAAATTTCAATAAGGGACTCTATTTCTTATTCTTGTTATTCTATAGGCTTTAATATTTTTGCAAATTCGTTGGACCAAATCATGGATTGCCTACGTATCCGCCTTAAATAGATTTAATTTGGAATCAGGTCTTGCGTAGTTCTTAGCCAGAAAATGGTTTCTTAGAATGCCGAATTCGATAAGTATGTTCTGAGATGGAAACATATTATTTGAAACGGTAGAATAAGTGAGGTTTATTATTATTTTAATCTGCTGCTTTGCCGTAAGCCAAAATTTTGTTTTGTATATTTTTTGAGTACATGTATTTTTTGGTGGTACGTATGTCTGAATACGTGTTGTACCCCCCCAAGTGTTCGTTATTGTTCCGTGTATGTGCGGATAAAATGACGAGCACTTCTGGACAAATTTTAGCAAGCAGAGAGATTCAGCGCCCAGGCTGGGGCGCTAAAGATTTCGGCGCCCAGCTGTGGGCGCTGAAAATGACTTCTGGGCGGATCTTTTTTGGTGCGCTAGATGCTTCTTTTCCTTTTTAGACTAACTTTAGAGGCGCTTTGCAAAGTTTGCTTTTGTATTATTTACATTTTTTGTACTTTTCATTTGTCTTTTTTTTTTATATATATTCGTGACTCAAGACGGTTTGAAATATAGGCTGAATGAGATAGGATAATTTGTATAGGTATTGGTCAAGCATGAGGATTATATTTGCTAGGGCTCACAAGTTGCAGCCTCGAACTAGTGTCATGAGTTTACATCAACCAAGGCCAATGAGTAGCATGGGGACGGCTCAAGGGAATATCAACATGATGCATTCAAACAAGTTATATGGTCATTATGCTAACGGTGGTGTAATAATAGGTTTGGGCTTTGGAAATAACGGGTATGACGCACGTGTCAATGGCCGTGAGTGGTTTGCAGTTGACAACAAGTTCAAGAACAAGAGTCGAGGTAATGGTTTCTTGGGTTATGGCAATGAGAACATGGATGGGTTGAATGAGCTGAACAGGGGCCCCAGAGCGAAGGCGTCTAAGAATATAAGGACTGGAAAGGGTAGACATCGTAGAACTTTATGTAGCTTTTGTGGCATGATTTGGATTGGTTGACTCAGTTCTTTTCCTTCGTTTACTCGGGTAAATGTTGCATTTTGGGAGGTACGGGATAAGTATTCCATGGCTCGCTCTTTTCGCTCTCCCTTTTCTCTTTCTCTTTTTTCTTTCTTTGCACTTTGGGAGGTGCGGGCTAAGTATTTCATGGTTCGCTCTTTTCGCTCTCCCTTTTCTTTTTCTCTTTTTTTCTTTTTCGCTCGAGATTTCCCTCCCCTTTTTATTTAGGCTAAAAGGTAGATGGTTGTGGTCTTTGAGTCACGAGGCGAGACTGAGTGAGCCTCGTTTGGTAGGCCTATAGTGGACCTTTAGCTTTAATAGGCCTAGGGTGGACCTTTTAATTGTCTTACTTTGCAAGCGTATTTAGTCGTTTCTTAAAGTATGCAAATAGCGTACATTCGAAACCTTGTTTTTACCTTATTGAAATTTAACGAAAGAATTGCATCGAAAATAACTTTTTTTTTTTGCTTCTTTTCAGATTCCAGTTTCTGGGATTTAATTGGAAGTTGTGATTTAGACTCGAACTTTCATTAATCTTTCTGATTATAACCCGTGTAGGAATATAAGGAGGTGGCCTAGACTCAAAATAATGACGTGGCATAAGCCTATAATACTTGACCAAGCGACTCTCATACTTAGGCTAATTGAACCATAACTTTCGTTGGTTGACACTTTAGATTTTAACCCTTGGGTGTTCATTTGTCATGCGCCATTTTGCTTAATGTTGGCAAGGTAGTTAATTGGGGAGATCGAACTTTCATTTTTGCAAGACTAGAATCATTAGTGCGGCTTCTCTCTTAGTGTGTATTGCTTTACCCCAATGGTAGCCTTATGGTATGCCGATTTGGGTATTTTCATGGTTCGTCATGTTGCATTCATGGAAAATCTTTTAGTCCGTACTTAGGAGTATTTAAAGGAGCGAGTGGCTCGAGAGGACTATGATAGTCGTGACCCAATGTGATCATAAGCCTTGAGGCCATTAATTTTTGCTAATGGTATTGACACCTTAGGTACACTTTGGGGGTTGTGCGACTATGGGGGAATGATTTTTAGAATGTGACTGTTTTCATTTTGCAAATACTATAATATATTCTTTTTATTGGTGAGAGAGAGTATTGAGGCCGTAGACTCTTAGCAAGGGATGACAATTACATATGGGTGCTTATTGATTTAAATGTTAGGAAGGGAGACTCAATATGTTTTAACCTTTTTATTTGCAGAATGACACCAAGCATTAGGACCGATTCTATGGATAAGACAACTAAGACTTAGGATTTAGATTGTACTTTGGCATAGCCTAGTCTAGACTCGGATTTATTTTTTTATTCGAACATTATTTTTCTTGAAAACTTCATTTGAACATTTTTTTTTTTGAATACTTTGCCCATGTGACATTCAAGGTCGTTTAATTAGCATGCTCGGTTTTGGTGCCGAGCGTTGTCGTCGTAGGAGGCCTAACAACGACACAAAGAGTTATTTATTTTTAATTTTTAGTCGCTTTTAGAATCGAGTGTTTTTTCATACGCCCTCGTAGCAATTTTTTTTCACGAAAAGTTTTTTTTGCTACGTATTTTCTTCATGCGTGGGCATCGAGGCTGCTGTGCCTGACCAAAAGGCAAGGCAACAACTTCAGCGCCCAGCCAAGGGCGTGAGAAATTTCAGCGCCCAGCCAAGGGCGTGAGAAATTTCAGCGCCCAGCCAAGGGTGTTGAAAATGCGTCCCTGGCTGGTTCTCGTTTTCAGTTTTCGTCTACTTTTGTTTTTGCGACTTTAATTTTGCGTGCTTGCCCTATAACGTCCTTTACGCGTTGTGCAGCGTTTGTGGGATTCGTTACGGCCATCCCGAGCGTCGCTTATTCTTGTGGCGATCGTTCGGGTTTGCGGAACACGTATTTCGGTATAACTCTTTGGCAAATTGGTTTATGAATGTTCGGGAAATTTTTAAGGTCGTTGGTTTCTCTAGGATAGTTTGTCACACACAATCATGTATTTCGCTACACATAACTAACATTCATCATGAGGCGACAATAACATGTCATGTAGTTTATGATAGGCTTCTATGGGTAGTTATTTGCGCATGGCTTCGTACCGCTTCTATCGTAGATCCAACACATGCCCCGGTCGAGGTAGTGTCTTCAACAGACGAATTTCGCTCAAGAGGCCAACCCGCAAGTGCAAGCCAAGGGGGCATGCAGGCGAGAGGGACCTAATGGGCGAGCGATTGGGTTCGGGATAGGTGTACTACCTGCACAAGTACCGAGTGGGCAACATGTGCGGCGTATGCACCCCCCTATTGGCGAAAAAAGGTATCCTTAGTCCCAACTCCCGAGGGAGCCGAGATTCGTTATGCTGTTTTGCCCGTTCACATTAATATGCTGATTTTCAGGTCGTCCCAACTTGATGGGGAAATAAACGCTGGGTAGGATCGTTTCACCCTTCGGCTACTTTGATTACCTACAAGCACGAGTATTTCCTTCACTATCCCCAGCGGAGTCGCCATTGTGAGGCGGTCGAAAAAGCACGAGGCTAATGCGTGACCTCGTCCCTCGTGGGTGTGACGATTCTTTTTATTCAATCAAGTGTAATTAGATTTCCTGTGAGTTTACACCCAATTGACTAGTAATATAGGAGTCGCCATTCAGTTTTTAACAATAATGAGAAAAACTGACAAAACCCGGTTATCGTGACATAAAGGGGGTGCAATTATGTTGGACCACGACGGCCGTAGGTTCCCTTGTGATCCCTGGTGTGGGGATCTCTCAACATACACCCGCAAGGTAAAGATTGAGGGTTCGGGGGACAGTAACTGCCGAGAGGAGTACTCGCTCGTCGATAACTCCAGAGGCAGGATATCCTTACTAGCTCAGCATAAATAATTGAAGGGACATGCGTTAACTATTAAACTAATCTGAGTTGATTTTAGCAATATGCAACATATAATACTAGATCGATCGCGATTATCTGATTTAAATAGCATTAAGGGACCTAGCATGATAATCCGATTTCCCAAAAATATTATATTTGTTAGGCGTGATAGAACAATCAGATTTAGTTAGTTTAACAGTTGATAAAAAGGGCGAGGAAAGCAATTAAATCATAGAAAAGGGACACATTACGATGCACCCTTGAGAGGTGCGTCACGGTTCTCAGAAAACTAAGCACTTTGACTTTGCTATTTCTCCTTTTTATTTAACGAATCTCAAATTATGGGACAGGATACGTTCTGTTCGATTTATGGATCGATTGCGACAGAACGCGTGAACAATTTCGCAGCGTGAGGCTTAGGCTAGGGGTTGGAGTCAATACTCAGAATATGAATTGTGTGTTGTGTGTGTTTTCACGTTGAACTTAGGGCCCTATTTATAGAAAAGAGTTCGTGGAAAGATAGAATTGTAGAACTCTAATCCTCGAGGAATTAGGAAAAAACACGTCCCAGGTATTTTCAGCGCCCAGGCCTGGGCGTCAAAGATTTCGGCGCCCAGCTCTGGGCGTTGAAAATAGGATCCAGGCAATTTCAGCGCCCAGGGCTGGGCGTTGAAATTGCTGTTTGGGCCGTTTCTTTGTCAGATTCGGACTCTTAGAATCCGGAGTGTATGAGACTTAATCGAGTCTTTTAGTGCGTATTAATTTTATGATGGAATGCATCTGGGCCCTTTACGAACTCTAGGCTCGTTAGAATTTTAATTAATACGTAACTCTTACTTTCGAATCATATTAGGAATAGGATTCTCTCGCAATTTCTATCTCATTTAGGATTTATGTTGGAGTGCAACACCTAATTCTGACAGGTTTCTATCTTTTATGACTTGCCACTTTTAACAACTACCCATTACGGCAGTAACTATTTTTAGCAGGTTTCTATAAATAGCAGGTTTCGGGTGAAATGAAAAGGGGAATTGAGATTCGTTATTTTATAGGAGATGCGTTGTCGAGTGGAGATTTATGTTCTCATCATCGAACCTTCCCTTTCGGGAATGGGGACAAAAGTAGGTGTCTACAATACCATAAGGGCAAAATAACACTTGGTTAGACCATAACACTTTAACAATCTTAACATCCTTAGTCCGTGTACTACACACTTTGCTATCAAGGATTTTGACAAGTCTTTCCTCAAATGTCAAACTTTGGTCTAACTCTATGGTCTCCGGTTGCAGTACATGAGACTTGTCCGGGACGTACTTTCTCAGCTAAGATACATGAAACACATTGTGCACTCTATGCAAGTCCATGGCCAAGGCTAATCTATATGCTACCTTCCCCATCCGTTCTAGGATCTCATACGGGCCTATATATTTTGGGCTTAGCTTTCCTTTTTCTTTCCAAATCTCATTACACCCTTTATTGGTGAAACCTTAAGCAACACTTTGTCGCCTATTTGGAACTCTTCATCCCTACACTTGAAGTCTGCATAGCTCTTTTGGAGATCTTGCGCGGCTTGGATTTTGGATTGAATAGTCCTAACCTGATTCATCGTGTCCTCTATCATTTGGGGACCTAGTACAACGGTTTCCCTGATGTCACTCCAACATAAGGGACTTCTGCATTTTCGCCAATACAAGGCTTCGAATGGTGACATTCCAATACTGGCATGATAGCTATTGTTGTATGAAAACTCAATTAGATCTAGGCTATCTTCCCATCCACCTTGAAAATCAATCACACAAGCTCTTAGCATATCCTCTAAGGTTTGGATAGTCCTTTCGGTTTGTCCATCTGTGGCTGGATGGAACGATGTACTCATTTTCAATGTCGTACCAAAGTTCTTCTGCACACTTTTCCAGAAATTCGAAAGGAACCTAGAATCCCTATCTGATACGATATCCTTAGGAATTCCATGTAATCTCACTACATGTTTGATGTAAGCTATGGAAAGTTGTTCCATTTTCCAGGTTTCTTTCATTGGTAGAAACACTGCCGACTTAGTCAACCTATCTACTACTACCCAAATGGTGTCATTTCCACTTTTCGACTTGGGTAAACAAGTGACAACGTCCATTGGGATACAGTCCCACTTCCAACTCGGAATATCTAAAGGTTGGACCTTCCCCTGAGGTCTCCTATGCTCAATCTTAACCTTCTGACAAGTCAAGCATCTTGCCACAATTCAGCCATTTCATTCTTCATTCTTGGCCACCAATAGACCTTTTTCAGATCCTTATACAGCTTATCACCTCCTGGGTGAACAGAATATGGTGTATTGTGACCTTCTCTCATCAACTTTTCCTTTAGTTCACTACACTTTTGAGGCACGCACCATCGTCCTTTGTAACTCAAACTTCCATCATCGTGGATCTTAAAGTCCATCTCCTTTCCTTGCAAAATCTTTTCCATGGTCCACTCTAACTTAACATCTCCGACCTGATTCTCCCTAATTTCATCAAATACTGACGGCTGGATGGTTAAGGCATTCATCATTCCCTCAATACATTCACCACTCACTATTTCTAGATTCAATCGTTGCATGTCCTTACACAGCTCCTTAGCAACTACTAATGCATTCACACTATGACTTGATTTCATGCTCAAGGCATCTGCAACTACATTGGCTTTTCCCTCATGGTATTGAATGTCCAGGTGTGAGGGGGTCGAAAAAGCGCGAGGCTAATGCGTGACCTCGTCCCTCGTGGGTGTGACGATTCTTTTTATTCAATCAAGTGTAATTGGATTTCCTATGAGTATACACCCAATTGACTAGTAATATAGGAGTCGCCATTCAGTTTTTAACGACAATGAGAAAAACTGACAAAACCCGGTTACCGTGACATAAAGGGAGTGAAATTATGTTTGACCACGATGGCCGTAGGTTCCCTTGTGATCCCTGGTGTGGGGATCTCTCAATATACACCCGCAAGGTAGAGATGGAGGGTTCGGGGGACTGTAACTACCGAGAGGAGTACTTCGCTCGTCGATAACTCCAGAGGCAGGATATCCTTACTAGCTCAGCATAAATAATTGAAGGGACATGCGTTAACTATTAAACTAATCTGAGTTGATTTTAGCAATATGCAACATATAATACTAGATCGATCGTGATTATCTGATTTAAATAGTATTAAGGGACCTAGCATGATAATCCAGTTTCCCGAAAATATTATATTTGTTAGGCGTGATAGAACAATCAGATTAAGTTAGTTTAACAGTTCATAAATAGGGCGAGGAAAGCGATTAAATCATCGAAAAGGGACACATTACGACGCACCCTTGAGAGGTGCGTCACGGTTCTCAGAAAACTAAGCACTTTGACTTTGCTATTTCTCCTTTTTATTTAATGAATCTCAAATTATGGGACAGGATAGGTTCTGTTCGATTTATGGATCGATTGCGACAGAACGCGTGAACACTTTCGCAGCGAGAGGCTTAGGCTAAGGGTTGGAGTCAATACTCAGAATATAATTGTGTGTTGTTGTGTTGTGTTTTTCACGTCGAACTTAGGGGTCTATTTATAGGATAAAGTGGCGTAGAAAGATAGTTTTTCAGGAATTTGAATACGAAACGGATTAGGAAAAGAATCCGTCCCAAGTACTTTCGGCGCCCAGCTCTGGGCGCTGGAATTTTCGGCGCCCAGGGCTGGGCGTTGAAAATAGGGTCTGGCAGAATTCTTTGGTCAGATTCGGATTCCTAAAATCCGTAGAGTTTGAGATTAATTCGAGTCTTTTAGCGCGTATCAATTTTATGACGGAATGCATCTGGGCCCGTTACGAACTCTAGGTTCGTTAGGATTTTAATTAATACGTAACTCCTATTTCCTAATCCTATTAGGAATAGGATTCTCGCGATTTTCTATCTCATTTAGGATTTATGTTGGAGTGCAACGCCTAATTCTGACAGGTTTCTATCTTTTATGATTTGCCACTTTTAGACGCTACCTTTTACGGCAGTTACTATTTTTAGCAGGTTTCCATAAATAGCAGGTTTCGGGTGAAATGAAATGGGGAATCGAGATTCGTTTATTTTATAGGAGATGCGTTGTCAAGTGGAGTTTTTATGCTTTCATCATCGAACCTTTCCCTTGCGGGAACGGGGACAAAAGTAGGTGTCTACACCAGGTCATAATCCTTGATTAATTTCAACCACCTTCGTTGGCGCATATTCAAATCCTTCTGCGTGAAAATGTATTTCAAACTCTTATGATCCGTGAATATCCTACATTTCACACCATATAGATAGTGTTTCCATATCTTCAATGCAAACACTATGGCGGCTAGCTCTAAATCATGGGTAGGGTAATTGGATTCATATGGTTTCAACTGTCTTGATGCATACGCAATCACCTTCCCGTTCAACATCAATCACACCCTAAGCCATTCTTAGAGGCATCACAGTACACATCATAGGTACCACTCTCATCTGGTAAGGTTAACACCGACGCGGTTGTCAATCACGTCTTCAAAGCTTGGAATGCCTCTTCACACTGGTCATTCCACTCAAACTTGAGCCCTATTAGCCCCGTTGGTTACTTGTCCCGAGTCTAGCTTGGGGGAGCTTCGGTGTTCGTAATGGTTTAATTGATGTTGATTGATTGGCACACTAAGCCAATAGTTCGTGGGAGGCTATGTTTGGATTTGTGGTTCGGAAATGGTGTATATTATTGTTGGCATCCAAGCTTGTAACAGTTAGCATTAGATTTATTTATGTATTTTCGATTTCATTATCTAGTTTCATTTTCATACCAAAATAAATTTAAAAAAAAAAGGAAAAAGAAAGAAGAAAAAAAAAATAGAAAAAAAAAAAGAGAGAAAAATCAAAAAAAAATCAAAAAAATATGTTTTTCGTTTTTGTATGTAGTCTGAAAGTTGGGAAAGGGGAATGAAGAAAGATCATTGACATTATATTATGTTTTTCCCTTGGTTATAACTTGGTTGATTGTTCGGGTTTCATGGTTCGATGGAGTTGGATTTGCGACATTATCACGCCGACGCATATAGTTCACATTTGCTCCCCAAGTTGGACCTTACTCTCACTTTTTCCCAAATTATACCCTACCCTTCCTTTTCACCTAGCCCCATTACAAGCTTATTATAAAGACCTCTTGATCGGCATGTTTGTTTTGTGATTGAATGAAAATCGTTTCTTGCTATTTGCCATCTTACCCTATGTTGCATCATATATTTATATTCTACAAGGTATGCGGCAACGACTAGCTTGATTGAGAATAGTTTGTGGCTAAGCTTGGTTGTTTCGATTGTGGATCACGATACTTTGTGGTTCTATTTGTATCTGAGCTAGATTTCTGTCTCAATAACTCTATTTGATTGTTTGCTCGAGAGTTAGGTTGGTCTTACCATGGTTTTATGAAGGTCAAGTGCGTCTTGTTTCTCTATCTTTGGTTTAGTGTTGCTTGGGGACAAGCAACAGTCTAGCTTGGGGGAATTTGATGAGTCATATTTGTATAGGGTATTTTAGGCGCATTTAAGTTGCATTATTAGGCATTTATATCATTTTAGTTGCATTTAGGATCACATTTGCATAAGTTATCGTTGTCGTACTCTATTACGCCCCGTTTGTGTTTTCTTAATGTTTCAGGTGATTTTACGGTCATTTGGATGCTTTCGGAGTGTTATGAGTTGATTTGGATGATGAATGGATGGAATATTGACTCGAGGATCATTGCATATCTCTAGGGATAATTTTGAGTCAATAACGAAGCTAAACGCTATTTTTCTAAGCATCAAAACGGACAAGCGTTCACTCTTTTGATGATATCTCAAGTTCTACATGTCGGAATGAGGCGATTTTTATTGGCCTAGAAAGTAGACTTCAAGAGCTTTCCAACGACAGGTCACACGTCCTTATAGGCACTGTAGAACAAGAGTTATGACATAAACAAGATGGCTCGACTATCCGATTCGCCCGAAGCCCAAAACGATGGCCCAATCTTCCCCTTGGGCGCGAAAACCAGCGACCCACCAGCGGGCCCGCTGGTTTCTCCGCCCAGCTACTTCCATGCGGGTTCGTTGCGTCGTTTCTCGTGATCGTTCAATTAAATGATAACTTATGTAATTATTATTATTTTCCTTTTTTGTTTAGAATTTAGGAAACACTAAAATACCTCAAGGGAATTAATGTATTCCCTTATGCTTTTATTTTTTTTACGTTTTTCCCTGAGAATTTTTTCACGTCAGTTCTAGTTTTCTATTCTTCTCTTATTCCATTGTCGAACCCCAGCTTTCAATTTTCAATTCATCAATCTAGAGGTAATTCAATAATTTCTTTTGCTTTAATTCTTTCTTATTATTTTCGTTTCTTAGATTAATTCGTCCTTTGATTATGAATCTCGTTTTCATTATGTATTTCATGCTTGTTAATTCAATTATGAGCGAGTAGTTATATTCTAGGGCTAAGTTAGGGAAGCCATGTTTATACCATGATTGTTATGCATTACAGTTTGCTAATTTATAGATTATTGCTTGAGTAATTCCAATTGATTTGTTCTTAATCGTTGATTCATGTTATCGGCCAATTTCATGGATTAATTATCTAGCTAATAGGAATTAGAATCGAAAGATCGTGTTTTTAGAGGCTTTGTACAATTGGCAATTCTGATTATGTTAGCGATCGTACTGCATATGTTGAATTGAAAGTGTTAAGACCCGACCGTAGGATTAGCATGTACTTTAATTACTCGGCCTAGTTTATTCGTTGTCGAATTGAATTGTGTTATTGGATTGGTATAAGCATGGTGAACCGAACAGACGCCCTAGACCTTTAATTCATTGATAAATTACGCATTTTTATTATTGCTTTAGCTTTAGTAGTTAATACTCAAACTCAACTTTCGTTATTGAAATAGTTCGTATAATTGGGCAAAAACTAATAGAACTTGTCTCCCTGTGGGATCGACCCGTATTTGCTAAGTATCTGCTAACAACAGACACCGTGCACTTGCGGTATCACTTTTTAACTCATCAAGTTTTTGGCGCCGTTGCCGGGGAGACGGCTAGATTCTATTAGTTTTAGTTTGATTATTTGAACTGTTTCCATTGCCTCATTGGAACTCTTAGTTCCAATTGAGGCAAATCTCACTGCGTTTTCTTTCGTTGTTGTTTATGCCCAGGTCTGCCAGAACGGGTACCTTGGTTCCTCCCGATCCCGATCTCGGAAAGACCCTTCGTCAACTAAAAAAGCAACAGAAAAAGAAGAAGCAGTCAGGGTCCCAAGACTCACAGACTCCACCGAGTCACACGATGTCTAAATCCCTAAAATCATATGGGGTTACTTCCTCGAATAGTGTTCCGACTGGGCTCACAATGCCAACTATTGATGCAGTCAACTTTGAGATCAAGCCCGCCCTAATCTCCATGGTCTCACAAAGTCAATATGGTGGCCATCCATCTGAGGAACCCACCAACCATTTGCAGAGGTTCAACCAACTGTGTGGTACTATCAAGCATCAAGGGGTCACTCAAGACCAATTGAAAGTCATGTTGTTTGGTTTTAGCCTTCGTGATAAGGCTCAGACATGGTTGAATGATGTCAAGGAGACAGAGTGGAGTGCTATTTCACAGGCCTTTCTAGAAGAATTCTTTCCACCCACCAAGACTGCTGAAATAAGGCATAAGCTGACTACATTCACTCAAGACCATGGTGAATCACTTCGAGAAGCCTGGGATAGATTCAAGGCTTTGCAGCGGTCGTGTCCGCATCACAACATTGAAAAATGGTTCTTGGTTCAGATTTTCTACCATGGTTTGCAAGATGAAACAAAGAACACGGTTGATTCTGCTGCTGGGGGTGTTTTTCTTGACAAAGAAGTGGATGCAGGTTATAATTTTCTTGCCAATTTAGCTGCCAACCATTACAGCACCACCAGATCCACATCTAAGAAGGGAAAATTGGATGTCGATGCTTATGCTCTATTGTCCTCACAAGTGGCAGCCTTGAACCTGAAGATCGATTCTTTGAAGGCTCCTCAGTCTAGTACACCCCCAATGAGTATCAATGCTATGTCTAGTGTAGCTCCAGTGACAACTTCTTACTGCGAAGTATGTGGCATCCAAGGTCACTTTGGTCATGAGTGCTCTTATAGTTTACAGGATACTACGCAATTGGAGCAAGTGAATGCTTTTCAACAGAGACAACCCAATGACCCATACTCCAATTCATTTAATCCGGGTTGGAGGAATCATCCAAATTTCTCATATCGGGGCAATAATGTTCAGAATCCTCAACCCCAGCAACAATGGTCGCAACCACAGTTCCATCCACCTCAACCACATGTTGCTAGGCCTCCATTTCAACAAGGAGCCTCACATAATGCTCCCCCGGGGTTTAATAGGCCCCCGCATCAAGGATATCAACAACCCCCTCAGAGCAGTGCTACTCTAGAGCCTAATATGGGTGATCTGTATAAGCTCATTGCAAATATGCGGAAGACCGCAGAGATAGCTCAAAAGAACCATGATGAGAGCATCAAAGAGTTGAAGAATCAGAATAGAATGTTGGAGAATGAAGTTTCCCAACTTGCTGACACTCTATCTCAAAGGCAACCGGGTACACTACCAGGGCAACCTACTCCGCCCCAGAACAGAGAAAGTGCCAATGCTATCACTCTTAGAAGTGGCACTAAATATAATGGACCCCCGATGCCCACTGATGATGCAACTCTTGCTAAGGGGAACACGGATGGACTAGGGAAAGCAACTGATGCAGAGCCTCGAGTCATGGAAGTTGATAATGCTGATGATGTTGGTGCAAATAAGGGGAAAGAGAAGATTTCTGATTCTCTCCCTATTGTGCCTAAGTTACCTTTCCCTCACCGGATGCAGAAAACTAAGGTCGATCAACAGCTTGGTAAGTTCTTGGCAATAGTCAAGAATCTTGAGGTAACGGTCCCTTTTACTGATTTAATATCTCAAGTTCCTATTTATGCAAATTTTTTGAAAGAGATGATCACTAAGAAAAGAGATTGTGGTGGTGTGGAGAGAGTCGCTCTAACTGAAGAGTGTAGTGCGATATTGCAAAATAAGTCTCCACCCAAACTTAAGGATCCGGGTAGTTTTTCCATCCCCTGTCATGTAGATGCATTGTTCATTGATAAAGCATTGTGTGATTTAGGTGCAAGTGTGTCTGTCATGCCCCTTTCTGTCTGTAATAGGTTGAATATGGGAAAACTAAAATGCACACAAATCACGTTGCAAATGGAAGATCGTTCTATAAAGTATCCCTTGGGTATTTTGGAGGATGTTCCTGTCCGGGTGGGGAAATTCTACATTCCTGTTGATTTTGTAGTGCTAGATATGGAGGAGGATAGTCAAATTCCCATAATTTTGGGTAGGCCATTTTTATGTACTGCAGGTGCTGTCATTGATGTCAAGTCTGGGTCTCTTACTTTGAGTGTTGGTGATGATACTGTTACTTTTAATCTAACCAATGCTGTGAAGTCTCCTATGCTTGAGAATACTTGTTGCAGGATTGATATTGCAGAAGAAATTTCTCTAGACAACATTCCTAGAATGTTGTATGATGATCTATTGCTGGCGACTCTCACCTTGGAGGCCCGAAAAGGAGAAGGAGATTGTGAGATTGATTCCTTGATCTCGGATTTAGATGGAAGTGAAGCTGAGAAGGTCGATGGTTTTGAGGTATTAGAAACTGTTTGCTCTATTTCCGAGCCACAGGTAACGAAAGTAGAACTAAAACCGTTACCATCTCACCTTAAATATGAATTTCTTGATGATAATGAGGATTTTCCTGTGATCGTTAATGCTGCACTCGATGATAGCCAGCTTTCTAAGCTTCTGACCGTGCTCCGTATGCACAAAAAGGCAATCGGGTATAGCATTGACGATCTCAAGGGCATTAGTCCTGACTTTTGTATGCATAGAATTAATTTGGAAGCAGATCACCGCCCTCGCATCCAGCCACAACATCGTTTGAATCTTAATATGCAAGATGTGGTGAGAAAAGAGGTAGTGAAACTACTTGACGCGGGCATCATCTATCCCATTTCAGATTCTAAATGGGTGAGTCCGGTGCAAGTCGTTCCCAAGAAGGGGGGGACAACGGTTGTTAAGAATGATAAGGATGAGCTTATCCCCACTCGTGTTGTTACAGGTTGGCGTATGTGTATAGATTATCGAATGTTGAATACGGCCACTTTGAAAGATCATTTTCCCCTCCCCTTTATTGATCAGATGCTAGAAAAATTAGCAAAACACAACTTTTTCTGTTATTTGGATGGATATTCAGGTTTCTTTCAGATTCCCATTCACCCAGACGACCAGGAGAAGACGATGTTCACTTGTCCTTATGGAACTTTTGCATACCGCAGAATGCCGTTTGGTTTGTGCAACGCCCCTGCTACATTTCAAAGGTGTATGATGGCCATTTTTTCTGACTTCATCGAGGATATCATGGAGGTATTTATGGATGATTTTAGTGTTTATGGTTCTGACTTTGATGTATGTTTGCATAATCTTTCTAAAGTGCTTAAACGTTGTTCTGAAGTGAATTTGGTATTGAACTGGGAAAAGTGCCACTTTATGGTCAATGAAGGAGTGGTACTTGGTCATCTTATTTCTGAGCGTGGCATCCAAGTTGACCGAGCAAAAATTGAGGTGATCGAGAGACTTCCCCCTCCCGTGAATGTCAAGGGAGTGAGGAGTTTTCTCGGTCATGCGGGTTTCTATCGCCGTTTCATAAAAGATTTTTCTAAAATTGCGAAACCCCTCACTCAATTACTGCTCAAGGATGCCACATTTGATTTCACTGATGCTTGTTTGGAGTCTTTTGACAGGATCAAGAAAGCATTGATAACTGCTCCGATCATTCAGCCTCCAGATTGGGATTTGCCGTTCGAAATTATGTGCGATGCGAGTGATTATGCTGTTGGAGCAGTGCTTGGCCAAAGAAAGAACAAGGTGTTTCATGCTATCTATTATGCAAGCAAAACCTTGGATGGAGCTTAGATGAATTATGCTACTACTGAGAAAGAGCTCCTTGCGGTTGTTTATGCTCTTGACAAATTTCGGACGTACTTTGTTGGTTCGAAAGTCATTATACACACTGATCATGCCGCTTTGAAGTATTTGTTAGCCAAGAAAGAGGCCAAACCGAGACTTATTCGATGGATTCTTCTTCTCCAGGAGTTTGATTTGGAGATTCGGGATAAGAAGGGTGCTGAGAATGTTGGTGCAGATCATCTATCTCAGTTAAAATTTCAATCTAGCACAGACGGGCCTATCAATGATTCGTTTCCTGATGATCATCTGTTCTCTGTGTCTACTCAATCCCCATGGTATGCGGACTTTGCAAACTATTGTGTTGGTGGCTCCCATCCTCCAGAATTGACATATCAACAACGTAAGAGATTCTACCATGATGCTAAGCGGTATTTTTGGGATGATCCACATTTGTATCGGAAGTGTGTCGATGGTATGTTTCGTAGGTGTGTAGCGGATTGGGATACCCACGGGGTTCTTAAGCATTGCCACAGTTTACCTTCAAGCGGTCATCTTGGTGCTATTCCGACCGCCCATCGAACTCTTCAAAGTGGTTTCTATTGGCCTTCTATATTCAAGGATGCTCGTTTCTTTTGCAATGCATGTGACGAATGTCAACGAACGGGCAACGTTTCGAAAAGGCAAGAGCTACCACAGACAGGAATTCTTGAGGTTGAGCCATTCGATGTATGGGGCATTGATTTTATGGGACCATTCCCTTCTTCATGTGGGAATCGGTACATCTTGGTGGCCGTTGACTATGTTACAAAGTGGGTGGAAGCTATTGCATCGCCAACCAACGACTCTAACGTCGTAAAGAAGCTTTTCAAGAAAATCATCTTTCCGCGCTTTGGAGTCCCAAGGGTCGTGATTAGTGATGGGGGTTCCCATTTTCATCAAAGGACTTTTAAGGCTCTTCTGAAGAAGCACGGAGTTACTCAAAAGGTTGGCATGGCTTATCATCCTCAAACGAGTGGCCAAGTTGAAATTTCTAATCGACAGATCAAGAGAATTCTCGAAAAAGTAGTCAACAAGTCTCGAAAAGATTGGTCGTTGAAGTTGGATGACACATTGTGGGCGTTACGCACGGCCTACAAGACTCCGTTGGGGACAACTCCGTATAGGTTAATGTATGGCAAAGCTTGTCATTTACCAGTTGAAATGGAATATCTCTCTAATTGGGCCGTCAAGGAGATCAATATGGATTTAGAAGCGGCCGGTGAAGCGAGACTTCTTCAATTGAATGAGCTAGATGAACTTCGGTTTGAAGCTTACGAGAATCATAGGCTCTATAAGGAGCAAACGAAGAAGTTTCATGATAAGATGATTCAAAAGCGGGAGTTCAACATCGGTGATAAGGTCTTGCTTTATAATTCACGACTACGGCTTTTTCCAAGAAAGCTTAAGTCTAGATGGTCCGGACCTTTTACTATCACCGAAGTCAAGGAACATGGAGCTATTGAGGTTGCTAGTGAAAATGGCACCAAGTTCAAAGTGAACGGTCAACGTTTGAAGCTATACACTAAAGGAGCGTTTATTGGAAAATTGGAGACGATCTATCTCTCCGATCCACCCACCGACGCTTGACTATTGAGGTTTGGAGTCAAGCTAATGACTTAAAACGAGCGCTTATCGGGAGGCAACCCGGTTTCTAACTCTTTTTCTTTTCAATTTTTTTCATTTATTTCAATTTTTAATCTAATTTATTTTATTTATTTGGTTATTTTATTGAAAAAAAAAATTAGAAACAACAAAAGAACAAAAACATTTTATTTTGATTTCAATTGAATTCGTATAATTTTATTTTATTTTTAGATTAGTTTTCGTTCATCGTATTTATTTGTTTATTTATGTATTTTGTGTGTTTAGTTTTACTAACGATTCTAACTTTGAGTTTAGTGGTGCTTGAATTATTTTTTTCAGAATTATAGGTGCAAGATCAAGTCCATTCTGAAAATCCGATGCATCTACAAGTTTTGCAAGCCACAATAATGCAGCGAGCAAGCGACTCGCGCCCAGCGAGGGATTTCATTGTGCGCGCATGTCCCAGCGCTGGCCCAGCGAGCCCGCTGGCCTATTTTTCCCAATTTCAGAACCTCCTGCCTTGCGCGCTGGCAAACCAGCGACATCGCTGGATTTGGCGCCCAACCATTCAAATTTTCCTTTTTTTAATTTTTCACCAATCACCGCCTACACACAGTGCAAACACCTAGCAGCCATCGCACCACCTTCCCTCCTGCACCATCCCCGTCGCACCTCAACCACAACTGCCGCCGCCACTTGCACCACCAGCGGACGGCGACGCACCAGAACCACCCTACCTCTCTCACCCGCGCAACAACAATCGCACCACCCCTGCACACCATCGAACCACCCTCGAACCACCAGCACCGACCACCCTTTTCTCGCATCACCTCACCGGCGTTACGCCGGCACCGAACTACCGCGCCTACCCGGTCGGCGCATCGCCTCCTGTCACCTTCCCCTATACCTCTCAAATCCCCCTCCTTCACCATTATTTGGTTCATGATTAAAACCCTAAATTTTAAAATCAATTTGGGGATTTATGATTCTTTGTGGGCATTGATAAATTGTGTAGGTTTGTGGATTGTTTGTGAAATTCACGTGCTTTCGTAACCAAATTCTAGTCTTTGTGGTGCAAAAGGTATTAAAATTTGAATTTTTCTAAAAAGTTTATTCACTTGGCTCATATTTTGAAAAGGAAATTGGAATTTTGATGTCAATGTTGATTGTTGAATCGAATGGTTATCGTTGTTGGTGAATATTGATTGAATTGATTGGTTGAAATTGGTTGGCGCTTGTTAGTTTTCGAAGTTTGAATTATTGGCATTGGAGGATTATTGTTATTGCTTGAGTTGTTTGTTGGGATTGATCGTTGAATATTGAATTGTGCGTCGATTTGGTTGATTGGAGACTTGGAGTACTTTGAATTGTGGTTGTTGCATCATGAGAACAAAAAAACCAACTAGCTCTCACCCAAAATCCACCGCATCCCCACTTGCTCCTAAAAATTCCATTGCAAAGAAGCGTAATCCTACCCGCAAAGCACGAGCCAAGCCACCACCAAAGAAATCCACCAAAGCACCATCTAAAGCCACTCCATCCACTACACACAAACAACCCCCACCCCACCATCAACTTCTACGTGTCCCAAATATCCATGGTTGAGTGACACTCAACAAGAGACTTGCTTAGCCTTGCAAGGTCGGAGCATCATGCCCACTCTTCGTTATTCGGCCAAGCATGCTAAAGCCATTGGGATAGATGATTGCTTGCAAGGTCTTGCAAGCAAATATGGATGGTCCAAGGTTCTCAATTTGAAAGACGAGGTTTATCCGGAATTGGTGATTGAATTTCTTGCTTCGATTGAGGTTGTTTCGGAGACAGGTGACATATCTTTTTACCTTGATGGGGTGGAAAGAACTATGACTTCGACGGAGGTCAATGAGCTTTTTGGATGGCCATGTGATGGGACCATCGGTCCTACGGAGTTCGAGTCATTCGACGGAGACAAAAATGGGCATCAATTCTTTTCTAAGGCCTTTTGGAAGGAGGTGACGGGTCGGGATGATTGGAGAGTTGGTCTTTCAAAGGCCTTCTCCTTTGTGAATCCAGCTATTCGTCTTTGGAATCGGATCATGACACAGGTGCTTTATGCAAGGAAAGATCTGGGTAATCTCACAACCAAAGATTTCAAGATGCTATGGTGGTTTGTGCATGGTGACAAGGACAAAATGGGTCAACTTGACTTTGGGAAGTTCCTCATTGATGCGTTCATTCGAGAGCGCCAAAAGAAGAAGGAAAGCATCACTATAGGGAGTTTTGTCACTCTCTTTGCCGAGCATGTCGGAGTCCCCTTGTCTTCTTTTGCAACTTTGACAAACATGGCTCCCCTTACTCATCAAAGGTTGGAAAAATTTGACTGGTTATCGGCATGTGGAACTAGCACATATATGTGGTATATAAAAGGGGTAACGGAGGGCGCATGCAAGGTCCCTTATTCACTCCTCCCTAATCCTGCTACACGGTTGAGTTTGCCTAATGCTTTGTTGTTCACCCCTATTACCAACAAAACGGCCACTATGCAAGCAGGCGTCGATCTCCGACAACATGATACCACTACTTCGGCGCATGAGCCCTCATATCCACCTGAGGTGCATGATCTTGCGACCCCGACCTCTGCCCCTGTCACCATGGAAGCGTTGTGAGGTTATGATACATATGACAATTCATAAATCATGCGGAAAAACCATTTAGCCAGGAATACATATTATTTACACATAATCATATAGCATAGTTTAGATGCATACTCTTTGTTGCGTGCCTTCCCTAGCCGCGCCCGAACCGAACAAGAACAAGTCTTTAGGACTCCAAGTGTCGTCCCTCCGTAGATAGTCCACAGCACGTCCGGATCCGCCTTAAGATTGACCAACTAGAATCGCCCTTAAGGTACTAGAATTTTCGGCACTCTTAGGTAAGAAATATGACTGAATTTTTCTCTCAAAACTCACTTTGACTACTTGAATTAATCTCTAAAATATGTGACCCTAGGCACGTATTTATAGAGTTATGGAAAGGGAATTGGAATCCTAGTAGGATACGAATTAATTAAACTTAGAATCCTACAAGAACTCTAATTAATTAATTTATCCTTTTAGGAATAGGAATTTAATCGTATACTAATTCTAATAGTTTTAGGAATCATGCATGAACACAAACTCACACACACACGGCAGCCACGAGGGCCGCCCATGCGTGTGCGTGCGAGCAGCAGCCCATGCAGCGAGGCCATGGCCTTGGCGCGCGCTGGGCCTGCCTTGCGGTGGGCCTGGGCGCTGCCTTGGATGGGCGCGCGTTTGGCTTGCTGGGCGATGGCCCGACTTCGTGCTGGGCCTTCGTCCGGCAGGCCTCGTCCGATGCTAATTCGTACGATACGCTTCCGATTAAATTCCCGGTTCCGGAATTCATTTCCGATACGAACAATATTTAATATTTCCGATTCCGGAATCAATTTCCGTTTCGAACAAATATTTAATATTTCAGTTTCCGGAATTATTTTCCGATTCCGATAATATTTCCGATTCTGACAATATTTCCGTTTCCGGCAATATTTCCGATTCTGGCAATATTTCCATTTCCGATAATATTTTCCGATACGTACCATGTTTCCGTTTCCGGCAACATCTACGACTTGGATAATATTTATATTTCCGATACGATCCATATTTCCGTTTCCGGCAATATCATCGTTTCCGGAGTATTCATTTCTTGCCTGTGACGATCTCAGCTCCCACTGAAACCAAGATCCGTCGATTCCGAATATCCATAGATGGAGTATCTAATGCCATTAAATACTTGATCCGTTTACGTACTATTTGTGTGACCCTACGGGTTCAGTCAAGAGTAAGCTGTGGATTAATATCATTAATTCCACTTGAACTGAAGCGGCCTCTAGCTAGGCATTCAGCTCACTTGATCTCACTGAATTATTAACTTGTTAATTAATACTGAACCGCATTTATTAGACTTAACATAGAATGCATACTTGGACCAAGGGCATTATTTCCTTCAGTCTCCCACTTGTCCTTAGGGACAAGTGTGCATTTACTAATTCCTTTGTCGCTCGATGCTTGCTCTTGAACATAAGGTAAGAGTTGTCATCCTTATTATGTCCAGAGGTGTTCCTCGATTTCGGAGTTCAACTGATCAAATAAACAGATAATCATAGCCTATGATTCATCCGAGCACGGCCATGCATTTCACAGTTTCTAGCTCTCCGAGTGGCCTTGTATAACTTTTAAGCATCTCATCCCGATTTATGGGAGCACAATCCCAATCTTGCCATCTTGAGATTAGACTTCGTTTGATAGGTGATTACCTGAGCGTTGCCTTTATAGCCTCCTTTTACGGTGCGACGGTTGGTCAACGTCAAAGCAACCAGTTCTCAAACAAGTAATCTCAAATCACTCAGGTATTGAGGATTTAGTGTCCAATAATTTAATGAAATTTACTTATGACAGATTTTCATCTCTTACAGTAAAGTTTCATAGGTCTTGTCCGATACTAGTCTTCCCAAAGTAAGTATCTATGCAAATGATTATGACATTGCCATGTCCACATAGTTCAAGAAACAGAACTACTAGTCATCTTGCATTCTAATCGTCTAACGTTTTCTATGCGTCCAATTTTATAGAAAACTCCGACTAGGAACCATTTTCAACCTTTGACATTCAAGTTCACTTGATAGACATTTCTTAGTCACAGGACTGGTCCTGACAGTCTATCTTGAATATATCGTCAAATTGAAGGGACTCATCATTTAATAAACCACAAATTAAATGGAAAAATGAATTCTTTTCATTTATTGTGAATGATTAACCAATAATGTTTTACAAAGATTTAAACTCTAAAACTTTAAAACATTAAACAGAGACATCAAAGCCATTCTCCAATATGCTTGATTACCATAGCTGCAGTGTGCGAGTTGTGCTTCGCCTGCGGCAGAGGTTTAGTCAATGGATCTGATATGTTGTCATCAGTTCCAATTTTGCTTATCTCGACTTCTTTTCTTTCAACGAACTCTCGTAGAAGGTGAAATCTACGAAGTACATGCTTGACTCTCTGGTGGTGTCTAGGCTCTTTTGCCTGTGCAATAGCTCCGTTATTGTCACAATACAGGGCTATTGGTCCTTTAATGGAGGGGACTACACCAAGTTCACCTATGAACTTCCTTAGCCATATAGCTTCCTTTGCTGCTTCATGTGCAGCAATGTACTCCGCTTCAGTTGTAGAATCCGCAATGGTGCTTTGCTTAGCACTTTTCCAGCTTACTGCTCCTCCGTTGAGGCAGAAGACAAACCCAGACTGTGATCTGAAATTATCTTTGTCGGTTTGGAAACTTGCGTCTGTATAGCCTTTAACAATTAATTCATCATCTCCACCATAGACCAGGAAGTCATCTTTGTGCCTTTTCAGGTACTTCAGAATATTCTTGGCAGCAGTCCAATGCACCTCTCCTGGGTCTGACTGGTATCTGCTCGTAGCACTGAGTGCGTACGCAACATCCGGGCGTGTACATATCATAGCATACATTATTGAACCAATCAATGATGCATATGGAATCCCATTCATTCGTCTACGCTCATCAAGTGTTTTTGGGCACTGAGTCTTGCTTAGAGTCATTCCATGAGACATGGGTAGGTAGCCTCGCTTGGAGTCCGCCATCTTGAACCTATCAAGCACCTTATTGATATAAGTGCTTTGACTAAGTCCAATCATCCTTTTAGATCTATCTCTGTAAATCTTGATGCCCATTATGTACTGTGCTTCTCCTAGATCCTTCATCGAAAAACATTTCCCAAGCCAAATCTTGACAGAGTTCAACATAGGAATGTCATTTCCGATAAGCAATATGTCGTCGACATATAATACTAGGAAAGCAATTTTGCTCCCACTGACCTTCTTGTATACACAAGATTCGTCTGCGTTCTTGATGAAACCAAAGTCACTGACTGCTTCATCAAAACGTATATTCCAGCTCCTGGATGCCTGCTTCAATCCGTAGATTGATTTCTTTAGCTTGCATACCTTTTTAGCATTCTTTGGATCCTCAAAACCTTCAGGATGTGTCATAAACACAGTTTCTGTTAAAACGCCGTTTAAGAAAGCAGTTTTGACATCCATCTGCCATATTTCGTAATCGTAATATGCAGCGATTGCTAACATTATCCGAATAGACTTTAGCATTGCAACTGGTGAAAAGGTTTCATCGTAATCCACACCGTGGACTTGCCTGTAACCTTTTGCAACCAATCTAGCTTTGAAAACTTCAAGTTTCCCATCCTTGTCCTTTTTCAGTTTGAAAACCCATTTGCTTCCAATGGCTTGGTAGCCATCTGGCAAATCGACCAAATCCCATACTTGGTTTTCAGACATGGAGTCTAATTCAGATTGCATGGCATCTTGCCATTGCTTGGAGCTAGGGCTCCTCATAGCTTGTTTGTAAGTCGCAGGTTCATCACTTTCAAGTAATAGAACGTCATAGCTCTCGTTCGTCAAAATACCTAAGTACCTTTCCGGTTGAGATCTATATCTTTGCGATCTACGCGGGGTAACATTTCTAGATTGACCATGATTCTCACCAGATTCTTCTAAAGATCTCTGAGTTTCATCCTGAATGTCATCTTGAGCATTCTCTAGAGTTTGTTGTTTGACTCAAATTTCTTCGAGGTCTACTTTTCTCCCACTTGTCATTTTGGAAATGTGATCTTTCTCCAAAAAGACACCATCTCGAGCAACAAACACCTTGTTCTCAGATGTATTGTAGAAGTAATACCCCTTTGTTTCCTTTGGATAGCCCACAAGGATACATTTGTCAGATTTTGGATGAAGTTTGTCTGAAATTAATCGCTTGACGTATACTTCACATCCCCAAATCTTAAGAATAGACACATTTGGAGGCTTTCCAAACCATAATTCGTATGGAGTCTTTTCGGCAGCTTTAGACGGAGCTCTATTTATAGTGAGTGCAGCTGTATTTAGTGCATGTCCCCAAAATTCTAATGGAAGTTCGGCCTGACCCATCATTGACCTGACCATGTCTAGCAAGGTTCTGTTCCTCCGTTACGACACACCGTTCCATTGTGGTGTTCCAGGAGGAGTCAATTCTGATAGAATTCCACATTCTTTTAGATGGTCATCAAATTCATAGCTCAGATATTCACCGCCTCTATCAGACCACAGTGCTTTAATCTTCTTGCCTAATTGATTCTCTACTTCACTCTGAAATTCCTTGAATTTGTCAAAGGATTCAGACTTATGCTTCATTAGGTAGACATAACCATACCTACTGAAGTCATCAGTGAAAGTGATAAAGTAGCTGAAACCACCTCTAGCATTTGTACTCATTGGTCCACATACATCTGTATGGATTAAACCCAATAGTTCATTTGCTCTTTCTCCAACTTTAGAGAAAGGTTGCTTTGTCATTTTGCCAAGTAAACATGATTCGCATTTACCATAATCCTCTAAGTCAAATGGTTCTAGAATTCCTTCCTTTTGAAGTCTTTCTAAGCGTTTCAAGTTTATATGGCCTAATCGACAATGCCACAGATAGGTGAGATCTGAATCATCCTTTTTGGCCTTTTTGGTATTTATGTTATAAACTTGTTTGTCGTGATCTAATAAATAAAGTCCATTGACTAATCTAGCAGATCCATAAAACATCTCTTTAAAATAAAACGAACAACTATTGTCTTTTATTAAAAAGGAAAATCCCTTAGCATCTAAGCAAGAAACTGAAATGATGTTTTTAGTAAGACTTGGAACATGGAAACAATCTTCCAGTTCCAAAACTAGCCCGGAGGGCAACGACAAATAGTAAGTTCCTACAGCTAATGCAGCAATCCGTGCTCCATTTCCCACTCGTAGGTCGACTTCACCCTTGCTTAACTTTCTACTTCTTCTTAGTCCCTGTGGATTGGAACATAAGTGTGAGCCACAACCTGTATCTAATACCCAAGAAGTTGAATTAGCAAGTATACAGTCTATAACGAAAATACCTGAAGATGGAACGACTGTTCCGTTCTTCTGATCTTCCTTTAGCTTTGGACATTCTCTTTTGTAATGGCCTATTCCATCACAATAAAGACAGCTTGATGTGGACTTGTCCTGCTTTGGACTTTCCACCTTTCTTGAACGGTCTCCTTCTAGCCTTGAGTAAATCTTTGGCTTCACAGTCCAGTATTATTTCAGCCTTTCTGACAAGGTGAACAAATTCTGCAACTGTTTCTTCTCTTGGTTCACTTAGGTATAGTTGCTTGAAGCGACCAAACCCACTGTGTAGTGAATTGAGCAAGATAGAAACTGCCATCCTTTCGCTTATTGGTGTTCCTAGTAGACTTAGGCGATCAAAGTATGAACACATAAGATCCACATGGAACCTCAGTGGGACGCCTACCCTCTGTTTAGTGCGAAGGAGCTGAACATGTGTTTCTTGGACCTCCATCCTATAACACCTGTTGGGAGAACCAACCTTTAGACCAGACGTTGATTCAATCAACTCATGCACGTTCAGGTCCCTGTCCTCCATACTTCCACGACAGATATCCCTCAGATTCTTGATGAGCGTAAAAGGTTCATAAGCTACAAACCTTTTAGCCCAATCCTCAGGGATATTGTTCAGCATGAGACTCATAACCTTTTTGAGATCCGCATCCCAAGCGTAAAATCTCTCAGGGGTCATGTCTCTGGTGAAGGAAATAATGCCCTTGGTCCAAGTATGCATTCTATGTTAAGTCTAATAAATGCGGTTCAGTATTAATTAACAAGTTAATAATTCAGTGAGATCAAGTGAGCTGAATGCCTAGCTAGAGGCCGCTTCAGTTCAAGTGGAATTAATGATATTAATCCACAGCTTACTCTTGACTGAACCCGTAGGGTCACACAAATAGTACGTAAACGGATCAAGTATTTAATGGCATTAAATACTCCATCTATGAATATTCGGAACCGACGGATCTTGGTTTCAGTGGGAGCTAAGATCGTCACAGGCAAGAAATGAATACTCCGGAAACGATGATATTGCCGGAAACGGAAATATGGATCGTATCGGAAATATAAATATTATCCAAGTCGTAGATGTTGCCGGAAACGGAAACATGGTACGTATCGGAAAATATTATCGGAAATGGAAATATTGCCAGAATCGGAAATATTGCCGGAAACGGAAATATTGTCAGAATCGGAAATATTACCGGAATCGGAAAATAATTCCGGAAACGGAAATATTAAATATTTGTTCGAAACGGAAATTAATTCCGGAATCGGAAATATTAAATATTGTTCGTATCGGAAATGAATTCCGGAATCGGAAAATTTAATCGGAAGCGCATCGTACGAATAAGCATCGGACGAGGCCTGCCGGACGAGGCCCAGCACGAAGCCAGGCCATCGCCCAGCAAGCCAAGCGCGCCGCACAAACAGCCACGCCAGGCCCAGCGCAAGGCCAGGCCCAGCAGGCTGCGCAGCGCGCACAGCACGCGCAGCGCGCAGCGCGCGCGGGCGCTGCGTGGGCTGCTGCTCGCGCGCACGCATGGGGCCCATCGTGGCAGCCGTGCGTGTGTGTGCAAGTGTTTGTGTTCGTGCACGTTTCCTAAAACATGCAGAGTTCGGTTAATGATTAAATTCCTAATTCTATTTGATAAATTAATTAAATTAGAGTTCTTGTAGGATTCTAGGTTTAATTAATTTGTATCTGAATAGGATTTCGATTCCCTTTCCATACCCCTATAAATATGAGGCTAGGGCTCACAATTTATAACAAGTTTCAAAGTATTCAAAAGTGAGTTTTTGAGAGAAAAATTCAGCCACACATCTTGCTCAAAAGTGCCGAAAATTCTAGTACCTTAAGGGCGATTCTAGTTGGTCAATCTTAAGGCGGATCCGGACGTGCTGTGGACTATCTACGGAGGGACGACACTTAGAGTCCTAAAGACTTGTTCTTGTTCGGTTCGGGCGCAGCTAGGGAGGGCACGCAACAAAGAGTATGCATCTAAATTATGCTATATGATTATGTGTAAATAATATGTTGTTCTGGGTTAATGGTTGTTTCCGCATGATCTATGTAATGTCATATGTATCATAACCTAACAGTGGTATCAGAGCCCCTTATTATTTTCATAATCTAAATTGCATGAACATGGTTAAATATTACAAATTTGCAAGAATTAAAAGGGGTGATTAATTTTCGTAATTGTTAATTAATTGCAAATTGCGTTTATTTAATTATACGTACGCAGTTTTTCGGCAGTTTCTTCGTTACTCATCCGAATTGAGTGATTTTTGTGTCAATTCCGCATGTAAAAGGCATTCTAAAATTTTGACAAAAATAGTATTTTTCTGCCGAACCCAGAATTCTCAAATTCGAAGCCTAACTATGACTTTTCGAAGGTTTTAGTTTTTCGAATGCAAAATTTCGTAAATTTAAGATGTTAAATTAAATATTTGAGATTCTTGTTGATAAATCTTGAATTTTTGATTGACCTACTGCATATGTTTAACAAGTTTGAATGCCTAGTCTTGTTAATTATGCAATCTAATTTGTAATTATGATTAATTTGTTGAAAATTAGAATAATTTAGAATTAATTTGATTTTCATAATTAATTGTAATTTAATTAGAAACCTATGATTAAAAACCACCATAAAAATTGTAAATTTATGATAAATTTTAAATTTTTATGACCTAGACTTGAATCCATAACAATCGGAAATCAATTGGATAATAAATTTTCGATTTTTTCGCCCTAAAATTATGAAATTAATATTATTTATTAATTTGTCATTAATTTTAAATATAAATTTTAAATTTTTATGCGATTCGTTCATAAAACTTGCACGCACGAAGCAATGGACGCTTCGTGTTACCCTTAAGGGGTGTTGTATAATGCGGGCATGCGACGACGAGCAAGGGAGCTCGTCGCCCGTGCGGCACGAATGCAATGAGCAAGGGCGTAGTGCACGAGCACAAGGCAGCAGCCCTGCCTTGTGTCGTGTGCCACGAGCAATGGACGAATGGGCATGGGCGAAGGGCGAGCCAAGGCAGTCGCGTGTGGGCAGCAAGCAAGCTGCGCCACAACGCGCGCTGCCTCGCACAAGAGCGCGCAGCCTCGCGCGCAGCGAGTGCAAGCTCGCGTGCCACGAGCGCTGCGCCTAGCATTGCTCGCGCGCACAGCGAGCGATGTCGCCCGCCCAGCGAGCGATGTCGCGCGCCCAGCGAGCGATGGCTCGCGCGCCCAGCGAGCGATGTCGCGCGCGCACTGCGAGCGATAGCTCGCGTGCGATGAACGCTGGCGCGCGCAGCGAGCACCAATGCGTGCGGAGGCTTGCGATGGGGATGCAGCAGCTATGCGACGAGCGCATGGGCTGCGCGCACATGGCCAGCAATGGCTGTGTGCGTGCGGCCCATGGGCGTGCAACGCGTAGGGTGTTTGCGTTACGATTAAAGATCGTTTTGAATGTTTAATTTGAAAATTTCAGTTCACGTAATTTTAATTAATTTTAAAATTAATAATTTAAATTATTTTCTTGGATTTTAATTTTGAATATTGTAATTATAATAAATTTTATTTATTCTAATTATTTAACTAAAATTAAAATCATGAATTAATTTAAATAACGACTGAAATTAAATTAAACTTTTTGGATTCAATTATAAATTTATATGAGCTTTAAATTTTAATTAAATTTGTATGTTTCCGGTTAGACTAGAAATACATTTTTATGTTTAAAATTGGTAAAGCATATGAATTTATTGGTTTAAGTGGGAGCGCTTTTTAGTCATAAACTCTTGATTAGTTCTACAAATCCTAAAGGTTAAAACAACTTGATTAGAATTAATAAGGACTGAATAATTGGTAGATTATTGGTGCCCTTGATTAATTGCTGCAAATGTTTACGTGATGCATAATGTGTTTTACTAACCAGCTATGTGGGCCATTCATGATAATGAATGGGTGAATGGTATATATTGTATATGTACTGTTTTGCAGGTTATGAAGTGACTAGTATGGCCCAAATAGGATAGAAAATATGGTCTGCGTACCATTAATTTGAATGTAATTGGTCTAAAGTACCAAAGTTGTTTTTCAATTCAAATATGGTCTGCGAACCATCAAATAGTTGTAATTAGTTATAGCTTATCCTATTTGAAGAAAATGGTGCCTCCCACGGAGATTTTCAAGACGGACTTTGAAGTCAAAGCTTCAAGATGAAGTCGGGCCATACTAGATCACAAATATCTTATGCATGTTTTAAGTTATTTATTGCTTTTAAATATGTCTTAAAATGCATGAGATCAAAAGCTTGATTATGTTGCATGATTAAGGATTTTAGTTCACTTAAAATCTAACCAACATAGTAAGAGCCTTAAGTTCCAAACTTAAAAATTGAGTTAAAAGGTGCCATGCCAAAATATACACTTGCTTGGATATCCTTTACATCAATCTAGTAATAGTTTTCGCTCAGCGAGGTGTTACTTATTGGTCCTAAAGGGGCAAGGTACACAAATAATTGTGAGTACATGTTAGTTTTGGTGAAACTCAACGATATAAGTAAGGAGTCCTTTTATGTCGTGGCAAATTCGATAGGTTTACCTAATAAGTTCTTAGACGTACCTATCAACCAAGAATAGTTTCTAGACTATTAGCAAAAGGCTTTTGCTTACCTAAGATGTTCTAGGATTAAGTCGACAAACTGTGCTTAGTTCTTCAATGATTTTAGGATCTTGGAATCATTTTATTCACACTTGCCGGAACACATAATTTGAATAAAATGCTTAATAAACATTGAATTATGCATGTATGCTAGAATTTAAGTTTATTAAGAGAAACTGTGAATGGTTATTTATTTGTTTATTCTTTTCAATTGTAGTTTTTAATATGGCAAACAACAATTCATTCAACATTCGATCAATTCTCGAAAAGGAGAAGTTGAACGGGAAAAACTTCCTTGACTGGCAAAGGAGTATGTCCTAGATGAGGCGATGCCCGAAGCTGCAGGCGACGGGGTCACTCAGGCAGCCCTCAATCGTTGGATTGATGCCAACAAGGATGTGAAATGTCTAATGCTCGCCACCATGAGTGCGGATCTGCAGAAAACGTTCATCAACTCAGATGCTTTCACAATCATCAGTGAGTTGAAGAACATGTTCCAAGATCTGGCTCGAGTCGAAAGATTCGAGACTCATAGGCAAATTCTTGAGACCAAGCTTAAGAAAGGCGAGCCCGTAAGTCCACATGTTCTCAAAATGATTGGACTCATTGAGAATATGAGTTGGCTGGATCAGCAATTTTCTCAGGAAATGGCTATAGACACCATCCTCCATTCTCTTCATAGCGGGTATGATCAGTTCAAACTGAACTACAGTATGAATAGTCTGGACAAAACGCTCACTGAGCTTCACGGTATGCTGAAGACCGCTGAAAAGACGCTCAAAAGTGATAAGCAGGATGTGCTTATGGTGCGTGGGGGCAAGTTCAAGAAATCTGGAAAGAAGAGGAATGCTAAGAAAGGTGGCAACAAGGCCAGCCCAACTAAGCAAACTGGCGCCAAATCTGCAAAGAGGAAGGTCAGTCAACCCACTTCTGAATCCGAATGCTTCTACTGCAAGAAGAAGGGGCATTGGAAGAGAGATTGCTTGAAGCTAAAGGAAGATCAGAAGAACGGAACAGTCGTTCCATCTTCAGGTATTTTCGTTATAGACTGTATACTTGCTAATTCAACTTCTTGGGTATTAGATACAGGTTGTGGCTCACACTTATGTTCCAATCCACAGGGACTAAGAAGAAGTAGAAAGTTAAGCAAGGGTGAAGTCGACCTACGAGTGGGAAATGGAGCACGGATTGCTGCATTAGCCGTAGGAACTTACTATTTGTCGTTGCCCTCCGGGCTAGTTTTGGAACTGGAAGAATGTTTCCATGTTCCAAGTCTTACTAAAAACATCATTTCAGTTTCTTGCTTAGATGCTAAGGGATTTTCCCTTTTAATAAAAGACAATAGTTGTTCGTTTTATTTTAAAGAGATGTTTTATGGATCTGCTAGATTAGTCAATGGACTTTATTTATTAGATCACGACAAACAAGTATATAACATAAATACCAAAAAGGCCAAAAAGGATGATTCAGATCTCACCTATCTGTGGCATTGTCGATTAGGCCATATAAACTTGAAACGCTTAGAAAGACTTCAAAAGGAAGGAATTCTAGAGCCATTTGACTTAGAGGATTATGGTAAATGCGAATCATGTTTACTTGGCAAAATGACAAAGCAACCTTTCTCTAAAGTTGGAGAAAGAGCAAATGAACTATTGGGTTTAATCCATACAGATGTATGTGGACCAATGAGTACAAATGCTAGAGGTGGTTTCAGCTACTTTATCACTTTCAGTGATGACTTCAGTAGGTATGGTTATGTCTACCTAATGAAGCATAAGTCTGAATCCTTTGACAAATTCAAGGAATTTCAGAGTGAAGTAGAGAATCAATTAGGCAAGAAGATTAAGGCACTGCGGTCTGATAGAGGCGGTGAATATCTGAGCTATGAATTTGTTGACCATCTGAAAGAATGTGGAATTCTATCAGAATTGACTCCTCCTGGAACACCACAATGGAACGGTGTGTCGGAACGGAGGAACAGAACCTTGCTAGACATGGTCAGGTCAATGATGGGTCAGGCCGAACTTCCATTAGAATTTTGGGGACATGCATTAAATACAGCTGCACTCACTATAAATAGAGCTCCGTCTAAAGCTGTCGAAAAGACTCCATACGAATTATGGTTTGGAAAGCCTCCAAATGTGTCTTTTCTTAAGATTTGGGGATGTGAAGTATACGTCAAACGATTAATTTCAGACAAACTTCATCCAAAATCTGACAAATGTATCCTTGTGGGCTATCCAAAGGAAACAAAGGGGTATTACTTCTACAATACATCTGAGAACAAGGTGTTTGTTGCTCAAGATGGTGTCTTTTTGGAGAAGGATCACATTTCCAAAAAGACAAGTGGGAGAAAAGTAGACCTCGAAGAAATTCGAGTCGAACAACAAACTCTAGAGAATGCTCAAGATGACATTCAGGATGAAACTCAGAGATCTTTAGAAGAATCTGGTGAGAATCATGGTCAATCTAGAAATGTTACCCCGCGTAGATCGCAAAGATATAGATCTCAACCGGAAAGGTACTTAGGTATTTTGACGAACGAGAGCTATGACGTTCTATTACTTGAAAGTGATGAACCTGCGACTTACAAGCAAGCTATGACGAGCCCTAGCTCCAAGCAGTGGCAAGAAGCCATGCAATCTGAATTAGACTCCATGTCTGAAAACCAAGTATGGGATTTGGTCGATTTGCCAGATGGCTACCAAGCCATTGGAAGCAAATGGGTTTTCAAACTGAAAAAGGACAAGGATGGGAAACTTGAAGTTTTCAAAGCTAGATTGGTCGCAAAAGGTTACAGGCAAGTCCACGGTGTGGATTACGATGAAACCTTTTCACCAGTTGCAATGCTAAAGTCTATTCGGATAATGTTAGCAATCGCTGCATATTACGATTACGAAATATGGCAGATGGATGTCAAAACTGCTTTCTTAAACGGCGTTTTAACAGAAACTGTGTTTATGACACAGCCTGAAGGTTTTGAGGATCCAAAGAGTGCTAAAAAGGTATGCAAGCTAAAGAAGTCAATCTACGGATTGAAGCAGGCATCCAGGAGCTGGAATATACGTTTTGATGAAGCAGTCAGTGACTTTGGTTTCATCAAGAACGCGGACGAATCTTGTGTATACAAGAAGGTCAGTGGGAGCAAAATTGCTTTCCTAGTATTATATGTCGACGACATATTGCTTATCGGAAATGACATTCCTATGTTGAACTCTGTCAAGATTTGGCTTGGGAAATGTTTTTCGATGAAGGATCTAGGAGAAGCACAGTACATATTGGGCATCAAGATTTACAGAGATAGATCTAAAAAGATGATTGGACTTAGTCAAAGCACTTATATCAATAAGGTGCTTGATAGGTTCAAGATGGCGGACTCCAAGCGAGGCTACCTACCCATGTCTCATGGAATGACTCTAAGCAAGACTCAGTGCCCAAAAACACTTGATGAGCGTAGACGAATGAATGGGATTCCATATGCATCATTGATTGGTTCAATAATGTATGCTATGATATGTACACGCCCGGATGTTGCGTACGCACTCAGTGCTACGAGCAGATACCAGTCAGACCCAGGAGAGGCGCATTGGACTGCTGCCAAGAATATTCTGAAGTACCTGAAAAGGCACAAAGATGACTTCCTGGTCTATGGTGGAGATGATGAATTAATTGTTAAAGGCTATACGGACGCAAGTTTCCAAACCGACAAAGATGATTTTAGATCACAGTCTGGGTTTGTCTTCTGCCTCAACGGAGGAGCAGTAAGCTGGAAAAGTGCTAAGCAAAGCACCATTGCGGATTCTACAACTGAAGCGGAGTACATTGTTGCACATGAAGCAGCAAAGGAAGCTATATGGCTAAGGAAGTTCATAGGAGAACTTGGTGTAGTCCCCTCCATTAAAGGACCAATAGCCCTGTATTGTGATAATAACGGAGCTATTGCACAGGCAAAAGAGCCTAGACACCACCAGAGAGTCAAGCATGTACTTCGTAGATTTCACCTTCTACGAGAGTTCGTTGAAAGAAAAGAAGTCGAGATAAGCAAAATTGGAACTGATGACAACATATCAGATCCATTAACTAAACCTCTGCCGCAGGCGAAGTACAACTCGCACACTGCAGCTATGGGAATCAAGCATATTGGAGAATGGCTTTGATGTCTCTGTTTAATGTTTTAAAGTTTTAGAGTTTAAATCTTTGTAAAACATTATTGGTTAATCATTCACAATAAATGAAATGAATTCATTTTTCCATTTAATTTATGGTTTATTAAATGATGAGTCCCTTCAATTTGACGATATATTCAAGATAGACTGTCAGGACCAGTCCTGTGACTAAGAAATGTCTATCAAGTGAACTTGAATGTTAAAGGTTGAAAATGGTCCCTAATCGGAGTTTTCTATAAAATTGGAAGCATAGAAAACGTTCTGTTTCTTGAACTATGTGGACATGGCAATGTCATAATCATTTGCATAGATACTTACTTTGGGAAGACTAGTATCGGACAAGACCTATGAAACTTTACTGTAAGAGATGAAAATCTGTCATGAGTAAATTTCATTAAATTATTAGACACTAAATCCTCAATACCTGAGTGATTTGAGATTACTTGTTTGAGAACTGGTTGCTTTGACGTTGACCAACCGTCGCACCGTAAAAGGAGGCTATAAAGGCAACGCTCAGGTAATCACCTATCAAACGAAGTCTAATCTCAAGATCCCAAGATTGGGATTGTCCTCCCATAAATCGGGATGAGATGCTTAAAAGTTGTACAAGGCCACTCGGAGAGCTAGAAACTGTGAAATGCATGGCCGTGCTCGGATGAATCATAGGCTATGATTATCTGTTTATTTGATCAGTTGAACTCTGAAACCGAGGAACACCTCTGGACGTAATAAGGATGACAACTCTTACCTTATGTTCAAGAGCAAGCATCGAGCGACAAAGGAATTAGGAAATGCACACTTGTCCCTAAGGACAAGTGGGAGACTGAAGGAAATAATGCCCTTGGTCCAAGTATGCATTCTATGTTAAGTCTAATAAATGCGGTTCAGTATTAATTAACAAGTTAATAATTCAGTGAGATCAAGTGAGCTGAATGCCTAGCTAGAGGCCGCTTCAGTTCAAGTGGAATTAATGATATTAATCCACAGCTTACTCTTGACTGAACCCGTAGGGTCACACAAATAGTACGTAAACGGATCAAGTATTTAATGGCATTAAATACTCCATCTATGAATATTCGGAACCGACGGATCTTGGTTTCAGTGGGAGCTAAGATCGTCACAGGCAAGAAATGAATACTCCGGAAACGATGATATTGCCGGAAACGGAAATATGGATCGTATCGGAAATATAAATATTATCCAAGTCGTAGATGTTGCCGGAAACGGAAACATGGTACGTATCGGAAAATATTATCGGAAATGGAAATATTGCCAGAATCGGAAATATTGCCGGAAACAGAAATATTGTCAGAATCGGAAATATTACCGGAATCGGAAAATAATTCCGGAAACGGAAATATTAAATATTTGTTCGAAACGGAAATTAATTCCGGAATCGGAAATATTAAATATTGTTCGTATCGGAAATGAATTCCGGAATCGGAAAATTTAATCGGAAGCGCATCGTACGAATAAGCATCGGACGAGGCCTGCCGGACGAGGCCCAGCACGAAGCCAGGCCATCGCCCAGCAAGCCAAGCGCGCCGCACAAACAGCCACGCCAGGCCCAGCGCAAGGCCAGGCCCAGCAGGCTGCGCAGCGCGCACAGCACGCGCAGCGCGCGCGGGCGCTGCGTGGGCTGCTGCTCGCGCGCACGCATGGGGCCCATCGTGGCAGCCGTGCGTGTGTGTGCAAGTGTTTGTGTTCGTGCACGTTTCCTAAAACATGCAGAGTTCGGTTAATGATTAAATTCCTAATTCTATTTGATAAATTAATTAAATTAGAGTTCTTGTAGGATTCTAGGTTTAATTAATTTGTATCTGAATAGGATTTCGATTCCCTTTCCATACCCCTATAAATATGAGGCTAGGGCTCACAATTTATAACAAGTTTCAAAGTATTCAAAAGTGAGTTTTTGAGAGAAAAATTCAGCCACACATCTTGCTCAAAAGTGCCGAAAATTCTAGTACCTTAAGGGCGATTCTAGTTGGTCAATCTTAAGGCGGATCCGGACGTGCTGTGGACTATCTACGGAGGGACGACACTTGGAGTCCTAAAGACTTGTTCTTGTTCGGTTCGGGCGCAGCTAGGGAGGGCACGCAACAAAGAGTATGCATCTAAATTATGCTATATGATTATGTGTAAATAATATGTTGTCCTGGGTTAATGGTTGTTTCCGCATGATCTATGTAATGTCATATGTATCATAACCTAACATCTGGCATAGTAGCTTGGCATGGGATGTGACAGTACATACTCAAGTCCATTGAGTTTGACTATTTCAACTAGCTTAGCTTTCCATTCAAGAAAGTTTGCCAGGTTCAGCTTGACCATAAGCTCAGAACCCATGATGATGTTTTGATTGTTGTTTGCCATATTAAAACTACAATTGAAAAGAATAAACAAATAAATAATCATTCACAGTTTCTCTTAATAAACTTAAATTCTAGCATACATGCATAATTCAATGTTTATTAAGCATTTTATTCAAGTTATGTGTTCCGGCAGGTGTGAATAAAATGATTCCAAGATCCTAAAATCATTGAAGAACTAAGCACAGTTTGTCGACTTAATCCTAAAACATCTTAGGTAAAAAAAAGCCTTTTGCTAATAGTCTAGAAACTATTCTTGGTTGATAGGTACGTCTAAGAACTTATTAGGTAAACCTATCGATTTTGCCACGACATAAAAGGACTCCTTACTTATATCGTTGAGTTTCACCAAAACTAACATGTACTCACAATTATTTGTGTACCTTGCCCCTTTAGGACCAATAAGTAACACCTCGCTGAGCGAAAACTATTACTAGATTGATGTAAAGGATATCCAAGCAAGTGTATATTTTGGCATGGCACCTTTTAACTCAATTTTTAAGTTTGGAACTTAAGGCTCTTACTATGTTGGTTAGATTTTAAGTGAACTAAAATCCTTAATCATGCAACATAATCAAGCTTTTGATCTCATGCATTTTAAGACATATTTAAAAGCAATAAATAACTTAAAACATGCATAAGATAAATGTGATCTAGTATGGCCCGACTTCATCTTGAAGCTTTGACTTCAAAGTCCGTCTTGAAAATCTCCGTGGGAGGCACCATTTTCTTCAAATAGGATAAGCTATAACTAATTACAACTATTTGATGGTACGCAGACCATATTTGAATTGAAAAATAACTTTGGTACTTTAGACCAATTACATTCAAATTAATGGTACGCAGACCATATTTTCTATCCTATTTGGGCCATACTAGTCACTTCATAACCTGCAAAACAGTACATATACAATATATACCATTCACCCATTCATTATCATGAATGGCCCACATAGCTGGTTAGTAAAACACATTATGCATCACGTAAACATTTGCAGCAATTAATCAAGGGCACCAATAATCTACCAATTATTCAGTCCTTATTAATTCTAATCAAGTTGTTTTAACCTTAAGGATTTGTAGACCTAATCAAGAGTTTTATGACTAAAAGGGCTCCCACTTAAACCAATAAATTCATATGCTTTACTAATTTTAAACATAAAAATGTATTTCAAGTCTAACCGGAAACATACAAATTTAATTAAAATTTAAAGCTCATATAAATTTATAATTGAATCCAAAAAGTTTAATTTAATTTCAGTCGTATTTAAATTAATTCATGATTTTAATTTTAGTAAAATAATTAGAATAAATAAAATTTATTATAATTACAATATTCAAAATTAAAATCCAAGAAAATAATTTAAATTATTAATTTTAAAATTAATTAAAATTACGTAAACTGAAAAATTTCAAATTAAACATTCAAAACGATCTAATCGCAACGCAAACATCCTACGCATTGCACGCCCATGGGCCGCACGCACACAGCCATCGCTGGCCATGTGCGCGCAGCCCATGCGCTCGTTGCATAGCTGCTGCATCTTCCATCGCAAGCCATCGCACGCTATGGTGCTCGCTGCGCGCGCGCCAGCGCTCGACGCACCCGAGCCATCGCTCGCTGTGCGCGCTCGCCAGCCCTCGCTGCGCGCGAGCCATCGCTCGCTGTGCGCGCGAGCCATCGCTCGCTGTGCGCGCGAGCCATCGCTCGCTGTGCGCGCGAGCCATCGCTCGCTGTGCGCGCGAGCCATCGCTCGCTGTGCGCGCGAGCAATTGCGCGCGATCAATCGCTGGGCGCAGCGCTCGTGGCACGCGAGCTTGCGCTCGCTGCGCGCTCGCTGCGCGCGCTTGCGCGAGGCAGTGCGCGTCGTGGCGCAGCTCGCTTGCTGCCCACACGCGACTGCCTTGGCTTGCCTTTCGCCCATGCCCATTTGTTCATAGCTCGTGGCCCACGACACAAGGCAGGGCTGCTACCTTGTGCTCGTGCACCATGCCCTTGCTCATTGCATTTGTGTCGCACGGGCGACGAGCTCCCTTGCTCGTCGTCGCATGCCCGCACTATACAACACCCCTTAAGGGTAACACGAAGCGTCCATTGCTTTGTGCGTGCAAGTTATATGAACGAATCGCATAAAAATTAAAATTTATATTTAAAATTAATGACAAATTAATAAATAATATTAATTTCATAATTTTAGGGCGAAAAATCGAAAATTTATTATCCAATTGATTTCCGATTATTATGGATTCAAGTCTAGGTCATAAAAATTTAAAATTTTTCATAAATTTACAATTTTTATGGTGGTTTTTAATCATAGGTTTCTAATTAGATTATAATTAATTATGAAAATCAAATTAATTCTAAATTATTCTAATTTTCAACAAATTAATCATAATTACAAATTAGATTGCATAATTAACAAGGCTAGGCATTCAAACTTGTTAAACATATACTGTAGGTCAATCAAAAATTCAAGATTTATCAACAAGAATCGCAAATATTTAATTTAACATCTTAAATTTACGAAATTTTGCATTCGAAAAACTAAAACCTTCGAAAAGTCATAGTTAGACTTCGAATTTGAGAATTCTGGGTTCGGCAGAAAAATATTATTTTTGTCAAAATTTTAGAATGCCTTTTACATGCGGAATTGACACAAAAATCACTCGATTTGGATGAGTAACGAAGAAACTGCCGAAAAACTGCGTACGTATAATTAAATAAACGCAATTTGCAATTAATTAACAATTACGAAAATTAATCACCCCTTTTAATTCTTGCAAATTTGTAATATTTAACCATGTTCATGCAATTTAGATTATGAAAATAATAAGGGGCTCGTGATACCACTGTGAGGTTATGATACATATGACAATTCATAAATCATGCGGAAAAACCATTTAGCCAGGAATACATATTATTTACACATAATCATATAGCATAGTTTAGATGCATACTCTTTGTTGCGTGCCTTCCCTAGCTGCGCCTGAACCGAACAAGAACAAGTCTTTAGGACTCCAAGTGTCGTCCCTCCGTAGATAGTCCACAGCACGTCCGGATCCGCCTTAAGATTGACCAACTAGAATCGCCCTTAAGGTACTAGAATTTTCGGCACTCTTAGGTAAGAAATATGACTGAATTTTTCTCTCAAAACTCACTTTGAATACTTGAATTAATCTCTAAAATATGTGACCCTAGGCACGTATTTATAGAGTTATGGAAAGGGAATTGGAATCCTAGTAGGATACGAATTAATTAAACTTAGAATCCTACAAAAACTCTAATTAATTAATTTATCCTTTTAGGAATAGGAATTTAATCATATACTAATTCTAATAGTTTTAGGAATCATGCATGAACACAAACTCACACACACACGGCAGCCACGAGGGCCGCCCATGCGTGTGCGTGCGAGCAGCAGCCCACGCAGCGAGGCCATGGCCTTGGCGCGCGCTGGGCCTGCCTTGCGGTGGGCCTGGGCGCTGCCTTGGCTGGGCGCGCGTTTGGCTTGCTGGGCGATGGCCCGACTTCGTGCTGGGCCTTCGTCCGGCAGGCCTCGTCCGATGCTAATTCGTACGATACGCTTCCGATTAAATTCTCGGTTCCGGAATTCATTTCCGATACGAACAATATTTAATATTTCCGATTCCGGAATCAATTTCCGTTTCGAACAAATATTTAATATTTCAGTTTCCGGAATTATTTTCCGATTCCGATAATATTTCTGATTCTGACAATATTTCCGTTTCCGGCAATATTTCCGATTCTGGCAATATTTCCATTTCCGATAATATTTTCCGACACGTACCATGTTTCCGTTTCCGGCAACATCTACGACTTGGATAATATTTATATTTCCGATACGATCCATATTTCCGTTTCCGGCAATATCATCGTTTCCGGAGTATTCATTTCTTGCCTGTGACGATCTCAGCTCCCACTGAAACCAAGATCCGTCGATTCCGAATATCCATAGATGGAGTATCTAATGCCATTAAATACTTGATCCGTTTACGTACTATTTGTGTGACCCTACGGGTTCAGTCAAGAGTAAGCTGTGGATTAATATCATTAATTCCACTTGAACTGAAGCGGCCTCTAGCTAGGCATTCAGCTCACTTGATCTCACTGAATTATTAACTTGTTAATTAATACTGAACCGCATTTATTAGACTTAACATAGAATGCATACTTGGACCAAGGGCATTATTTCCTTCAAGCGTTCCGAACGCTCCTAGATTGCTTTACTCAGTTCTCCAAGGATAACAAGGCTAACTTTGATGGCCTTGACAAGAAGGTTGAGGCAATGGGCATGGAGATTGGCTCTTTGCGTCGTCAGTTTGAAGCTTCTGGCCCCACCCCTTCTACTGTCCACAGTCCTACCGAGTCTTACTCGGCCGACGAGGCTCATCACGAGTGAGCACTTTCCATCTCTCTCCCTTGTTTGAGTTATATTGTTGCTATTTTCACAGTGAGGGTACTGTGTTTTGTTTAGCTTGGGGGAGGGATATCTATCTTTGTTGCTTTCTAGTATAGTTTTATTGTTTTGTTTAGGTGTTGTACGCTTTGTACCGTCCATTAGGGGTGGGAGTTTACGTGCAACGAAAAAAAATGTACTGCTTTCCTAGTGTTATTGTTCAATTTAGTTGCATTCTTACTTGCATTCATATGTCTTTATACCCTGCATTGTGCAATTGACTTTCAAACTATGTTCGGGCTTTATTTGACTCTCTTGAGCTTCTTTTGAACTTAGTTATGATTCTGAAATTCAGTCGGTCGTGCTATACATTGATAACTGCTTGGCATTGTGTGAACCAATTGAATGGTATGCGGTAAGATGTTGGTCTCGTGTCAAGAATAGCTAGCCAATTATCTTGTAGGTCACCTTACTATGTGTTTGTGTGATTGATGTGACTTGTTATCGTATGATTTTGGCTTGAGATTCATTAGTAGTTTAGTTGCAACTCACGCATGCCGCGTATGACAGAGGCCATTATCTTAGGAAGCCTTCAGACGAATTTAGAAACATCAGTTCCTGCCTTTCATACCCATGTTGTAGCCTTGTCCGTTTATTGTTTTAACTCCACAAAATTGAGCCATATTAGCCCCGTTGGTTACTTGTCCCGAGTCTAGCTTGGGGGAGCTTCGGTGTTCGTAATGGTTTCATTGATGTTGATTGATTGGCACACTAAGCCAATAGTTCGTGGGAGGCTATGTTTGGATTTGTGGTTCGGAAATGGTGTATATTATTGTTGGCATCCAAGCTTGTAACAGTTAGCATTAGATTTATTTATGTACTTTCGATTTCATTATCTAGTTTCATTTTCATACCAAAATAAATTTAAAAAAAAAGGAAAAAGAAAGAAGAAAAAAAAATAGAAAAAAAAAGAAAAAAAAAGAGAGAAAAATAAATAAAAAATCAAAAAAATATGTTTTTCGTTTTTGTATGTAGTCTGAAAGCTGGGAAAGGGGAATGAAGAAAGATCATTGGCATTATATTATGTTTTTTCCTTGGTTATAACTTGGTTGATTGTTCGGGTTTCATGGTTCGATGGAGTTGGATTTGCGGCATTATCACGCCGACGCATATAGTTCACATTTGCTCCCCAAGTTGCACCTTACTCTCACTTTTTCCCAAATTATACCCTACCCTTCCTTTTCACCTAGCCCCATTACAAGCTTATTATAAAGACCTCTTGATCGGCATGTTTGTTTTGTGATTGAATGAAAATCGTTTCTTGCTATTTGTCATCTTACCCTATGTTGCATCATATATTTATATTCTACAAGGTATGCGGCGACGACTAGCTTGATTGAGAATAGTTTGTGGCTAAGCTTGGTTGTTTCGATTGTGGATCACGATGCTTTGTGGTTCTATTTGTATCTGAGCTAGATTTCTGTCTCAATAACTCTGTTTGATTGTTTGCTCGAGAGTTAGGTTGGTCTTACCATGGTTTTATGAAGGTCAAGTGCGTCTTATTTCTCTATCTTTGGTTTAGTGTTGCTTGGGGACAAGCAACAGTCTAGCTTGGGGGAATTTGATGAGTCATATTTGTAAAGGGTATTTTAGGCGCATTTAGGTTGCATTATTAGGCATTTATATCATTTTAGTTGCATTTAGGATCACATTTGCATAAGTTATCGTTGTCGTACTCTATTACGCCCCGTTTGTGTTTTCTTAATGTTTC